>NC_090802.1:50289374-50611874 GCF_036512215.1 Solanum lycopersicum | reverse complement strand
AACTAATTAACCACATTTCCTATAGTCCACTGATATATATGATTTCCTATTTTGTACAAGTACCATTTTGTTGTTCATGGATTGAACAAAAACACTTTCTGTCTCACTGATTGAAGTACTTAACTATAAGGTCCTTTTTGCAACAAAGACTTTTTGCCTAAAAAATTGAGGCTCTTTCTAAATCTTAAAGTGCTTTAGAACTCCGCATTGATGTTGGGGCTAATGCCTAAAAATTTTAGCCTCACTAAAGCTTCATTTGTTTTTATAAAAGATTAACTCATCGCTAGCTTTCTAAAGTTGGTATTAATTTTCATTTAGACATCTCAATTAGGTTTTGTCTATTTTAGATACCTCATGTCATGTTTTGATATGTCATTTTGTCATTTTTTTTATAATCAGTCAAATATGTAAGGTGTGTATAACATACTCGTCGATGACGTGTCAAAATGATGAATTAAACAAAGACATGTGACATATATATTGAAAATAATTTTTAACTCAACCTCTCCCCCACCAGATTGTCTTCTTCACATTCCACAACCCCCTATCCTAGATTGTTTTAATTCTCTTCATATATTTTTATAGTAATTTAACTATTTGAAAGGAATTATTTACAAAAGCACAATTTCTTTGCAAAAATTGATTCCTCTTACTTATAAAATTCAAATAAAATCAAATTCTTCAAATTTAAACAAAAAGTTCCCTAAAGAATTTTCTAGATTTTCTTTCAAGAAAATATATTTCAATTTTTTTTCAAAACATTTCAAGGAAGAATGACAACAAAATAAAAAAAAAGTTATTTAAGCTTGAAATTTCTTGGTGTTGTAGCACTATTAGATCTATTTATCCATGGAAGGAGTTTAAGTTTTGAAAATGGTGGCTAAAATGGAGATTAAGAAGAAAAAATTAAATAAAGCAGGTTAAATATAAGCTCTCCACGCTGGTAAGGAGTGTATCACACTCACTATGTCATGTCAGCAAAAAGTGTCAAAATGACACAGCGGGACATGATATGAGATGTCCAAAATGAACAAAGTCTAGTTGGAGTGTCTAAGTGAAAATTAGTGCCAACTTTAGGATGCCATCGATGTGATACAATTTATGAATGTGAATAATTTAAATATATATAAACATATTAAATATCAGGAAAAAATATAGATTTATTACTATTGAATTAAAAAGCAACATTTATGTACACCGGTGATGACATAGATGATTTATAGTGATAATGATAATAGTTGGTAATTAGTGGCTCGTAAAAGTGATAGTGATAATTGCGACGGAGGTGGTTGATGTAGTAGTGACTGTCATGATGGTGGCAACTACTAGTGGTGACAGTGATTGTGAAGTTGGTTGATATTAGTAATTGGTGGTGGTTAAAGAATGTTTGGTGGTTGACGATGTGTTGGCATGGTAGTTGGCTGCGATGCTAATTGTGATGTTGGAGGTAGTTGATAGTAAGGATTAACCATTTTGATATGATTTATAGTGATGGTGGAGGTGGAAGTGATGGCGACAACGATATTGGTGGTAGTCGAAGTATATATGGTGATTGACAATGTGTTGATGTTAGGAATTGATTACAGTAATAGTGATTGACAGTGATAATGATAGTGATAATGAATATAATTATAATGATAAGGTGGTACGAATAGTAGCAATTAATGGTTGGCATCAATTGTGGTTGTTAGTAGTAATTGTGATGACGAAGGTGAATGGTGATTGACAATGGTAATAGTTTTGATGATAGATGTAGTTAGTAACAGTGACAACTGACTATAAATAAAATAGTGACAAATATTATTTATACAAGATATTATTGATTGATACTAACTTTTTATTTAAAATCTATTTAAATCAATTAAGTACTTAAATCTTAATAAAAACAAATATTTTAAATAATTTAATATTTAAAGCATTCAAATTTTCACTAAGCACAAATAAATAAAGCCTCAATTTCCTTCCCACGACTACTACAATCAAATATGTTGTTGTTTTATAAGTGTTGAAGAGGAGGGTCATTAGCATGCGGATGAACCTAATTTTGTTACTATTCCAACGATATTTCAATTCTCACTTAAAATAATAGTGATCACAAATATAGTTTATTGCTTGATTTATTTATAATCACATACGAGTAAGTATTTTTTGTATATCATGTGTTCTTCAAATTGACAAAACCAGCATGTAAGCTGGGCATATCATTCCTCCATTAATGGAGGTTGAGCCATTGATAATAACGAATGAAGAAGAAGAAGAAGAAGAAGCTTCTTTAGAATTGGAATATGTTGCATTGATCAATGTAATGTGTGTGTATATATACACATCAATGAACAACAAACTAACAGATTCAACAAATTGACAAAGTGTAAAAAATGTGACTTCTAACTAACTTTAACTAACTATAACTAACTATAACTAACTAACTAATTAGTAACTAACTCACTACTTAAGCTATTAACTAACTAGGCTAGTTTTATCACCCCTCCTCAAGTTGGAAGTAAGATTCTTACAGACAACTTGCTCAGTAAACTAGTATGTTGACCCCAGTTAAAGCCTTGGTGAAGACATCAGCTAGCTGAGAATCTGTTGGAATGTATTGGAGTGTGATCAGTCCTTCTTGTAGCTTTGTCCTGACGAAATGGCAATCAACTTCTATGTGTTTAGTTCGTTCATGAAATATTGGATTCCTAGCAATGTGTACTGCTGCTTGGCTGTCACAAAATACATGTATTGGTAAGGACACTGTCATTGAGAGTTCACCAAGTAACCTTTCCAGCCACACTACTTCTCCTACCACCTGTCTTATGGCTCTGTATTCAGCTTCTGCTGATGAAAGTGACACTGTGAGTTGCTTCTTAGATTTCCAGCTGATAGGACTATCTCCCATGAGAACCAAATAACCACTCACAGACTTCCTTGAATCAGGACAAGAAGCCCAATCTGAGTCACAATAGGCACTAATAGTGACATCAGGTTTATTATTGATAAAAATTCCCAAAGTAGGATCATGTTGTAGATACCTGAGTACATGATAAGCTGCCTTTAGATGAGGTTCTCTAGGAGATTGCATGAATTGACTAAGATGCTGGACACTGTATGCTATACCCATTCTTGTATTAGCAAGAAAATTAAGCTTTCCCACAAATTTTCTGTAGTAAGTAGGATCTGATAGTAGTTTGCCTTCTGTGAGCCTCAGTTTTTCAGTAGGATCCAATGGTGAAGTGGTAGGCTTGTAGTGCATAGAATCAAATTCCTTCAAAAGATCAAGAGTGAACTTTCTTTGTGAAATAAGAACACCATCCTGTTTGTACAATATCTCTAATCCAAGAAAGTAGTGTAATCTCCCTAAGTCTTTTATTCTGAATTTCTCATGCAAGAAGAACTTCAAAGACTCAATCTCCTTTATATCAGTGCCAGTTAAGATGATGTCATCAACATATACAGCCACAAACACTAAAAATTTGCCATCTTTCTTGTAAAACAGTGAGTAATCACTGTCTGAATGAATGTAACCTTTTGAACAAAGACTATTGGCCAGCTTCTCATACCATTGTCTACTACTTGTTTTAAACCATATAGAGACTTCTTTAATTTGCAGACCATGTCATTACTATCCACTACTAGTCCTGGGGGTAGAGCCATATACACCTCTTCATGCAAATCACCATGTAGGAAGACATTATTAACATCCAATTTATACAAGTTCCAACCTTTCTTAACAGCCAGTGAAATGAGTGTTCTAACTGTAGTCATTTTAACCACAGGTGAGAAAGTTTCAATGTAGTCTATCCCAGCTTGTTGAGTATATCCTTTCACCACTAGTCTGGCCTTGTATCTCTCTATGCTCCCATCTGCCTTATGCTTGATCTTATTCACCCATTTACATCCAATAGCATTCTTTTCCTTTGGCATCTTAACTAGTTCCCAAGTGTTATTAGCATACAATGCATCAAATTCTTGTTTCATTGCTGCTTGCCAGGCTGGATTCAGGATTGCCTCTTCATAAGATGTGGGTTCAATATCATGTGAAACATTATGAATCAACTGCTGACTCTCAGAACAAAGTGTGGAGAAACAAACATGATCAGGGTGATTTGTGAATGATGTGAGTGACTGCTGAGAATCACTGGCATTATTTATAGGTGAAGGGGATTGTAGCTTAGGTAATGAATAGGTGTAATCTTTTAAGTACCTTGGAGGGTGACAAGATCTGGTTGTTCTTCTAGGTGTAAGGGATGCACTATCAAGGACAGACACATTTGATTCTATAGGAGATGCTGTGGATTCAGTTATAGGTGTAAGAACAGATAGATTTGGTTTAGTAGAGGATGTTGTAGGTTCAGTGATAGGTGTTTCTTCAGATATAAAATCTTGATCACAAGTGACTTCATCAAGTGTGTGGAAATTCAACATTTCATCATCAATAGAAGTAGTTGTTTTACTAGACATGCAAGGCAACTTATTAGAATAATGAATAACCAATTGTAATACAGAATTAAAGTTGGAACCAATAGGAGCAATAACAAAAGGAAGAACAGTTTCATAGAAAAGAACATCTCTAGACACATGAATTCTCTTGGTAGCCAAATTTAAGACCTTGTACCCTTTTGTATTAAAAGGATATCCAATGAAAATGTGAGGCACAACCCTTGGTTCAAATTTGTCTTTATGAGTCTTTAAGGTAGTTGGAAAACAAAGGCATCCAAAATTTCTAAGATGAGAATAGACTGGTTTCTTTTGATATAACAGTTCATATGGAGATTTTTCTTGAAGTAGTTTAGTAGGCAATCTATTGATCAAATAAGTGGCAGTCAGCACACATTCTCCCCAATATCTCATAGGCATTTTTGATTGAAATAACAGTGCCCTTGCTGTCTCAAGAAGGTCTTTGTGTTTCCTTTCTACAACCCCATTTTGTTGTGCTGTGTAAGGACATGTTTTCTGATGTATTATGCCTTTCTCTTGGAAGAAACATGTTGCCTCAAAACATGAGAACTCTAAGCCATTATCAGACCTGATGGTTTTTAATCTAGTATGAAATTGATTTTCTATCAAAGATATGAAAGCTTTTATAGTATGTAGAACATTACTTTTACACCTAAGAAGTTGTGTCCAAGTGGCTCTACTGTAGTCATCTACCATAGTTAAGAAGTAGTGATATCCATCATGAGTTGGTACATTATAAGGTCCCCATAAATCAACATGCAACAGTTCAAATATTGAACTAGTTGCAGTGACACTTTCTGGAAAAGGCATTCTAGTTTGTCTAGCCATTGGACAAATTGTGCAAGTAAAAGGTTGCTTGTTAGAAAACTTTAAAGTAATAGTAGATATATTTTTCATTTTTACAAAAGGTATATGTCCTAATCTAGCATGCCATAAGAATTCATTGCCTTGACTGACAGAAAGATTAGCAGCTGAGCTTGAAATGTGATCAATAGAACAGGCTTCTTTATTGATTATATGAGAAGGTTTTATACATGGTAATGAAGACCTTTTACAGTAGTTAAGAAGAAAAACAGATTGACACCTTTGATGAGAAGCATCATTATCATTTGCAGATAGAATGTGACACTTTGGACAAAAGAAATACAAACCATTCTTTGCCTTACCAAGTGCCAGAGGGCTCTTCGAAGGGCCCTACAGTAAGCAAGAACCATTGTTAAAACAGACTACTCCTTTAAGTTGATTAGCTAAACAATAAACTGATATTAAATTGAACTTGAAGCTAGGTATGTACAACACTTTATACAGAATTAATGTTGAATTCAAACACACATCACCAATTTCAGTCACTTTAACTTTGTATCCATTTGGTAAGGTGATTAGAAAAGGATAAAGTAGAGTATTAAGGTTTGTGAGATTGTCTTTTGTGTAGGTCATATGGTGAGATGCCCCTGAATCAATTATCCAAGAGCCAGCAGTCAATTTATCACATTTACATGACAAATCACCTATCTTACTGATGGAAGAGTAGCAAGCAAGTATACCTGCTAGGCCTGCAGCTCCACTAGACATATTGTTTGAGTAATCAGATTCATTCCCAACATGCAAGTTTCCAAGTAGATTGAGTAATTGTTCATATTGGCCCTTTGACATATTCACTGGTACTTGTTTTCCCTGCTCAAAATTCTCTTCACACTGACTACTATCACCTTCAGAAGTGTGTACATTTGCTGCAGATCCTTTGCCTCTTCCTCTTGGATTTCTTATATTGGTTGGGTAACCATGGAGTTTGTAGCACCTGTCTTTGACATGTCCAAATCGTTTGCAATATTCACAAAACATGTTTGATCTATTTCCAGTATTAGAATTCCCCCTAAAAGCATTATTGTTATTGTAACCAGTGCTGTTATCGTTCCCATTACCCCTACTTGTACTTCCTTTGTAAGAACTAGAATTAGTTGCATTATTTTGAGAGGACATAGAGGCATTCAGTGAGGTAGACTCCAAATCCATATGGTTTATAGGCTTCATCTCCCTTTGCCTTTCCTCCTGTGATAGAATAGCAAATGCTTGTGCCATTGTAGACAAAATGGGCATCATAAGCATGTTCCCTCGCACAGCAGTATACATTTTGTTTAGCCCCATTAGAAAATATATAAGTCTTCTATCTAGCTCAACCTTATACATTTTCACCTTTCCTCCACAAGAACACACACAACTACACTGTGAATTTACATCAATTGCACTCATCTCCTCCCATAATTTCTTCATTTTTGTATAGTAACAAGTGACATCTAAAGCACCTTGTACCAAATCATTTATTTCCTTCTGTAATTGATAGAATTTGCATCCATTAGTCTGATCATATCGATCTTCCAATTCCTCCCACAAATCCTTAGCATTATTCACATACTGTAGGCTATCTCGCAACTCTGGGGAGAGGGAATTTAGGATCCAAGATGTCACCATATCATCACATCTTTCCCACTGCATGAATGATGGTTCTGTAAAGCTTGGCTTCACTACCTTGCCATTAATAAAACCAGTTTTATTCTTAACAGACAAAGCTCTAAGAACTGCTCGTCTCCATGATCTATAGCTAGTTCCATCAAACACCACAGGGAGCAAAGTAGAAGCAGCATTCTCAGATGGATGTAGATAGAAAGGACTGTTGAAATCTGGTCACTTCAAAGAGTTATTGTTGTTCGCATCAGTTGAAACATCACCCATGGGAAACAACTTTACAGAAACAGAGTGTAACAAATGGAAGTTGAATTAACAAGAAGCGGGCAAAGAAAGAAACAGAGAGAAGAAGGGAAGAAAAATCAAATCAAAAGATCGACTTGAACAAGAGAGATCAATGAATTGATTAACAGCTAGATCAAGAGATCTAGTGTGAGCAACTTTGCTCTGATACCATGACAAAACCAGCATGTAAGCTGGGCATCTCATTCCTCCATTAATGGAGGTTGAGCCATTGACAATAACGAATGAAGAAGAAGAAGTTGCTTCTTTAGAATTGGAATATGTTGCATTGATCAATGTAATGTGTGTGTATACATACACATCAATGAACAACAAACTAACAGATTTAACAAATTGACAAAGTGTAAAAAAATGTGACTTCTAACTAACTTTAACTAACTATAACTAACTAACTAATTAGTAACTAACTCACTACTTAAGCTACTAACTAACTAGGCTAGTTTTATCACAGATGAATATACAGTTACACATCGTTATATTGATAATATTTGTTTGGGATTTTTATAATTATTTTAATATGATATTGTTATATATAGAGAGAGAGGTCATTTAATTATTATAAACAAATATACACAAGAAATTAGTTTAATAATTTTGAATATCAAAAAGAAAAAGTGTATTTATCAACCATATTAACTAAAAGGAACTGCAAATTTATGCACTCAATATTTATGTTTTACTTTATTATTAGAGAAAAAACTCAAATATGCCATCGAACTTTTAGAGAAGGCTTATTTATATCAATTCGTTAAAAGTTTGATTCATTTATGTCATTATCATTCAAGAAAAGACTCATTCATGCCATCATTTTTTAACAGTGATTTTACAAAATCTTTTGTGACACGTGGCCAATTGTAATTCGGCCACGTCATCAATTTTTTTAAAAAATTTTTTATTTAAAAAATTGAATTCTGAATAAAAATTGAATTAATCTTTTTATTAAAAAATTGATGACGTGGCCGAATTATAATTGGTCACGTGTCAAAAATAATTTTGCAAACCATTATTAAAAAATAATGGCATGAATGAGCTTTTACTTTAATGGTAATGACATAAATGAGCCAAATTTTTATCTAATAGAATAAATCTTGCTCCTTTCTTTTTTCTTTCTTTACTAATTTCCTAGTATTTTACCGACATAGACTTTTTTGTTTACATTATCGAAAAAGAAAGAGACGGTATTTGCTTGCATTTATTATGATTGAGTATTCTATTTTTATTTTCTATTTATTTAAAATTGTAGAAATATAACGTGTTCCTCTTGTTACTAATGTTACTATATCTTTTTTATTTCATTTTACAAAAAATAAAATTTTTACTTCATATTCTTATCTTTGAAATAATAATAAAAATAATAATATCATTGAACTAAGAAAGAAGAGAAATATTCGAACTTGAATCTTTTGTTTTCTAATTTAAATAATGTAAAATGGCATATTTAAGCATTTTTCTTTTTAAATAAGTCAAAACATGACTTAAAATAAGTTAGAAAGTGCTCACAAGGTAAAAGAAAACTTAAGATAAGTTCTAAATGACTTAAAATAGGCTAAAAATCAAATGTAGGTCTCCCTTTTACTTTTTATTTTTTAATTTAAAAATCATTTCAGTTTGATTTTTTATTTTGACTTAAAAATTATTTTTTTAAAGCTATCCAAACGGCTCTAGATATTTTTTTTTAAAAGTTGATTTATATATTACCTTCTAGATAAATATTATTTTCATCGTTTTAATTTAATACAAAATTTAAAAAAATAATGAAAATGATAGTCTTAAATTTAAAATACAGAAAATATATAAATCGCTCAAATTACACCTTATAATTAGTGCAGCACGATCATGGACAATTATTATAAACAAACAAATTAGGATTGAGTCCCACAAAAATATAGCGATATATTTTTTTTACTTAAAGCCTAAAGGGGGATGATTTACTCTATTTTCTGTCGATCTTATTCCTTAAAATATTTAGAAGATTTTTTTTGTACTGAAGTCTTAATGTAATGGTTAACAATTTTTAAAAATGGAGGTAAAAGAGAGTTTTTGGTTAAAAATATTCTTAAATTATTATCTCAAATTTAAATTACATTCTTAAAATATTATTCTTATCAGAAAATACTTTCAAATATTTAAACGTAAATAATTTTAGTACTTTTGTTAGATATCATCAAAATACTAAGGAATCCTATAAAAACATGAGCAGCTCAAGTGACTATCAATAGAAGTTTTTCTACGTAATTTCATTATTTTCTATTAAATGTTTCTCAAAAAATATTAAAATCTTAGTCACTAATGCTTACGGAAAAAAAAATATAGTGTGAGGATACATTATTTGCTCTTTTTCTCATTTAGTAACAGAAAAAAGTTGGATCTAATTATTTTTACCTTTTTCATGGTCAAATTATATTTAGACCAATATATTTTTGGGTCAATCTGACATTAAAGTGATAGAATATTATGTCTCGTATTTGAGTTTTATGCTACATTATTTGAAACGGAACTTTTCAATGAACGCCGCTTCTACTATTCAATTGAGAAGAAACAAATTCAACTAATAATATTTTTAATAAATTTACACGAAAAAAAAATTGTCAAATTAAAAAATTTTGGATCATGCTAAACTCAAATTATCAAAAAAATACACAACAGAATTTTTGGCATATCTAAGAATAATAATTACGAAGGCATGACTTGATTTTTGTGGGATTTGTTAGTTTTTTTTATTATTCAAGTAGAATGATTAAAATTGTTCACTTTTAAATACTTGAAGGATGTTTTCTGCTAATAATGATGTTTTAAGGATGTAGTTTGAGAATGATTTTGGTCAAAAACTCGAGGTAAAGACCTAAACTATTTTCTATTTTCCCTCCTGGTGGTTAGTCTCTATCGAATACTCCCATCAATCAGGGTGTATTCTAACGAGGTCACCATGTTTACGTGAATCCATGTTCTTCTTCCAAAATTAAATAGAGAAGTATTATATTTTTTAAAAAAATATTTAAATATAAATGTATAATCTACACTTTAAATTTCATATTATGTCGTACGGTGATGATTGAGTTTACCTTTCTAAGTGAGTTTAGAAGTTTGAATATGTTATTGTCACGGCCCAAAAACACACGTGATGATTTGTCTATTCCCACCAAGACAAGTCAGCTCAACCCAACAAAAATGAAAGAAATGCAGAAATATAAAGCAAGAAACCTTAATCCTTCTATCAAACCCCCCAAAATTTGATTGTCACGTGTACAAGCTACTAATTCATAAAGTGCAAAATTAAGAAATAGAACAAAGTATATATAAAAAAAAGTAAAATGAGGGCCTGCTGAAGAGACAAGCAGTCGTCTCCCCAATTTTTGATGAACCTCAAAATTAGATTAAGGTGAAAGAGACCACATGGGACCGGACTCGAAAGCTATACAAGTGTAGGAGCAAGGGGTGAGTACTAACAAGACGGAACTTAGCAAGCAACCTAATAAACAAGGCATCTCTAGCTAGAAATCAAGTATCCTTTACATTCCAATCGAACCTCCTCAAACTACAACCTACACAAAAATCAGTCGAACATAACAGTTCTACAATACATGACTCACACGGTTCAATATTCGCAACTCAATAGTCACAAATCAACAATCCAATGAATCAAACAAGTCAATCTCAATTTTAAGTAGACCAGTCACACGCAACAAGTGCATCAATCATAATTACAAGCAAGTCATACATAAGAATCAAATGTGTTAAGTCACAATAATCAATCTCTCAGTAGAACCATTTTTCATCGGTACAATATCACTAATCGGAAACAATTTCCATCGGCGTTATATCAAGTCACTAGTTTTAATAGACTTTATATCAAATAACTAGACGAAACCATTTCTCATCAGCTTTATATCAAATCACTAGCCTGAACTATTTCGCATAAACTTTATATCACTAGCCAAAACAATTTTTTATTTTTCATTGGCTTTATATCACTCACCGACAATGATCTCGACATTATAAACATTTTTCAAAAAGGACCACTACATCAAACTATCACATGTCTCATCTTCGTGTTCAATAATCAATGTATACAAGCAATATCTCACCACATGGAAGAGACAACAATTCATCCAATTCATTTATGTTGTCAAGCATTTCATCAATCAATTAATCACAACAAGGCAATTCACATAATTATGTTTATGTTGTAAAACTAAAGCAAAATAAGATAAGAAATATAGAAGATGAAAGCAATAGAAATAGAGAGACAAGAGATGAGAGCTTTTCTTATTCATCAAAGTATTCATCAAATCTTCAAGTGTATACAATAGGAACCCTTATGCCTCTATTTATAGTGTAGCATAGAGGCATACAAAAGGTTAGTCATAAACAGGAGGTTATGAAAGTGAAATGTTACAAGAATAATGGTTATAAAGGTGGAGGTTCTGGAGGTTATGGTCATCTTCATAATGAGGAAAATAGTGGAGATAATGGGTGAGTAACTTCTTGGTGTAGTGGACATCCATATTATACTGTTTTATAACACTCTCCCTTGGATGTCTATAGATAACATGCCTCGTTAAAACCTTACTAGAAAAAAAACCTATGGAAAAAAATCCTAGTGAAGGAAAAAGAGTACACATATCTTTTAATATGCTTTAAATGTTGCCTCATTAAAAACCTTACCAGGAAAATTCAATTGGGACAAAATCATGGTTAAGTAAAAGAGTACAACACGTATTTTTCTCCCCTGATAAAAACTTCACTTGATATCTCGAAAACAATGCATTCCAATCTTGTATCACAACTTCCCAAATATTGATGTTGGCAATCTTTAGTGAATAAGTTTACAAGATTATCAATAAGTTTACAAGATTATCACGTGAATAAACCTTTGAACGTCTATATCACCATTTTGTTGAAGATCATGTTTGAAATACTTTTAATGAACTATACTTTGTTCGATCTCTTTTGATTATATCCTCCCTTCAATTGAGCTATATACTATTGTCATATATGGTGGCTGGAAAATCACATATTTTCTAAATATGATAGATTATGATTCCAACCAAACACACCCCAACTTACTTCAAAGATCAGTATTATTTCTGTACGATTTGAAGAAGTGGTTACCAATGTATGTTGAATGCCAAAATATTGTTGTGCTACCATATGTAAGCAAATAGCTCTTTTGCAATCGATCTTTTTGTAATCAAATAAATATTCTACATCTACATAATCAAATCATTTTGACTGATGAGAGATTAATCAATTTTATTGAAGCTCGTCTTTTCTTCTCAAAGAAAATCACACATCTTTGAACTTTTGCATAACCAGCAATCTGTAAGTGCATCAATTGCACCAATACATAACAGTTTAAACCATTTTTCATGAGGTTGAAAAGATTATTTCTTTGTGTTAAGCAAACTCAAAACCATTGGGCACTCAATGGAATTGCTTTAAGACCTTTTAAATCCTTCAAGGATTTTTGTATAACCTTCATCGTCTAGTTAGACGTAATAATCAATCATTATGCATATTCAAGTATTTCATCTATTGTCAAACTGAAACAAGTCTTATTGCATCCACCGCTAGAGAACATATCTCCATTCAATAATGTTAGGATTTTTGCGAAAACTCTCTATTATCCGAGGCACAAATCGTACTTTATATCTTACGGTTATACTTTCGTAAAATAATTCATTTGTACCCAACTGGCATATATTTTGATCTATGAACTATAAGTTCAAAAACATCACTTTTTTAAGTGAAACAAAATATACTTGAATAGTGCATATTATTTGGATAATCATTTATCTGTCCACACTATATTCCAGTTTAAGATCATCGTAATCATTTATAACATTCAGTGCTACTTCATATCAAATATATCGTCGATGGTCATTTTGATTTAATTCCAATACGACATAACTTATCGAGATCTCTTAATCATTCATCATTTTCAGGTACCTGAACCTTCACCAAGGTTTTATGAAGTGTTATGTCATAGTGCTCTTTCGAAGCACTTACCTCATTATCAATGACCATTTTGATAATTTGCTCCTCTCCTTTATCAAGGAGTTTTACATTTGAAATTGATTGGTCTATCACGCTTCTAGCGTACCATACACTCTGTCCTTGAAGGACTATTCATTGGAGCATTTGCAGCTTAATGAAAATATTGGGTCAGAAATTACATCTGGCAAATTACTTGCAACATTTTGCAAATGAATTATCTCTTGAACTTCAAGTTCACATTTTTCTTAACGAGGATCTAGATAATTCACCTCACCTACACATATCTCCTTCTAATGTTAGGAAATCTAACATTCACCCCTCAACCTCAATTGGGGATCCATCTTTGAGCATAGTAGAGCAATAAAATCATATGTGCACATGTCAAATTTTTAGATGGAAATTATTTGGTTCCTGACCCTGAACCAATTGTGTTGGGAGATCTTGTTGGTTTGATGCATACATGTTAAATAAATTCATCTCATATCAAATCTTATTTGAGAGATTCGTTCTCATAATTAATGGTCTAGCAATAATTAGAGGTATACAATTTATGCTAACCAACAAGCATTATCAACATGATTTTATAGTTTGAAACTGTGCTCTTTATAATTTAATAATTCGAGCAAACAACCTTACAAAATTCAATTTGTAAGTTGATACAAATACGCATGTGACCATACCATATATGCATCTATTAAATCAGAATAGTAAATGGTCCACATGGCAGGTGAACCGGCCTATATTCACCTTTTTCTATGTTCCAAATAATTTCAGGGGATACAATCACACCCTTAACTGGTACAATGATTATTTTATCGCAAGAACAAGCTACAAAAAGAGAATTCTTGAAGAATCTTTTATTTATTCAACATATAGGCACGTGAATTCTCAATTTCTTTTGCATCACATTTGAATCAGATGGCCAACCGATTGTGCCAACTGATATTTATTCTAGTAAACTTCTAGTTGACTTTTGCATGTGATTCCATCAGGATGCCCATGTTTGTATACAACAAATAAGAGGGAAAAAATGGGTATCATATATATAAAAATTTACAACTCACTTTTCTTGTAGTAATTTGAAGATATTAAATCTTCCAATAATTTATATTCTCAATATATTATTTCTCTTTTCAATTTTTCTGAAACTTAATTTTCTTTTGAGACTCACTACAATCTCAATATTATGAACAATTCCATCCCTCCGGATAGTAACAAATTAGTTCTTCCGGAACTCTCAATTAATTTTGTGTACAACCACAATTTTCACAATTTCATCCTTATGGTGACCATCTTCTTCAAAGAGAAAATTATTATTATTATTATCATGTTTAAAATTATTACATTCAAGACTTATTTCTTGATAACCAATAATTTGTGTTGCCACACAATAACATTTATTTTGGTCAACGCCACAATCTTTACCGAAAATATTTATTTCTTTCTTTTTCCCTCCAATAGTTCATAATAAAACATATCACAATATTTATGTAGTACTCAAAGTATATATATGACCAAAATGACCATTTATGTCAAAATATTTTCTTTCAATCTCTCAAATCTCCCGTAGAGGTGAGATGTGACATTCATCCAACAATATATGAACATGTTTTTATCCATACGAACACAAGTCACATTTTCTTCAAGAAATGAACCATAACCATTTGTACATGTTCCATAAGTTTTTGTTATAAACTCATTGTCATTTTTTGGCATTATGTTACTCACCTCAACATCACTTTAAGAGGTCAAATGTACTTTTTCCCGTAAGTATTAAAATCAATTTCTCTATTTTGATAAATATTGTAACAAAAAAAGTTTTCATAACCAAACATTAGAAAATAATTTTCTATAAAGAAAAATATACATTTCTAAAAATAATTAATACTCCTCTATTTCGATTTATGTGATTTGTTCTTCTTTTTAGTCGGTCCAGAAAATAATTACAAATTTCTATATTAAGTAATAATTTAACTAAAAAATATTTATTTTATCCTTAATGAAATGATTTATAGGCACATAAATTTCTATGAGTCATTTTGAACTACACGTTTTAAAGTTGCTTTATATTTTTATAAATTTTATTTCGAATCAAACTAGCTCACATAAAATAAAACGAAAAGAGTATTAATCACATTGAACAAATGGTGATATAAATCATCGATTCCCCGCTCATGTAGAAGTCTTGGATCCAATTTTACCTACTTCAACAAACGTTCCATTGACGACTACAAAATGAGTTGTTCCATGACACTGACCTTATAAGTGGCCCAAGCACCCCAGAACAAGATTAATTAGATGAAACACACCATAAAAAGACATAAGTGGACCACTCAATTATTCTAATTACTACTTTGTTATTATTATTATTATTATCATAATCTATTTGTTTTGGGAGTCTCAATCAAGATAATAAAATCCGGCTCAAATCACGTTAAATGTAACTATGATAGCCTAGCTCCTCATAATTTCTTGATTTAAGATTCAAATAATGATGCTTTAACTACCTAAATACATTTCTGAAAATCTTTGTATCTATCAGTTTGTATCCATAAAAGGTATATGGACTTTGACCATTCTTTTGTGTGTGAAATGAACTAAAAAAGAAATGCACCGTTTAAGCTAATAAATTAATCAATTTTCTACAAAAAAAAAACAGATAAAATATTGACTATTATTTTCCATTTTCAATATACTAGAATTTTGGTTTATTATTTATTATAATTAGCTGGTAAACAGCTTGCCCCCGTCACTTTTATTTTAGGAAAAACAATATATATGCCCAAAATAATAGATAACCAACCATATTAAGTTATTCTCATTCCTATCATATGCCCACCTATCACGCCATTTCCAACTTCAAATTACTCATTAACTCTTTGGAATTTTTTCAATATCCATTTTTTTTTTCGGTGTAAAGTTGACTAATTAATTAAAAATTGTATAAATAAACCTAAAAATATGACACTAGGGACAGTGGATAAGTCGACAAGAAAACATGCATCAACCTGAGGAATTGGATTGGAAAGCATATTACATTTCACAATAAAGAAAAGAACATGATAAAATATGGGTTACAAAGTACAAATAAAATTACGTTCAGCGTCGATCGATTAACGATAATAATTTAATTATTATTAAATATATAAATTTTTTTAGAGTAATTAACATTTTCTATAAATATATCTAAAGTTTATAGCGATATTAAATTCAATATCATTTAACTTATATCAAATAAAAATTTTAACATTCTTTATTAATATGTATATTTATTATCATTAAAAATTATTTTTATTTTAGTGGCTCGTTTATATTTGGATCTAGCTTTAATTTCCTTATTATCACCAAAGTGAATTATATCTTTCACTCATAATTGATGAATAAGATAAAAGTGGGCAATAAATGTATCGAAAGATTGGGATGTTTTGATGAAAATATTGTTCGTCGACATCAAGTCTTATAGGACTCTTCTGTCAAATATGTTTCCTCCGGAAAATATGTAGCTGGTGTTTGATGTTTGATTATAAATTTTCAATAAAATTATGAAAAATGATATTCCAATATTTATATGAATATAAAATTTGATAAAATGTTGTCACTCATAAAAGTTCTATTTCTTTTCGAGTAAAATGCATATTCAAGTACAATTTCAAGTTCCAAAATTTTATTACTTTAAAAATTCAAATTATCTAAGTTTTAACTTTAAAATCTATAATAAAATAAAATAACTTCTGAACCTGAGAAATACTCAATATCAATAACTTTTACAATTTATTGCGTTTGAAATTACTCTATATATATAAAATTTATGTAAAATTAAGTATTATGCTTAACTCACGTCTCATTAACTAATTCAAAGGGAAGAGAATTGCTATTTTACATAAATATGTAATGTAGTTCAATATACAAAGTGTAAAGTGGAAGGGGAAATTGAAGTTCACAAGATAAGCGCAAAACGAGCGTGTGTTTTGAGTTTCGTGTGGGGTGGGTGGGACCACATTTGAGTGGGCCCTTTCAACGATTTGGCTAAAAAATGTGAACGTTGGATTTTCTATTATTCATTGCTGATCCATTTGTTTCTGCTTAACTTGTTGTCACCGGCAATAACCGGTTGCTTTTGCGATCATTGCCACGTAAGCATTACAATATTTAATGGTAAATTCTTTTGTCCAACTCTTAAAATCTTTGTATTGATAATTTTATGTTCATATCATTCTAGCCTACCAAAAATAAATAGAAATGGTCAACTCCATGTTTTCTACCTTTCGTGAAGGTAAATTGCGTTTGAGATTATTTTTGGTACATAATAATTATAATTTTTATTTAAGTACAAAATAAAATACTAAACACTTTTTAAATCTTATATATTTTCTCCATAACTATAAAAAAAAGATATATCCAAGAAAATCATATAATCAAAATTTGTAACGGTAGCTATATAAATCCATCAAATAAATTCTTGTGACTTGTGAATGCAAGCTAAATCTTTGAAAATTATGTTTTATAATAAATGATTTTATTTACTTATATTCTTTTTAAATAAGTTTAGGTGAGAAGAACACAAGTAAAATTTAACTTTAGTCAAAGAAACCATTTTTCTTTACTACTCATTCATCCTCCCTCGTTTCTCTTTTCTGGTTTTACCAAATTTTTAAAATTAACTTATTAAATTTTTTTTCTTTTTTTATGAAATGAGTAACAATTTAATATTTGATAAGCTTTTTAGAAAATATTTCTAAATTTATTTTTCTCAATGAAGAACTAGTACATTTCTTAGTTTCCGAAAAGATTGTTTTTGTTACTTCAAAGAGATACTTTAATTTTCTGAATAAGTAAATAAATTAAATTAACAGTCTACTTTATTAAAAATAAAATAATATAGCCGGAAATTAAAATTTCTCATTTCATTTTAAAAGGAAAAAGAAAATGAAAAAAACCCTACAAACAGAAAAACAAAAAAGACAAAAGAGGTTTTAAAAAGACTCTGTTGCTTCTTTCCTCTCTGCTTCTCTCTTCACACTATTATCACTCTCATGTAAAGTCTGTTTTCACATACAACAAATCTCTCCCTCTGTAAAATTTTACCATTGAGTCATCAATGGCTTCTTCTTCTCTACTTGTGCATCGTCTCTGCTGCATTGCTCTGTTTTTCACACTATGCTTTGCCGCTGACCCTTTTGCTAATTTTGAATTGGAGTACTCTTATATCACCGCTTCTCCTCTTGGCGTTCCCCAACAGGTTAACCCAACTTTCATTTGAATCAACCAATCCATTTTTTTTAATTTGTTTTTTTGCTCTGCAACAATTTTTTTTACGGAAGAATCATTTTCTCCGTCCCGAGAAGTTCCCCAATTTCAGCAAACGAATCGTTTTTTTTTTTTAAATCTTGGACTGTTGGGTTTCAACGTATGATTTTTTCTTTCTTTTTTCGTTTTCCTGTTTGGGGTGAAACAATAGTTTGTTTTTAAGTTTTGAGTCTGATTCAACTATGGGGTTTTCTGGAGCTGTTCTTGATTTTAATGTTATGTTGATGTTTTAGTAGATGAAAAAATTAGTATCTATTCGTGATACATGTCGATTTCAATTTTTTCTGATACTTTATAAAGATTTTTTTCTTTATACAGTAGTAGTATCATTTCTGAGTAAAAGTTGGAAGGGACCACTATTTTGCCTAAAGTTATGATAATTCTGTTTTTGGTAAATTCTACATTGTGGTGAGATCAAAATGCTTGTGTTATTTTAATTTGTTTGATCGGGATTTATATTAAAATTGCTTCGAGGCTCTATACAATTTTTCAAGCATAGTTTCTAATTTAGTTATGTGATTATGAATTGGTATTCTGCCCCGGATTTTCAGTGTTGGTTAATATGCCATGATATGTTATGCAATTGCAGGTTGTAGCTGTGAATGGGAAATTTCCAGGTCCCATCCTTAATGTTACAACTAATTATAATGTTGTGGTGGATGTGAAGAACAAATTGGATGAAGAACTTCTTGTCACTTGGTAAGTTTCAATTGTGTGATATTAAATGCTCTCTCCTTCAGTTTTTGATTTTTCTTTGAATTGTGGCAGGTCTGGAATTCAGATGCGACGCACTTCCTGGCAAGATGGTGTTCTTGGTACAAATTGCCCCATCCCTACAGGTGGACGGAACTTCACTTACCAGTTTCAAGTAAAGGATCAGATTGGTAGCTTTTTCTATGCTCCTTCCATCAACATGCAGAGGGCAGCTGGTGGTTTTGGTTCTTTTATTGTTACGAACCGTAATATTATCCCTATTCCCTTTAGTCCTCCTGATGGAGATATAGTGATAATTATTGGCGATTGGTACACCCAGAGCCATAAGGTTAGTGTCTCTTCCTGTTTTTGCTTACTCTTTCATGCAGTATTGTGTATGAATTTTCTAGTACCAACTCTGGTATATTTTCAAATTGTAGTCTCTGAGGAAGGACCTTGATGATGGGAAGCAATTGGGGATGCCAGATGGAGTACTCATTAATGGGAAAGGCCCGTACAGATACAACACAACACTTGTACCTGATGGGATTGACCATGAAACCATAAATGTTGATCCAGGTCAAGCTCTTCAAAACTTGCTAACTAAGTCTCAACTTGATATACTTGATTGGTTGTCCTTCTCCCGAGTGGTTTGATAGAAAATAGTCTGCTTATTTATGATGTTCTTCACATTGATCTGTCCGCTTGGAATTGCTGTCTTTAGCCTATGCATTCTTGAGTAAGATGTGCGATGGAGTACTTATCTGTATATCAACATTCATGCTTTATCAAGCTTGTAGAAAATTGAAGAGCAGTTGATGTTTCATAAACATTGCAAAATAGCACATATGTAAAACCTGTTAGATTAAAAATTGACCTTGTTGTTTTCAATTAACAGCTTACTTGAAAGCAAGTCATATGAATCTTAACCCCCTCTCCATCTGATTATATATTGTGCTGCAGGTAATACCTATCGGGTTCGGGTGCACAATGTTGGAGTCTCCACTTGTTTGAATTTTAGGATTCAAAATCATAATTTACTCTTGGTGGAGACGGAGGGATATTACACTTCACAGCAAAATTATACTAGTGTAGATATTCATGTTGGGCAGTCGTACACATTTTTGGTTACCATGGATCAGAATGCAAGTAGTGATTACTACATTGTGGCGAGTTCTAGGTTTGTAAATCAAACAATCTGGCAAAAAGTAACTGGTGTTGGTATTTTGCATTATTCCAACTCCAAAGGAAAGGCAGCTGGACCCCTTCCAGACCCTCCAAATGATGTATATGACACATCGTATGCGCTGAATCAGGCCATGTCCATAAGGTTCTTTTACTCGTTCCTTTTTATTCCTCTTCATTTCATTATTTCATTCAATGGCTTGGACAAATACTTCCTTATAAATTTGGAAACTAGATTATTGAAACTAAAAAATGATTAACCATGACAAAGAAGAAATTAGGAGAACCTAATTTGTGGGCTTTACTTAGTTGGGACACCATATATGTTTTCATTAAATTCTTTACGGTCACAATGTCGTTTATTTGACAATACTCTTTTAGGCATCTCAAGCAATACAAATTGGTTTACTTCTTAATGACTAACTTTTCTGTTTCATGCCATTGAATAATCTGATGCAATATCTGCAGGCAAAATGTTTCTGCAAGTGGAGCTCGACCGAATCCTCAAGGATCTTTCCACTATGGTCAAATTAATGTCACAGATTTTTATTTGCTAAAGAGTGTGCCACCAGTGTCAATTGATGGAAAGCTTCGAGCTACCTTTAATGGGATTTCATTCAAAAATCCTGCTACTCCAATTAGGCTTGCTGATCTGTACTATGTGAAGGGTGACTACAAGCTTGATTTCCCAACTAAGCCAATGAACAGACCACCCAAGGTGGACACGTCCATTATCAATGCCACATACAAGGGATTTATAGAAATCGTATTGCAGAACAATGACACTGTAGTCCAGAGCTTTCACATGGATGGTTACTCATTCTTTGTTGTTGGGTATAGCTTCTGCTTAAAAAATTTCATTCTAGATGTATGTAGTTTCCTACCAAGTGAATTTTAATGCAACTTTTTGCCTATTTGCTTCAGGATGGGCTTTGGAGAGTGGACAGAGAACAACAGGGGATCTTATAATAGATGGGATGCAATTTCCCGGTCTACGACTCAGGTTTGTTTTATACAGCCGTCTTATCTTGTATAGTTTTGAAGAATTCGAAAGCTTCCTGTAACAAGGTAGGATTTATATTTTACCTGTACCTGTTTGTTTAGGTTTTTCCTGGAGGATGGACAGCAGTTTTGGTATCTCTCGACAATGTAGGGGTGTGGAACCTCAGAGCAGAAAACCTGGACAGGTGGTACTTAGGGCAGGAAACGTATATGAGAATTATCAATCCTGAAGATCATAGCAACAAAACAGAAATGCAAAAGCCTGACAATGCTCTGTACTGTGGTGCCCTTGCTTATATGCAAAAGTATGATTTCATCTCTTTGCTTCTGTTACACATAGTTTTGGTTTTTACTCTTGACGCATCCCTAAATTGATCGTACATGTATTTCAGGAAACAGAAAGTATCTTCAGCGACAACCCTATTTGGAAGCTCGGGGTTATATTTTACATTGTTGTTGGTACTCTCTACTGTCATCAGTCTTGTATACTAGTGTACCACTTCAGTTGGTGATAATATTTGGGAATTCACTTTCTTGTAGGATGATGAGCTGATAGGATTAATGTTTCTTATTCTTTTACTTTGAGAAAGTTCATTAACGATAGTTTGCACAGTTTCCCGTCTATTTCATTTGTTCCCGAAAAAAAATTTGTGAAGTATGAGAAGACAACTTACTGACGGCATACAACTTTCTTCCAGTTTTAGTTTCTTCAATCTGTTGATATAGATTCTTCTGTCATTTTGTGCCTCTTGCTACCATTAGGTTACATTAACATGCAGAGTTTTGATCATTGTATAATTTTTTTCTGTGGAACAATCAAGTCCTGAAACCAACCAGAAACAGGAGTTAGAAGGTGTAAGGCCCCTTATCATATTCTAGGTATCTATATGATGGAAGCAACCACTTTTTAAAACGGAAAATGGCTAAAATATGGTTGAAGCATTGAAAATGGTACAAAATTATCCTTCATCCACCTATTGGCTCCAAAATGCCCTTCTCATCTACCTATTGGCTTCAAAATACCCTTACCATCCCACCTGTTCAAAATTGATCACTTATTTAATTTTTTAAAATTAAACTCTTTAAATATTTTTTAAAATACTGGTGTTCAACTATTGGTTATAGTTAATTTATTAATATAAACGAACTCACTTCTCACTCACCCAATTAATAATCCAATATAATATCAAAATCGTCATAAACACTACTAAAACACGATGAGATTATAGATTCCTGAAAAATGACATACAAAATTATTCGAGTCTGAATCGAAGCCCCAATTAAATTTAGGTTGAGCCGCTTATTTAGGAGGACACTTTCAATAAAATTCTCTTTCAAGATTTAATTAGAAATTTGTGATTAAAGGTAAAGAAGTAATATATCCGAAATTAATTCATGTACTTTTTTTAAAATATAATTTTATAAATATTTATGATTTGTTTTAAAACCTTTAATGTATTATTTTGAAAAAATTTACCGATGAAGTAACATCACATAATTGAGACGTAAGAATAATTAAGATGAACATAATCAGACTTTTAAGATTATCGGTAATTTTTATTTAGAAACTTGAATGTATGATAAATTACTTCTATAGATATTTTTACCTTAAATTTTTAAAAACACTCAATTAGTAGTAGCTTTTCTGTTGTTGCATTAATAATGTGACGGGTTTATTAATTTGGAGGGGTTTAATTAGTAATGGGTGGGTAGTGGATTGATTTGTAAATTATACAGTTAAATTATAACAAATAGTTTAGCGCCACATATTTAAAAAAATATTTAAATAATTTAAATTTAAAACCGTTAACTAAATGGACGATTTTGAACTAAAAGGTGGATGACAAGAGTATTTTGGAGCCAATAGATGGGTGGAAAGGATATTTTTGATCCAATAGGTGAATGGAGGATAATTTTACACCATTTTCAATACTTTGAGGGTATTTTAGTTTCTTTTTTCGTTTTTTAAAACCTCCTATCAAATATTAGCCATTATTTTAAAAGCTACCTTAACATTTAGCCACTATGTAGACAGGAAAAGTTTTTTTAATGAAAATATTACCGTTGGAAGTCGAATGATTAACAAGTGGAACCCAAGGAAACCTCATTGTGGTATAATTCTTGGATTCCAAACTTTTAAAAATGAGAAATGATTCTTGAGGGTAAATATTTGTTGGAGTTTCAAATCCAAGAAATAATTTATGGTGTTCAAGTTTTTATAAGTTAAAAACCAAGGATATATTCATGCAGTTCAAAACTAAGGATAAACTCACAGGATTCAAAGGCTTTATAAGTTCAAAACAAGAGAAGATTCATGAAGCTATGTATTTTAAAAGTTTGAGCAATTTGATCGGAATTTTTATAGAAGTGGTTCACCGTGTAAAACGAGCAATTGGCTGTTGGGTTCATTCATTCTTGAACTGGTCGAGTTTTTGTGTTGGGCCAGATACCATGTGGACCAACAAATAAAGCAGAAACTACCTTATTGAATAATGGGAATATATATATACATACCATATATATTTAAGGAAAAACCACATAAATGTCCATAAAACTCATAACAATTACATATTTATACTCCAATTCAAAGTAATTGAAGAAATACTCATTCACTCAAAAAAGTAAATTACAGACCATACCCCTCATTTATTAAAGGCTGACAATTTTCGCTTAACTAATACTAAATTAGTATCATATACTTGGTATCATTAAGATTGATAATTTCGCTAGACTGATGCAAAATCAGTGTATATATACTATATTGGCATAGGTTTTTTATTTAAAAATTACTCATTAGCCAATGATACTATAAGACTATATGTATATTGTTGTGGTATCATTAGATTTCTTGTTTTATAAATTACTCGTTAGTCAATGATATAGTTTTATAGTATCATTAACTAATGAGTAATTTCTGAACAAGAAAGATGTGATACCAATACTATATATATATATATATATATATATATATATATATATATATATATCAATTTAGTAACAATTAGGTGAAATTATCAACCTTAATGATACCAATATATGATACTAATTTAGTATTAGTTAAGCAAAATTAGTTGTGGGGGGTATATAGTGTAAATTCGACTATATAGTAGCAAAACTACATGCATCTAAGTGTAAAATATGTAGAAGACTCTACATTAGTTGTAAGGTACATAACATTTTGAAAGTATAAGTACAATAGTATATGTGGTAGTAGGAGTGGACAAAATTAAACTGGAAACTGCATCAAAATGTAAACCGAGAAAAAAATCCAACTAGTAATTCAATTTGACTTGATTTGGTATTGAAGAAAAAAAATTCGACTATATTGGTTGGTTTCTTTTTAATCTTTAAAAAGTCATCCCGACAAGTATACATAATTTTTAAAAATTATTTTATACATAAAAGTAATTTACTTTGATATAATTTATAATATTTCTTATACATTTTCATAATTTTTATCTTTTAACATATTATTTCAAGATTGACTTAAAATTTTGAATAGTCCAGTAAAAGTTATATTTCATAGATAGATATTAGTAATTTTAACAAAACTTAAATCTAAATCGAATCAATACAATTGCTAACAAAAAAAATCAACTCATATACTAAGAATGACAATAATGTTGAATATTTATTCTTTAGTTATATATTGGTTTGGACTTATTTTAGCATGATTTATAATTTAAAAGTATGATCATTTTCATTTTGACTTATTTATTTGCAATATATGTTTTATATGATATCACTATCATTTCGTCGAATACTTTAGTCTAATCATCCATATCATACTGTGTTATTTTCTTAAGAAACACCTTAGATAATAATATTTTGGTAAGACTAAAGAAATATTTGAAATATAAGTTAATTATATGTTTGTACAAATATTCTACTAGAGAAGCTCGAGAAATTTGAAAAATCCAAATTTATTGGTTTAATTTGATTTATAGATTTAAAAATACGACACTAATAGTTTGGTTTGATATTTAAAAAACCTGAACCAACCTGGTCCATGTACACCCCTACATGGTAGTAAAGTATGTCTAATTATGTAGTTTTTTCTTAATTCTATCTATAATTTTAAATAATTATGTATCTTACCACTAATCAAGAGTTTTTTATGTTGAAAAAGATATACCTATATACATGTAATTTTGCTACCAGGTACACTAAAATAAAGAATGAGGTGAGCGAAATGGGTAGAGAGACGAGATGAGAGACGAATGAGATTCGTTATGTATCTCAGATACATGCGGTTGATATAATGTATTTTAAACAAATTACATTTAATTTTGACACTATGTATCTAGAGATACATGTATCTGGACGTAGCTGGATGCACCAAAACCTTGTAAGATTCGTAATACAGCAAACTAGAGCATATCTAAGTAATTAGTTATTAAGCTAGTGAGATTTCTAAGGATAAATTGAAGATTCCTTTAAAACGGGTTAAAATTTGAATATGTTGACATTAATCAATTTAAATTATCTTGAACTCAACCAATGAAATTTTGAGTGATTTGAATATGTTCAGGGACGATTCAACAATTCTGGAGGCCTTAAAGCCAAACTTTAGAGGGGGATCTTAATATTTATTTATTTAGTTTTAGAAAAAAGAAATATTGCCACATTTTTTTATAGGATGCAACTATTTAAATTATTTAGGAACTACTTATATCATATTTTCATCAACTTCTTTTAAAGTTTTTTTCTTGGGAGTTATTTATCATCTAATTACTCTACTCAGTTAGTGACTTATTTGAAGAACAACTCATATTTTTTAATTCAAGATTTTTATTATTTGTTAAACATCTTATATGCATGTCTTTTGGAATTTATTTCTTCAAGTTTACTCTAAAATTGAAATTATATTTACTAGTTGACATATGTAAATTGAATAAATTTTAATATAATAACCAAACAAAGAACATATATACTTATAAACTAAGAATGTCAATTAATAATAACTTTTCAAGGAAAATTATAAAACATGGCTCTTCAACCCAAAAAAAACTGGCTCAAAAATATAAACTGTTGTGTTCCTTTAATATAATGATTGATTGTTTTTAATATAATGATTGATTGTTGGCTTGTTGCACTTTTTGAAGTTTTAAAGTACACACAAAAAAATTAAATGTTGTTCTATTGTAACTTGTAGGCAAGAGTAACTCAATAAGTTTTGCAGAAGAGATTTCAATATTAAAAATTAAAAAATAAATAAAATAGAGAATAAAAATGATAGGCTCATTTCAATGATCGGTAAACAAGTTGTAATATGTAATTCCCGACTCCCCCCTGATCACTAGAGGATTAGATGAATGTTGAATTTTGAGTTGACTATGAAAATAAGAGGATTATATTGATCCTTAAGTAAAGAGCAAAATCAAATTATTAATTAACGTATGATGAAAAAAGGTCTTAGATATAGAGGAGAGCATAATAACATTCACATGGGAGTTTGTTAATGATGTTACCTTCATTCACACACAAACATAACCCTAATTATGATTCAAAAATGCTCATCATCTTCATCTCATGCCTATACACTTTTCAGACTTATTTGACTTACTTCATTCTTCTTTTCATCCTAGGATACCATTTTAGTATGAAGGAAATTATTCTGTGTCGCAAAATTTATATAATGCATCTCAATTCGATTGAAAAAATAAAATAAAAGGGTAATATATACCGTTAGTACATATAATTTTTATATTATTAGATCATTTTCATCTGTGCTAATAAATAATATATCCTATTTTTCAAATTTTGAATCTCATATTTTGAAAAAGACTTAAAATATTATTTGAATGTGTCAAAAAATTAAAATTATACTTTTATCTGTTTCTTTGTTTGTTCATTTATCATGAGTAGGGAAGACACTCAAATGAGTATGTTTTTTTTTGTTTCTTTGCTTAAAAAGGAATTTGAATGTCGAAATTATCGGCAGCAGACAAGGGCAATTCGACTCTACTTTTTTCATGCTATTTAATCAAATCTTTCTACAATCAATTCTTACTTCAGATCCCTCCAAATAAAAAAAAAAAATTCTCTTGGTTTAGCAACTTTGGAGGATTTCTAACTAAAGCAATGTTGACAAAAGTTTTTTGTAAGTATAATTTATTTACATATTAGTCTCTTAGTAATATGGCTAGTCTTAAGTTATGTCACTATTTAATTACTAATTCTAAGCTAATTAATCTCTACTTTGTCCATAAGTAAATATGTAAGTTTCAATGTTTCAGTTTGCAAATCTGCATGTCTACATGCTTGAAAAAGACCATCTCAAATGTGTTCATCTTCTTGTTGTTTTTCCATTTTGCTTCTAAATTGCAAGATCACAATTTAAAATGTTACACGACAAATACATTTATAATAAAATTGTAGGTAAACTTCCATGATAAACATGTTATGTAGTGGTGGAGCTATAGCGGGTGGTCTGTTGAACACCCTTTATCGAGAAACTATACTTTATATCTAGAAAATCATATTAGTCATCACATTAAATCTTAAAAACCCGAAATTCCTAGTTTTGCGGTCGGTATGTAATGTAAATGCCTTTTGAGTTTTGTACGTTCTTGTTCAATTTGATATAAAGTTGTGTATGTTTTGAAGGAGAATTTTGAGTCATGATGATGCTGTTAATTAATTTTTGGTAAAAAAATTTCTGAGTATTGTAATGTTAGATTATTTTCTTTTATGTGAAGAATGAAGAAGAACAAGAGGCCTTTAAGCAAAGCAATTAATACTAATGAAAGACGGCACTTGGATAGGTCTCACCTCAAAGTTACGTAATACCGTATTTTATTTTATGCTAATATAATATAATATTTCCCAAAATTGAAAAACAAAAACAAAAACAAAGACAGATCATCTACTTAAACTATCAGCAATATAGAATATGATTCTTAAATTTGCAAATGCTTTTAATTAGCCATATAAAATGGATTGCTATACGTAATATTATAAATTGTAGCTTGTTATTTGGAAGTATTTTTGAGTTGGCTCCTAGCAGTTTGAGAATAAGATATATTGTTAATAAAAGGAACCAAGAACATGGTATGGATCTTAAATTCCCATTAATTTAGGAATAAATTTAGAAAACAAACACATACCCCCTCCTCCCAATTTATATTTTGCACCACTTGACTGAGTACAAAACTTAAAAAAGAAAGAATTTGTGGTCAAAAGTTGTCTCAAACGTTTGTGTGATTACAATAAATCATTTCATTAAAAGTAACATGAGGACTTTAATCTTTGAAACAGACTAAAAAAATTTTTTTTTGTCAAAACGAACAAAAGGAATAGTACAACACTACATAAACATATCAAGTTATGTTTTACATAAAGCAAAGCAATAGCTATCGTACCATATACATTGTCAATAGCCCTGCATGTATAATTCACCCTATGCTTCCATCATCAAGCAGTTAATTCATCTTCTCTTAACTAAATTACTAATTCATCAAGCAGTGTTTTTTAGTAGTATTATTATGTACAATGATATTAAACAAATTAGATATTTAATCAACAAATAAAGAAGTGTACTTCCCCAGGTCAATCTGAAAACAAGATGATGCAGTGGAGTTATTTTCCGTGACTGTTTCTTGTTTGTTCAAATTCGATTCATCGGTAACACCATGTAAGGTGTTTGAGTAATAGTCATTTTCCTCCTCTTGGCTGAGTTGAGAAGCTACAAATTTATGGAGCACTCGCCAATCGGTCACTTGATCAACAACTTGTTCTCGTGTGAGAAGGGAGACAGACTGTTGCAAATTATTGTACACTGAAATTGAGGTGGATGGAACAAGTTTTGGACTTTGTTGGTGGTGGTGGTGATGAGATGGGATTTGGATTTGGTAATTCAAATTATCGATTAATTCCTTCTTGCAAGGGTAATTGTGTTGTGAGACAATATGGTTTGGCATGAATGGAACTTGATCATTATTATTTGGTGACTCCTTCTCACTTTCTTTCCTTGTGCTTGCCATTTTCTTCTTGAAAACTCTACACACCACCCATCCCTCTTCCTGCATGTGTTTTAATTAGTTTATCAACAATCAATATGTAGTTCAATTTGTTCAAGTGTACAAAGGAAATTAATACGCCAAACTCATAAATAGATCCCTAAACTTGTTGGATGTCTCCCTTCAGGTACCTTAACTACGTCATTTTCCTATTGAATCATTGAACCACCCATTATTTTTTCCTATTAAACACTGTTGGCTGGCTGATTTTGATCGACTTTTCTATTGTAAATGGCTTCAATTGTGTTCGTATTGTAATGATTTTGATTGAAGGAATGAAGACATATTGTGTGTTAGTCTCATTTGTTTTCTAATGTGTTCAAATGACTTGAAGTAGAACACAATTATTCTCGACCAACTTCACTATTAATTGAACAAATGACATCTGGAACAACATATGTATCTTCAACCAATACCCCTCACAAAATCTGGTTCCACATCAGCCAACGGTGTTTAAAAGGAAAAAATTATTGGTGGTTCAATAATTCAATTAAAAAATAGCATAGTTATGATACCTGAGAGAAAAAACTCAACAAATTTAGAGATTTATTTATATATTTGACCAAAACTAATGTATCTTATTACCATGAGGTCATCTAAAAGGTAACAAAATTAATGTAGAATGATAAGGTAGGTGACCTAGTAGAACATGTTAATTTATAGTCTGTTTGGATAAACTTTTAGAAAATAAAAAATGCTTATTTTAGGTGTTTGACCACGTTTTTAGGGGGATTTAAGGGCTTTCTACTAGTAATAGCAAAAGCTATTTAGAGTTTATTTTGAATTGACTTAAAATTGATCAAACTTACTTTAATTTTTAGAAATATTTGACAAAATTAAAAATAACTTAAAATAAACTTTATAATGATTTAAAAAAGATTAAAAACCAAAAATAGGACTCCTTTTACATTTTAGGAGTACTTTTTGACTTGAAAACTATTATTGTCCATCTTATCCGAGCCGGCTCTAAGCTAAACAAAAAAGTACTACTCTTTCTGTTTCATTTTATGTGACACTTCTCGCATTTCGAGATTCAAACAAGTTTATATTTGATTGTAAATTTTTCATAGATTCTTTTAACATTTTAAATTATCAATTATTGTGATTTATAATATTCTTTACGTAGTTTACAAATATATAAATTTCAATTCAAAAAAATTGAAGATTTCATAGGCAAATGTCCAGTCAAAATTAAACTATTTGACTCTCAAAAAATGAAAAGTGTCACATAAAATGAGACAGAGAAAAACTTTTATCCAAAAGCACCTGTGGAATATAGGTCAAACACAAAGTACTGTTCTAAAATTCTAATAACAGGTTAAAAAGGTTTTTAAGATAGATTACACAAACTGTTACTCTCCAAAAATTAGATTTTTTTCCAAAACCACTTCCGACCAAATGATAGAAAATTTTAGAAATTCGACCAAACAAGATATTAGAGTTAGTGAATAACTTGCCTGATGGGCACCATTTGGATCAGTGTGAAGTCGATATTCATGCATAATCCAATCAGATTTTAGACCATGAGGAGCCCTTCCTTTGTAAAAAACCAAGGTCTTCCTCATGCCAATCAAGTCATGATTGGAATATACAGCCTTGTCTCTTCCTGTTGCTTTCCAAAATCCTGCTGTTGTGGCTCTATTGGTTCTTGTGCCAGTTGGATATTTTTTATCTTTGTGGCTAAAGAAGTACCATTCATCTTCTTCTTCTCTCCCTATTCTGCATAATTCTATATAAAAACATAGTTTCATAAGTAGTTATTACTACTCATATTTTTTTTATTTTTGAAATCTCTGCTCTTTTCATTCACTTTTACTTGTCACATTTCGCTTCAACAAGAGTCAAACGACTGAACTTCAACTAATGTTTTTTCATCATATTAGTATAAGAAGAACTAAGACCTAGTATTCGAAGTTCTAAATTTTACTTATATATATGTTAATAGTACCTTGAAGATCCCATGGTTCAATGTTGTAGAGGTTCACCTCTTTAATAACATCTAGGTCAATCCTTGTTGAAGTGATTTTCTTCTTGAGGTAATAATCTACAAGTTCTTCATCAGTTGGATGGAACCGAAAGCCAGGAGGAATCTGTGAAAACGAATTCATTCTACATATATATATATATATCACCTGTATATCCATAACAAATACCACTATTTCAGCAAGACTCAATTTTTTTTTCTTTTAAAGTTTCTTATTATTTCCCACATCATTATAATTGTCTATGATTATGAACAAAAAAAATTTGGATTATTTTTGCAACTAAAAGAGTTCATGTAGAACCATTGATCATAATAAATATAAATACTTGCCACTAATAAAAACGTTTTTACTGTACTACCCTATTTTTTTGCCGCACAAAATAGTATGATTTACCTCATTAATAAAATGTATTATAGAGGTTGAACCAACTAATTAATACACTTCATCAACATGTGAGTGTATCAGGACACCAAAAAGAGGTTTAAAGAGCCGATTAATTTCTAGCAAATATTATTCACATCAAACACTATTTTACCTTTTCCAATCTCTCATGTTGCTTAGTGCTTCAACAAACACAAACAAAGAAGACAATGAAGAAAAAAACACATGATAAAACGTAAAAATAACACTAAAAAAAAATAGATAGTTAATCATAAGCACTTAAGTTATAGAGTATTATTATTGCAATTTCATGACACAATTGAAGAAAAAATAATGTTCATTGATTAATGTTTTGATAGTTGACATCGAGTCTATGCCACTCAATTAAGCATAGTTAATTTATAATCTAATCCATTGAAATGAAATAGTAATTCGCATTTAGGGAGTTTCCGGTCCACATTTAATTAGCAAATTACTGTCCCCTGACTTTCAACATATGTCAAAAAAAAGAATAAAAATGAAATCTTTGTTTCATGCCAATTAAACAAATGGGATTAATTTAAAGGATACTCTAACAAATTAGTACGATTAGTAATTCTTCAACTAAATCCATTTCCAATTACTAGTCTAGTCTCACATGCTTTTAATTAATTAACCAAAGAGAAAATAATACAGTTATTAATCAATGTTTACCAACTATCTCTAAACAGATTATAATTACAAAGCATATGATAGTGTTGGAGTAACAATCATCAAGACGATTATCAAATAAATTAGTGTTTTTCGTTCCACAAGGTTATAATCGCTATAGTGATTGTTCATTCAACTCTTAAAAATCCGGCAAACACATCATCTATATTAGAAATTAGAGTACTTAATACTCGTACAGACAGATGCAACTTATGCTCTATATTTTTAAATTTTGAATTCGCTTCGACTAGTGATGGCCATAAAACTTGTTAAGAAAAGAACAAAAGATGGAGCAAACCTTAATTTCCAAGCGCCTAGATCTGAATAAAGTAGAATTTGAGGGGAGAAGAATAAGGGTTTATGTGGAAAAAAAAGTAGTAAAAGAGAAGAGACAAAATAAGACAACAACACTAGTAGAAACAGAAAAAGAATAGGAAATAAATAGAGTTAAAAGTTGAATGCCTCGGGAATTGTGCTGGATCTCCTGCTGGACCAGATCCCCAAAATGGAAAAAAAAGGCTAAATGGATGAAGGATGAACAAATATGCTTATATAAAGTCATCCCACCAAACACGCAAATAAAGAGAGAAAAGCCCTAATGATGAAGGATAGTGTAATACTATAGTTAGCCTGACGTGAGATATAAAGTATAATAATTTCATAAATAAAATGTAAGATTATTTAAGATACTAAGCCGTTTTGAGATTATTTATTCCACAATTCATATCTTAGTGATGGAATGAGTTATTCCATATACATAGTGCTTATTTGGAAATATTTTGTTTCTAACAAAACGACCCCTTATTAGTTGTTTGGTGTGAAAGTTTAAGATAATCATTAGATTATCCTACAATTATATCATATTGATAGAATACGTTAATCCCATATACATATGGGTAGGGTTTTTCATGGTTATGGACTTATGGTTAAAAAATTAAATTGAATTACAATATGAAACAAACCGATTAAAATATATTTGGTTTGGTTTGATTATATTTAGTTTTACATTTTGAAAATCGATACTATTTGGGTTAGGTTTGATTTTATTAAAAAATAACCGCAAAAATAATTGATTCGGAATATATATATATATATATATCTTTGAAATATTATATAAAATATGAATATTTCATTGAATTTTAATAAACTCTAGCCTTTAACTTTACCATTTTCTTAAGTCAAACACTTAAATTTTAGTGTATAATTACTTTAGTATTGCTTAACTAAATCACTTGTTCATCATGTACTAGGTATTTTTGTCTGTCGAGATACATATGCCCTTGAAAAAAAATTAACTTTCAAATCGAAAAAATCAAAAGATTTCAAATCAAATTGACGGTTAATTATTTTTTTAAAAAAATTGATTTAAAAAATTTAAAAGCAAAATAAATTTATTTGATTTTATTTTTATTCAATAACCAATTCAAATCAAACCATCATCTTTATTTTATTACCACAAGATTTTCTTTTAAGGAAAATATAATTTTTAAAATGTGGTTATGTTACATATAAAACTAGAGGGACGAAATGAAATAGAACAAGTAATACTATAGTAAAGTTTAAAATTTAATTAGTTGATCTCATATTTATAAATATATGATGTCATTTTGCCGTTGACATAGCAGAATTGTTGGGAAAGCTTTTGGGTGTCAATAAAGGTGCCGAAAAAACAAGCATGAGCGTGTGGGCAATTGCCACCTCCACTCACCCACCATTGATTACAACTTTTTTTTAAAATAAAAATAAAAATTGTCCTTATTAAAGTAAATGCGTCAATGAAAATGTGTTTATACTTTAGTCTCCAAACTTCCTCTTATATAATAAGAAAATGTATAGATAGAAGGAGAAAGAAATAAGTTGCTCAAATAGTAAACATCTTCCATATTAAAATTATAGATTTAATAATCAAGAAAGTGTTAAGGATGAAAAACTCATATGAAAGATTAACAAAAAGAGATAATGTAAAAAATATTTACATGATCGATTGAAAATATTGTAATAATAATTTAAAAAAAAGAGAGATCGGATGAGAATATAATTTTCTTTCTATTTCAATGTCCAAAAGTCAAATCAATAATAATAGGAGAGAAAATAATGAAAAAAGTTCCATTCATGAAAAGAAAGAAGGGTAAACGGTGAATGTCAAAGAGTACTAGCTAGCCAATCAACAGCTTAATTCAATTTGCACAGATCCATCTCCCCAAAGACCCTACAAAAAGGCACCTTACTCAAATTCATTATTATTTTCGGTTCCAATTTATATTATATAGTTTAATTTAATACATAATTTAAGAAAAAAAAATTTATGCTTTAAAATTTTTCATCGATATTTATATAATTATAAGTTACTTTTAAAATTAAATTGTTACCACTGAATATAAAAATATATAAATTGTTTTGGGAACTACTAAAATAAAAATAAGTCATATTATCATATAATTGAAATAGAGTAACTAATTAAATAGTATATGTGAGTGAAAATTTTATGTCTTGTTACCTCCCCAGAGTACAGTGAAATACTTTAAATCCTTTCATTGCCAAGAAGTGTTCTTTCAGAAGCACTTTATCATATTAAAAATGAGCTTACTCTGAAATAAATAAAATAGTGGATAAATAAATTCTGAATAAGAATTAAAAAATAATAATTTCTTGTTTTTGTTTATTAAGGTGGTGACGTGATGAGACGGTATTGAGGCAAAGAGTTATAGGATTGGACAAATATCTCCTGTCTAAAAGAGGTAAAATAAAGGAGGAGCAGACAGAACAGACAAATGACATTCTCCCTACTCCTTACCCTTTCGTGTATATCGAATTATTATATATCATGTTTTTTTTTTTACTTTTATTTTGATATTATGGTAGTATTTGATATAGACTATAGTATATCTTTTTTTAATACTTAATATGGTTTAAGATTATTAAAAACAATATACTAATATATCGATACTATTATCAAAGTATAGAATCACATAAATAACATATATATGTTCCAAATCCACCCCTAATTATTACACTCGCAAAAAAACATCTTTTTAGTATGTCTTATTGTCACTAATAAAGTTAACCTTTTCGGTTGTTTCATGGATGGAGTTTTTGTAATTGATCAATGGTAAAAGTTGGGGATTTATAAATGAACATTGAAGTAGTTGAATGAACGAAAAGACAATATGATTCGACTTAATAACCGATAAGTTAAGAATCATAACAATTCATTAATGGGAATCTCCTAATTATGAACTTAACCTCTCCTTTTCCTTTTTCCATGTGTGAAGTTAATTAACCCCCTCAACTAATTTACTAATGAATTCCACCTTCCTAAAGAAATCATTTTAAGTAATAATTATGAAAATGCACCAACAAAAATAAATAAATCACAACTCCACTTAGAAATATTAGGTATGATATGCGCGATTACTATATCACTTTAAAGGGTAAAATGAATCAAGTTAAAAATAGAAGTAGATGTTGGATTGCAAGTAGAATATATATATACACAATAATTATCACATGCTAAATATATAAATGAACAAATGAAAAACATGATTGAATTGTTGTTGCCCGTGAGGAATACGTTTCCTACACCACCACGGACTCTCATCATTATATACATATAACCTAGTCTACTTGTATAGAATATCACCATTTCAGCTCATGGAGAGTCGTCAAACGGAGCTTCAACCAATCCAATGGCCGAAACATAATTTTTATTAATTAAATTTAAAATATGAAAAAAATAAAAATATAAAGAGGTTCAATATTTATTTTATATATATATAAACATAAAAAAAAGTAAAAGTATTTTAGTTATATAAACTATATAATTTTTTATTTCATAAATTTGAATAAACTCCGCTTGGATTAATTAATAAAGAAACATGTTGGCTGGCTCTAGTTGAGCCCAAGTAAATAAGGATCCGGCTTGAGATGAGGAAAGTGAGTGGACCCAAAGAAGGAGAAATAATGGGGGGTTTCACGTGGCGGCTCCAACGGTCTAGCGTGAGCCAGCCACTATCATTAAGTTCACTTCAATCATATTATTTCCACTCCCCAAAACACCTTTGTTTATTGCCCACTAACATCTTTATCCCGTCCATTTTTATTTTGTTTGTTATTTTTAGTATCTGTTTTTGGTCGTCAGAGTTATTTATATGGTTTAACTTTTCCTCTTCTTCTTTTTTTTACATATTTAAAAATAAAAATATATTTTTTAATCACCTTAATTTTATCAAAAGAAAAATCGCTTTTGATAATAATAATTAATATAATATAGTAATATTATTTATGTGTTTTGATAGAAAAAATTATCTTTTAATTCCGGACTCAAATAATATATATTACCTGTTTTTTTCAGAAACCCGGCCAAAGATTTGTTCTTTCCAGCGAAATCTGCCACTTAGATAATCCCTTAAATTGGCTAAGCCTGCCGAATGTATGATCTTTTCCAAGTTTTTATGTCTAATTATCTAAATTTAAATTGATCGCGTTACTAATTTTTTTTCGATAATTAATTTAAAAACTATTGACTTTATGATGATTAAGTAATTAATCATGGTGTACCAAAGAAAGTTGTCGAGCAAATGCTAGAGGTTGCTGGGATTCTTTCAGGCTACCAATACAAGAGAAGGTAAAATTGTATCCAATAATAATTATAAGGATTTTAATATATATAAAAGTACGATTAACTAACTTATTTGTAAAAATATAGTCCAAAACTTGCCTTACAAATCTTTAGCCCAAAACATAATCCGATATACATTATTAAAATAGTATATAAAATCAAGTGCCTTCTTTGACCTTTTCCTCACAAGTCATTATTCACTCATGCTTTAACATTTTGTCTTTGGTTCAGCTGAATGCTGATATGGACTCTCATGAGTTTATTTTTTCCTATAAAGGCAGTTGTCCTTAGATTTTTATTATTATTTGTTGTGTTATGTATTTTGATTATATTAATTGTTGTAGTTGTTGTTCTAATACTAACTAGCGTTCGGTATGTTATTTCTCGTATTTTTATTACTTTCTTTTATTGCTTAAATTGGACCAACCCCTCCTCCTCCCCCCTTAAGTGGAGGGTCTACGGATGAAAATAATCTCTTCTACTTTGTAGAGAAAAGATGTGTGTACACTCTACCTTTCCATTCCCATTTTGTGTGATTATATTAAGTATGTTGTTGTAATCAATTTGAACTAGCTTTTATTTAGTATTTTAAAAATTAATATAGCTATTAAACTCTTTTTGTAATGTTCATTAAGATTTTTTTTAAAAAAAGTTTTTGAAACACTTATTTCTGAATCAAAATAATAAAAGATAAGCCAAAAATAGTATAATTTATCACTTTTTCTTATATATCATAAATTATAAACTCATTCAAACCGTCCCATTATATCTTTTCTTTTCTATGAAGATGGGCACCACAAAAAAAACTTTTCGTATACTTAATTTTGATAAAAGTTGGATCAAATAAATATCAAGGCCAGAACTGAATTTAAATGCACTTATTTTGCTTTGTGAAGAATATGATGTAGTGGAGATACTTTTTGTTTTACCTTACAGGATTGCAATTTATTTAGCGAACAATATGATTAATCCATGAAGATTTGTCAAAGGTGTATAATTAATCTCTTTTTCCACGCACACGTAGGTGCAACAAAAGTTGTTTATAGGGACAGTGGCTAGATATCAATTACTACTCTCTAATGTTATTCACTATTAGTTACTTTTTTGGAGGAAAACAACTAATAAATTATATCATTATGCTATAGGGTTTAATATGATTGCATTTTGGTTTACTAGTCCCTATTCAAAGTTATGCTCACAATTATTACTGTAATAATATGAATTCAATTTTTGTAGAAGGATGCAATCAATAACATGAAAAATAAGAATGAGAAAACTTTTTCATATTAAATTTATTAATTACCCCTACAAGTTTTTATATAGGCACAAAAATAAAGTAGAAGACTTCCTCTATTTAACGTACTATGACTTTTATTTTTTTAAAAGATAATAATTTAAGCTAAAATCGCGATCCTGGCAATGTATATAAGTCATGTAGAAGCATCGTATCTTATCGTTATGCTAGGTAATCGCATCTTATCAAGAAAATAAGCTCCTCTAATCCCACTGGGCAATTGATGTAACTAGCTATATAAAAGAGTCTGAAGCCTAAAGGGTAAAAAATATTAACAAAAATTCTAAAACGGTATATGAAATTTTTTTTTAACCAAAAAGGCAAAATCGCTCGCGAAGTAGCGATTTTGCCACTGAAAAAAGCAAAATCGCTGCTATAGCAGCGATTTGTTAAATTTGCTTTTTTTTAAAAAAAAATTATAATAAAATCGCTCCCTCGGGAGCGATTTTCAATTTTCAATTTTTTTATAACCTTTTTAAGTAAGTCGCTGCTTATGCAGCGACATTACCTTAATTTTTTTTTTGCTTCTTTTATTTAAAAAAAGTTTAAATGAAAAAAATATTTTTTTAAAATTAAATTGCTATTTATTTATTTTTTTTAAAAAAAATTAATTAAAAATCATTGCCTTGGCAACTATTTGATTTAAAAAATAAATAAAAAATTGATTTAAACTTTTTTTATAAAAAAAAAGCAAAAAATATTAATTAAAAAAATTATACACAAGTCGCTGCCTAAGCAGCGACATATAAAAGAAATATTAAAAAAAAGATTTTTACTTTGAAAACAAAATCGCTCCCTCGGGAGCGATTTTGTTATAATTTTTTTTTCTAAAAAGCAAATTTAACAAATTGCTGCTATAGCAGCGATTTTGCTTTTTTCAGTGGACAAAATCGCTACTTCATGAGCGATTTTGCCCTTTTGATTAAAAAAAAATTTCATATACCATTTTAAAATTTTTGTTAACATCTTTTACCCTTTAGGCTCCGGACTCCTATATAAAACAGGTTCATTCCTCATTGTAGCTAATTTAGTAAGATGTGATTGATACGTCATTGTATTGACTTCTTGGAGGCAAATTCAACAAAGTTATATTATTCATCATATCAACCACGAGCAAATAATTCATTTCTATAAATTATAATAATGCCTTGCTGATGACTATTATTCTTTAGCCATAAAATAACATACTTAATTGGCAGTTGCTATCTCAGCAACATTAGGAAGGGTAAAATATTTTCACCTTTAAGCATTTGTATTGGAAAATTCGGATGCTCAAAGTCTCTAATGCAATCCTCCATGAACATAGTTTGGGCCAAAATAAGAGTACAAAAACAGCAACAAAAATTCAGAGAGTGAGAGAGAGGGTGCGGAGAGGGATAGAGGAGAGAGGCAAACGAAATTTAAGACGGAGAGATTAGAAGACTTTTTCCTTATTTGCTATTAAATACAGATATAAAATATATAGTTTCATATATCAAAAGACTCGAAACATTGAGAGGATAAATTTCTATCTAAAATTTGAGCTGTTTAGAGGAGATTTTGAATTGGCCAGGTATGAAAAGAAATCAGTATGCAATTTATGAATATTGTATAAATAACATATATGAATATATATACATCTAAAATATATAGTTATACATTATATATACACAATTATATACTATTTATACAATACCAATACATTATATATGACCCTACCATCATTTCTATTGATTATATGTAGCTATGTAAGAAGCCCAAAACCATAATGGGTAGACTTATATTTTACGGAGAAACTTTCACATATAGCAAACATAAAAATCATATTTGTATGCTATAGCTATAATTTGCTTAATTGTGTTTCATAGCAAACATAAATATGTATATTTCGCTATACATGTATAAAAGAAAGTAGTTGTATATATAATTCACTATGTATATATAGAAGAAAGCAGTTGTATAATCTGCTTTGTATACATATGTAAAAGATCATGAATTGTATAATATGTGTTTGTATAAGCGAGAATGAGAGAAAGACAAAAGAAAAGTGAGCAGGGGAAGATCGTATTTGTATAATCATAAGTGTATAGAACGAAAATATATGCATTTCTTTTTGTATATACAATTTTCTCTGGCTTTATAAAAATAGAAACACAATGTATACATTTATGTTTGTATAAAAGTGAGAGAGGCGAGCGAGCGAGATCTGGGAGAGGGGAACGAAAATATATCTATATATACAATTTTCTCTTGCTATATACAAACACAAACACATTTTATACAATTGCATTTTTGTAAAAAGTGAGAGAGGATGAGCTCTGGGAGAGTGGCAAGCGAGATCCGAGAGAGAAGAAAGAAAATATATGTATATATACAATTTTATCTCGTTTTATACAAACACAAACACATTTTATACAATTGCATTTTTGTATAAAAAGTGAGAGAGGCGAGAGAGAGAACGAAGAGTGACGAGTGAGATTCACCAGGAGAGAGGGAAAATAGCAACAGTTTGCTATGTGGTACAATTAAATCAAACTATGATTATAACATTTAATATGAATTAATAGTTTGCTATTATATATAATTTTCCGTATTTTAAAGGCCACATGACAATTTAGTAATTGAAAAATAAGATAAATGATTCCGTAATTTAGTAAATGGGAGTCTGTCAATTAAACAAGCAAATATGCTATCTATTTGTTAAACAACAAGAACATCATATATTTGCCTTCTTTCCAAAAGAAAATCCAGATGACTAGAATGAAAATGGTATTGCCACAGCCCACAAATGTTCTTTAATATATTTTGCAAGAACACACTTATTGGTTCAAAAATTGGAAAACAAAACAACATTTGATTTAGCCAAGAATGAAAAAAAGAAAGAATGAGGCGTACAACAATATTATAAAACCATCATGTTACATTAGAGACCTGCACGAAATGGCACATTAGTTGCTGGCAACCATGATCCACCAGCAATTAAATTTTCCACGCTGAACCTTGCTGCTTCATTTGAATTTGTGATCACTCGATACCCAGGCCACTTAACTCTACTACTAGTCGATGCTCCAGGACCATTATTCCTGTATTCGCCGTAATACAACGTATTTAAAGCAAAATCACCATCCCACTCTAGCCAACCAGCAGGATCCACCAATGAATCAAGATAGGTTTTCATAATAACAGTACGCGAATATTGTTTCCATGGTCGTCCTAAATATGTCTTGAATGTACCTACCACAGGCCTAAGGTCAGATGCAGCCATAACTCGCGAGTTATGTATTGAAATTCCAGTGTTCTGGTTAGGATCAGTCCGGCCTTGTGCTGTTATGGTAATCTTTTGTTTATCCATAGGTCTCCTAGCAAAAATCATGCAATTTTGCAAAACCACTGCAGCATTACCAAAAATAAAGTCTACTGTACCATAAATATAACATTCTTTATAAAACTGTCGTTGTGAATGGACATAGAGAGTGTCCTGATACCCTTCAAATCCACAACGATAGAAAACGGATAGATCAGATCCAGAACGTAGTGCAACTGCTTGATGATTTTCTGGACCAGCTGTATTGCGGAATGTAATGCCTTGAGCAATAAATCCTTCTCCAGTAACCACTGCAATTTTATAACAGGGTAAAATGTTAAACTATACATATTTGCAATATACAATAGTATACTAATATACAATCACTATAAGAAAAATGTGAATTATATGAGGGATTCAGTAAGAAATTTTTCTGTAAATTTTCATTCTAATTCCCTAGAAAATCCCCATGTAGTTCACAGTTTTCTTATACTGAAAATAGCTTACCAACGGTGCCAGAGTTAAACGTGGTAGAGCCTCCTCCAACGCTACGGCTGCCTGTGATAATTGTGTACTTCATTCCATCGCCAACCAACATAATATTCTTCATTTTGTTTCCAATCTCCAAATTTTCTCTATAAACTCCTCGTTTCACACGTATAACAAACCTTTCATTTCCACTTCTTTTGGCGGCAGCGTCTAAAGCTGCTTTAATAGTGAGAAAATTCCCTGTACCATCTTGAGCCACCACAAGATTTGGACTTATGGAGGACAATTGTAACAATTTTCTATCGCCTGGAGATACCCAAGAAGGGAAACCGTCTTTATACGTTTGCTTCCTATTGGATACAAAGTCAACATTGTTGAGTGCCAAAGTGTTACAAATTAATTCAGACACGTTATTGGACATAAGACTAGGCAAAATGTAGTCTGAATTAACGCCTAGCTCAATGAATCCAGTTTGACATGTTTCAAGATTTGTCATGGCTGTACTTAGCCATGTTTGTATATCAAAATCAGTACATTTAGTATTGGAATCGAGTGTTTTATTGAGCTGGAGAATTGTACTCTCATAGAGCTTCACACAATCGGACCAAGCTGCCCTTTCGAGTTCATTCCTACACTTCACACCTAGTCCTTTGGTGTAAGTCTCAGCTTGAAGTGCTCTCTCCAACGCGATTTTCACAGCCATTTTCTTGAAATCAATCTTGTTCTTGGGTGCAAAATGGTACGAACCATGGTTCATGAAATACTTGCATTGATCAGGATAAGGGGTTTTGTTGCACCAAGCATTTATGCCACTATCGAAAATGTTAATCGATAAAATAGGAAAAAAGAATGATGAAAAGGAAATAAGTAGCACAAAGAAACTAAGCTTTATCGCCATTGTGATTGAGTTTTGGATGATTATTACTATGAAGATGACTAGTTTATATAGTAAGGTGACAAGTGGTGATGAGCATGATTGAGAAGGAATGATTCACAAATTATAGCAAAGTCAAATGCTATATCGTTAATTATTATTACAAGTACAAAGAATTTATTGACGAATGTTTTAAAAAATCTTTCTTACAAAATTTAATCATATCTAAATCTAGGGAACCAATATTAAAATGATAAAATGCCAATCAAAATCAATCAAATGAAAGAATTAATTACTTGTTTGTCAAATAGTTGTACTGCACGTCTATATGTACTGTTCTATATCAACAAATTATTTTAAAACAACATACGTATGTGATTCGGTTACGTGTTAATTAAACTTCTCTAATTTATTTATTTTTAAAAAAATAAATATAAAGGAGCTTGCAAGAAGTCCACGCAACAACGGTTAGAATGTTGCATGAAAACCTGTTCGAGTTACTCATTTGTTTGAAGTAAGAACATCATACTAAAATCAATGTGTCACCAATAAACTGCCTTGAATAATATTATAAAAAATTTTCTCATTAAATTTGTGACCAAAAATATATGTATCAATCATTAATCAAACGCAGATAGATACATAGATAGAAATACATAGGTATACAAATAAAAACTTACATGTACTTTATGATTGTAGGCTATGCTCTGTTTATATACTATATACTCTCATACAGAATATATATAAATTTGTTTTAAAACTGAAATATAAATATCTAAATACATATATGTAGAGCTGTGAAAAAGGATCGGTCCAGCCCACGCGGCCCAAGCCTCGCGGGCCAAGGAATTTGAAAGGCTGGGGTGGGCCGGCCCTTCATTTGGAAGAACTTGAAAATGCTAAACCCAGCCCAATCCTAGAAGGGACAAGATTGGGGCGGGCTAGCCCTTTTTTTCTTCAAACTTTTAATTAATATGACATCAAGAAAAAATGAGAAGATTTTCAAGTTATGTACAACAACCAATGGCGTTGTTCCAATAACACTAGCACAAAAATCTAATGTAATCCGTATGTAACTCGCATACCAAATAGGCGAGCGCAATAAGAGAGTGACAAGCAAGATGGGAGGGAGGCAAGGGTAGGAGTCTATGTATCCTAGATACATGCGAATCTACTTGGATACAGTGTATTTAGAACAAATTAACCTAATTTTGAGTCTATATATTTTGAGATACATGCATTTGGACGTACCAAAATCTAATTAGATTCATAATATTAAAAAATAGTGTATATTTAAGTAATTAGATTATATACTGGTGACATTATTGTAAGTTATTCTTAAGTAAAAAGTTTTGGCCCATGGACAGATCCTAATCCTGTTAAGATTAAGTCTCAAGGGACAAAGACTTATATGGCTAGGCTTATGAGCCCTAGTTTTAAATTGACTGAAAGTCCTATTTCAAGCCTACTTCAATAACAAATGGAAAACTTATATAAATCTACTAGTTTGACCCATGGCCTATGCCCATTTTAACGGCTCTACATGTATCAAATCATCAATGAGACATAGATAAGATATACATAGAGTTTGTTTGACCAAATAAATACTTTAATTTAGTAGAGAATTGAATATAATTAGGAGAGGATAATTATACAGTATTCTCAAGGAGAAGGGGCGGACTAGGGTGATGAGAATAGTTCTTTCTTTTTATTTTAATATATTTTTTAATTTTTGAGTTTTGAGTTTTTAAAAAAAATATATTTTCATTTTGCATTATTTATTTTTATTCCCCGTCCTTACTTCTTATAATTCAATATAATTTCTTATTCCTTTGTTTTCTTCACATAGCATGATTTTGTTATTATTCTAGCTTAATTGTGTTATTATTCTAGTTTTTGAATTAAAGTACAACTTCATTATTGAATGAGATTATAGACTCCCTTAATTTCTTAATTTTATTTACTTAAGTTATATTGGAACTTATTTTATGTTAAGTTGGAATAATTTTTTTTATAAAAAATAATTTTTGTTTGATTTTTTAAATTTCTTTCTATACTTTAGTTGTGTTGACTTGTTATATCATATTGCATGCTATTTATTTTTAGTTAGATTTAATAGATTACTTTTACTTATTTGAATAAGTTTATTACATTACATTTATATTTGTAATATTCACTTTTCATCAAACATGCCATTCATGATGATCTTTCAATTAATATATTTAAAAAGTGATAAAACCCTGAATAAGTCAAATTTATGATAAATAATTTTAGCATTATTATTTAAATGTATTTCTACGCCTTATCCTTTCTTTTTTATATTTCAAAAATCAAAAAAAAAATATTTCAAAAATCTGGTTTCTTTGTTAGCGGCAATGGACGCGGAGATTTGTAGGAGAAACGCGGAATAACAGAGCATTCAGATCATTTGAAAAAGTCTTTAAGACTTTTTAATCTTGACAGTTGACATATATATTATATATAAGATGCTAAAATTAAAAATAATTGATCTCTTATTGGTTGTATGAGCTAAGAGGTGACATCACTCATTCTTTTAAATTTAACTAGTTTTTGAGGACGTGCTTCGCACGTGTGTTTCATATGAATTTTTATAGATACATTAGAATGACTAAAATCTCATGAAAATATATATGTAAATTGTAATGAATAATAAAATGTATCATTTACAAAATTCAAAGACTTACGGCAATAAAACATTCATAGAAAACTAAATTAAGAAGTCTAAAAGAGTGAAAAAAACGACAAAAAGAAACTGAATATTTAAGAAAAAATACAATATAGACATTATTCTTAGAGTCTGTTTGGCTCAGCTTAAAAGCTGGTCAAACTGACTTAAAAGTTAGTTTTTGACTTATTTAGCTGTTTGACAATACTCAAAATAACTTGTTTTAAGTTTAAAAAAACTTATTTTAAGCCAAAAGTTAAAAGTTGTGGTAGGGGGTGCTTTTTTTTTAGCTTATAAGCTGTTTTAAGTTGACCACATTTTTATCTTTTTGCCCTTAATATTTTTATACAATCTCCAAATAACTCACATAACCCTAACATCTCTTTCTTCCATTTTTCCCTTTTCACGTTTGGCATAGAACCTTCAGCACTTTTATCCAAACGCATTACTGCTTATTTTAAAAATAAGTTTCAGCACTTTCAAAAGTACTTTTTTAAAGCTGCTTTTATTAACCCATCCAAACGGGCCCTTATAAGATTGATGTATATATAGATGAAAATATAAGTACAAAATTAGTACATAATTCTCTTAGTTTTTATCGACTCCTTTCATATCCTATCAAAATTCAAGAGTCTTCATCATCAGTTTTTACTATAGAATAAAAATAATAGCCTAATAATCTTGATAGGGGTTTCATGAGATAAAGAAGTTGAATTGATATAAATAGAATAGAAGGAATATCAAAAGATATCTTAAAGTTTTAATTTAAATGTTTGGAGGTTATGAATATGAATAGATGAGAGTTATAAATATTAAGAGTATAAAAGTTAAATAAGTAATTAGAAAATAATGATAAATAAATGAAGAATATGGGAAAAAAATTAAAGTTAGCAAACCATGTAAAAAGAACAACTAAAGTTCTTATCATGTAATTAAGCATTAATGAATTTAAATTTGTGAAGCTAGAGTCATTCTTTAATAATAATCAAGAGGACATTATCAATGTGCGTCTCCATTTTGTAGATTTGCACCCTTTAAATTATTAAATTTCGTTATTTATCATAAACGATAATGCTTTATTCACATCAATTTTGTTATTCATGAGAGGGGGGTTAAGGAAAAAGTTATAAGAAGAGGAAAAGAAAAGAAATTTAGGAAAAGATTTAAATTTTTTTTATAACTATTATATATATATAGATTATAGATGATAAATATTAATAAATTAGATATTTAATTAGGAATTAATCTTAGGAAGTCTAAAAGTCATTAACATTTAATTAAATTTATACAATCAAATATTTAAATATTTATAATAATTGAATTTATAGAAAGGGTAAAATCGTAATTCAACTTTCAACTTTTTTGTTCATGCTTTTAGTAATATATGATAATAATAAGTATTGATAATTATAGTTAGTATATATAATCATTTAATTAGTTAAAATAGTTATTGCAGTGTAATCAATTAAGTTGTTAGAAAAGTTAGTCAGTCATCTCGATTCTATTAATTTTCTGTTACACGTCAAATCATTAGTTAGTTAGAGTTTTTACATTGTATAAATATGTGCTACATTCATAATGGAACTATTTCAGTTGTTTTCCCCAAATCTCTATCTTCTCTGATTTCTCTCCAGTTTCTTCTATGCATGATTGAGTCATGCTTATGGAGTATTCTTTACATGGTAACAAAGCTGGAGGTATTTCGATTCGTATGAATTTCTATACACTGTCTTCATCCTTATTCTGCTCTTGTGTTGTGTTTCGATTGATTGCTAGATCTAGTTTTTTGGATTTATTTTTTTCCGCTGCATTTCTTCACTTAGATCGATTCATCTTTTTTTTTTGTGAGTTTCCTTGAATTGAATTGCTATGGCAATTGAAAGTGGCTCTACTTCAAATGATATTATTGTAAACAACAATGGTGTTGGTAGTGAAGAACTTAGTTCTCCTTTGTATATGCATCCTTCAAATAACCCAGGTGCCTCGCTGATTCAAGCTCATTTTGATGGAGTGAGTTATAGATCATGGGAAGTGAGTGTCCATAGAGATTTATCGATTAAGAATAAGTTAGGCTTTATCAATGGTGATTGTAAATGGCTCGATCCAAGAACGCTACGATTTCGTCAATGGGGAAGATGTGATGACATGGTTACTTCCTGGATCCTCAATTCTCTGTCAAAGAAAATTACAGAGAGTGTGGAATATGTCTCTGATTCGTTCGAATTGTGGAAAGAGTTGGAGGATCGATATGATCAAACCAATTATGCAAAGTTGTATCAGGTTCAACGTGAAATTAATGAGTTGTCACAAGGAACTTTAGACATTACTACCTAGTACACTAGGATGAAAAGGTTGTGGGAAGAATTGAACACATTGCATGTCAAAACTCAGTGCAACTGTAACTCTGTACTTGTGGAGATAAGGATAATATGTTCAAGGTAGATCAGGATAGGAAATTGATACAATTCTTTATGGGATTGAATGAGGTTTATACTGTAATTCGAGGGAATATTCTCATGATGAATCCATTGCCTTCTCTAGCACAAACTTTTTCCTTGTTAGTACAGGACGAACAATAGAGAGAAACTAAGCCCAACACTCAAATGTTCATGGAGTCTGTGTCTCTAAATGCTAGAAGAGAGAAGAAAGTCATGGAATCTGTTGCTTTCAATGCAAATGATAGAGCAAATACTTCTAGGCCCATGAAATCAAATTACTCTTCTACAGATAATTTGAATTTCAAAAGTAATTACTCCCAAACCAATTCCTATATTGGTAACATGCTTCTAATTATATGTGATTATTACAAGAAACTAGAGCACACTAGAGATAAATATTACAAGTTGCATGGCTATCCACAGACGAACAATCAGAATCCTCCAGGTTTAACAAAGTCAAATGTCTTATGGATGATGTCCATGGTGAAGGTTGTTCAGGAGAACAAAAGCACAGGGAAATCGTAATGAAATAGGTCCTCAGTTGACAAGAGAACAATATACTTAGTTTGCGGAGAAGTTACAACACTTTCAAGCTAAGAAAGACAATACTCAACATATGGATTTTTCTGGTGGTAATGTGAACTCTGCTTTTGCAGATATGATAGCATGTACTTCCTCAATTGATTTTGGCAAGTTATCATGCAAATGTTCTAACAATAAGATTGACTCTTGGATACTTGACTCAATAGCCTCTAACCACATAACCTTTAACATAACACTCTTAACAAATATTGCTTACCTTCCCTGTCCCTTATTGATTACCTTACCAAATGGTTACAAGGTGAAAGGTAGTGAAAATAGGTAGTGAAATACTTGCATCAAATATTGTTCTGCATAAAGTCTTGTATGTGCCTTCCTTTAAGTACAATCTTGTTTTCATTAATTGTCTCTCAAAATCTATGCCTAAAAGCATTGTGTATTTTTTTTTTGAATTACTTATGCATTTTATTGGCCCCTTCAATGAAGAGGCCTCTGGTGATTGGTGAGGCAAAAGATGGACTGTATTTTCTGTGTTCAAAATGTCTGATGAAGTCTACTTATTCTGTTCTTGTATGTACCACTTAAGCTTTCACTCCTGGTTGCATATCTAGTCAAGATGTTTTTCAACTTCAAATTTGTTTCTTTTCCTATTTCTTTATGTACACATAATAAATGTACTCAACATTATGTTCTACTCAATAAAAGTCCTTATTTTTCTGCTTCCTTTTAATCTCATACTTGTGATGATGTGAATGTGTTTTAACATAATAGACTTCGACATGTTCCTTTTGTGAAGATAAGGAAAATTAAGTCTATACTTGAAAAGTTCTGTACGAAATAACCTTTCCTTTTGTAACATTTGCCCCATGGTAAGGCAAGAAAGACCGCCCTTTCCTCACAACACCACACCTCTACCAAAATGTTTTAACTGGTGTACATAAACCTCTGGGGCCCTACCACAAGGTGACTCATGATAATTGTAGGTACTTTATTACTATTGTTGATGATTATAGTATATGTACATGGACTCAATTATTAACATGTAAAAGTAACACCTGGAGTTACCAAAACTTTTCAATCCATGATTGAGACTCAATTCAACACTTGTGTTCAGACCATAAGAACTGATAATGAACTTGAGTTTGTCAATACATAAACTTCAACTTTCTTCATAACAAAGGAAATTATCCATGAGAATACATGTCTCAACAAACCACAACAGAATGGGGTGGTGGAAAGGAAACCCAAATATTTGTTAGAAACTGTGAGGGCTCTTCTTTTTCAGTCCAAACTACCTCTTAAATATTGGGGTGAATCTGTATTGTGTGCCACATACATTATTAATAGACTTCCTAACTCTCGTGTGAAAGGGAAATGTCCATATGAATTGCTATACAAACCAAACCAATCTATTCCCACATGAAAACTTTTGGTTGCCTATATTATCTACTGTACCAAAGTCTCATAGCGATAAGCTTCAAGCCAAGACCACACCTCATATTTCATAGATTACCCCTTTGGATCAAAAGGCTACAAGCTTCTCAGTCTAGCCATCAAAAAGATAGATATTTCCAAGGATGTGATTTTCAAAGAAAACATTTTTCCTTTTGCGATTCTTCTTGATATTTCTGATTTTCAAAGAAAACATTTTTCCTTTTGCGATTCTTCTTGATATTTCTTCTTTTCCCTCTGTCTTACATTTTGTTCCTTTGATTAATCCTGTGCATGCTAACATTGAATCATAAACTGGACAACATGTTGACAATGATGTAATGGATGCAAATGACATTGTACCTCACACTTTACTTGATCATGTAACTAATTTACCTTACACTTCACTTGATCATGTAACTAATTTACCTTACACTTCACTTAATCATTTAACTGAGTTACCTGTCACTATTCAGCCCATTCAACCCCCCAATATTGCAAATACACCTAAATCTGAAGCCCCGAGCAGACCATCTAGGCAACATAAGTTACCCACACAGCTTCATGATTATGTCTTACCCAAGAATTTTACTAAACATTTACAGAACTCAAATTTCCTAAATACAGCCTTCTCCAAACACCAACATGTATCACCTGAGGTCTTAGTAATTGAAGTCAAACTCTTATGAGAAATATCAGTAGTGATGATGAAACTTCTTCATATGGGGAGGCTGGTACAAACCCTGAATGACAACAAGCAATGACATAGGATTTTAAAGCATTGCATACAAATCACACTTGGGATCTTGTTCCTTTACCTAGTAGCAAGAAGGTCATAGGATGTAGGTGGATTTATAAGGTAAAACATAGGGCTGATAGGACTATTGAAAGATATAAAACAAGACTTGTAGTGAAAGGTTACACACAACAAGCTGGGGTTGATTATACAGAAACTTTTTCACCAGTGATTAAGATGACAACTGTGAGAGCTCTATTAGCCACAATTGTCAAGAAGGGCTGGATATATTTCAACTTGATGTCAATAATGCATTTCTCTATGGATATTTATATGAAGAGGTCTATATAGAGGTTCCCCCAGGTTTAGTAGTATACAAACCAGGACTAGTATGCAAACTGAACAAGTCTTTATATGGTCTGAAACAAGCCAGAAGGCAGTGGTATGACAATTTAGCTAAAGCCTTATATTCAAAGGGGTACACTCACTCATTAAATGAATATTCTCTTTTTCATAAAAAGTCTGAAACCTCTAGCATATTTGTTGTTGTATATGTAGATGATGTGATTCTACCAGGCACAAGTGTTTATGAAATTGAGGAACTTAAACCTTTTCTCCATGACAAGTTCAAGATCAAAGACTTGCGAAGGTTACACTATTTCCTATGAATGGAAGTTCTCTACAAAGATGGTAGGACTGATTATCTCTCTTTGTACTTGACATGTTAAAAAGTTACAAGGTTGCAAGCATGAGAAAATGCACCTCTCCACTTGATGATGCAGTAAAAATCCATGCCAAAGAAGGAACACCTCTGATAGAACTACTCTTTAATAAACAACTTATTGGGAAGTTGAATTTCTTAACTAATACTAGTATGGATATAACATACTGTATGCAACATCTCAGCCAATTTATGCAAGATCCTAGAAGCCACATTTACAAGCAGCTTTTCATATACTAAGGTATCTTAAGGCACACCCTACTCTAGGAATTTCCTTTCCAAGGAACAATCATACAATGTCAAAGCTTATTGTGACTCTGACTGAGTTGCATGCCCTGACACTAGGATTTCAGTAAGTAGTTATATTGTGTTGCTAGGAAACAACCCAATCAGCTGGAAATACAAGAAGCAAGAGACTATATCTCTATCTTCAACAGAAGAGAGTATAGGGCTCTAAGGAAAGTTGCAGGAGAGTTGGTATGGCTGAACAGATTATTAGCAGAACTCACATTGACATTACATGCACCTATTGAAGTGTATTGTAATAGTGAGTCTGCTCTACATATAGCTTGAAACCCAGTGTTTCATGAACGTACCAAGAATATTGAAGTCGACTGCCATTTTGAGAGGAGCTTACTTCAGACCGGCCTATCTCGCTACATCACATAAGTTCTGATAATCAACTAGCAGACATTTAGACTAAGACATTGACATACTCTACCGCATTGAACAAGTTATTCATGTTCTCTACATCTCCAATTTGAGAGGGGTATTGAAAATTGTAGTTAGTATAATCATTTAATTAGTTAGAATAGTTACTGCAATGTAATCAATTAAGTAGTTAGAACAGTTAGTTAGTCATCTCGATTCTGTTACTTTTCTTTTACACGTCAAATCATTAGTTAGTTAGAGTTTTTACATTGTATAAATATGTGCTACATTCATAACAGAACTCATCAGTTGTTTTCTCCAAATCTCTATATTCTCTGATTTCTCTCCTGTTGCATCTATGGATGATTGAGTCATGGTTATGGAATATTTTTTACAATAGGGATATGCAATTGGTGGACGATCAATTCTTCGATTTATTCTTTTAAATTTCAATCCAATTATATAATTATTTAAAAGTGTGTATGGAATATCGAATTGAATTGGTTAAGTGCGAGCTTTTTCAAGTTTAGTATGATTGGATTTTTTAAAATTTAAATTGCAAACTATATAAATTTCACTAGTTTAGGTCCTAATTATTAAAATTCACAATAGTCTCCAATATTACAGCATGTATCATATTTCGTTCTTTAGATACATGTATTTCCGACAAATTTAAAAAGCCAAATAAATATTTTGTTAATTTGAATTAAATAGTCGTAAGTGATTTCTTAATTAGTTGTAGAAGTAATTGACTACTCTAACAGATTTTTAATATCCACCATGTTGACTATATCAAATATTACAAAAAATATCAATTTCAGCAAATTAGAATAATTGTAAATTTCACCTTCTTGGTAGTAGATCGTTTTTATTTCTTTCCTTAATTACACGTATCTATATGTCTATCTTTTATATATATATATATATATATATATATATATATATATATATATATATATATATATATATATATATATAAACTTTCACATATAGCAAATAAAAATTTATATTTGTATGATATAGCAAAGTTTGCATAATTGTGTTCCATAGCAAACATAGAAACTGTATAATTCGTTATACATATACAGTTGAAGCAAATTGTATAAAACGAAGTGTATAAAATAAGAAAGAGAAAGACACTTGGGCAGAGGACTGTATAAAAACAAAGTGTATAAAACGAATTGTACTATTATAAGTGTATAGAACGATTATATACAATTTGAATTTGTATAAAATGAGAAAGAAAGAAAGACAAAAGAGACTTGACAAGGAATATACAATTGAATCGAATTATATAAAACGAGAAAGAGTGAAATTAGATACAATTTGAAAATTGTATGAAACGAGAAAGAGAGAAAGGCAAAAGAAGCTGGGCAGAAGAGTATTTTTATTGTATAATTATAAGTGTATAGGACGAAAATATATGTACTTGCATGTGTATATACAATTTTCTCATACTTTATAATGCAATTTATACATTTCACTTCTGTTTGTATAAGTGAGAAAGGCGAGGGTGGCGAGCGAGATTTTGGAGTATGGCGAGCAAGATCTGGAAGAGGGGAGAGAGGGGCAAAAATATATGTATTTATACAATTTTCTCTGCTTTATACAATTAGAAACAATTTTTATACACTTGTGTTTGTATAAAAAGTGAGGAAGCGAGCGAGAGATTGGAGGAGAGTGGCGAGCGAGATATTTGGGAGAGAGGCGCCTGACAATTTTTTGCAAACGTTTGCTATAGAGAACAATTAAATCAAACCCTAGCTACTTCATTTATTTTAGGTTATTAGTTTGCTATTATATATATATATATATATATATATATATATATATATATATATATATATATATGCATGCTAGATAGATAATTTAAGGCCCGTGATACGGGCCCAATATAATTTTATATATTTTATTGGAAAAATTACATAAATTCACAACTTAAGATATCATAAACCCCTCTCGGATATATTTTTATCCTCTCTTGGATATATCCCTCCCATGAAGTAATATATATCATTAGTAATGTACCAGAGAACCAAGGAATGTATTCGAGAGCAACAAAAAATTGAAATTTTTGTAATTGAGAAAACTTCTACGATAGGATGTAATTAGTCTCTAAATATATGATATTTATACACTTTATACCTTTTTTTTTACGGTAACCAACTTCAATGTATTACTTAATAATCTTTTTCAAATGTTCATACGATATAAATGCATCGTTTACAACCCAAATCGAGAAAGTTGAATGTCAAAAAATTCTCTGCAACAAGGAAATAGAGAATTGTGTTAGATTATGAGTTAAAACATTTCACATTCAAGGAACATAAAATGTTGATATCTTTGAAAAAGTTTATCGATCTTCGTATATTTTCGCAAGTGGTATCTACTTTCTACAATATTATCATCTTCTTTTTGTAATATTTGCACCATAAGCTTTGCATTTGATAAAATACTAATCATTGATCAACCAATTCGTAATGAAAAGTTCATTTACAGGTTCAATATTACAACATTATATATATTTATAATAATAATTGAAATAGTTTCGAATAGAAAAATTATTTTGACATTTTCAAATAAATATAATAAGAGATAATAATAATAAATTAGATTCTTCAATGATTAATATCATGTCAAAAAAATATATTTGAATTAAATAATTAATTTAATGAAATTCTTTTTCTATTTTTATTTAAAAATCATTTAATAAAATAGATTATATTTGTGAGTCGTAATATATTAGCAATTTTCGTACTGATCTCATCTATAGATTAGTTTTTGTAAACTTATAAAAAAAATTATAGGTAACAAACAAAAATAGTGACTTGACAAAATATTAGAATGAATCATCTCATTCTTTACGAAATGATAAAAAGATTTTAAAAAAAGTTACGACTTTATATTCATTAAAATTAGGAGAACAATTTAAGATGGTAAGGAAAGAACTTTCTTCTAAAGTAACACTGAGAAATAGTGAATTTTGCTTTTGTCTTATAATTATTTTACAAAAGTAGGGTCATTATGTAGGGAATTAACCAAAAATGAAGTTTTAAATGTTGAAAAAAAAGTTGCATTATTGATCTTCCTAATAATAGAGATATCTATATCGAAGTGTGTATTATTTTAGGATGACTGCGAGAAATTTATTGGTATAAGACATGAGAGGGGAGAGATTTGTGGAGTGAATGAAATGAAGAATGTGTTAGTGTCTATTTACTTGTATCATGGACTTAGTTTAAGAAAAATCTTATAACTTAGAGTTTCCAAAATAATCATGCAACTTATGCAGGAAATTTAGCCACTTGAAGTAATATTTTGACAAATTTAAAAATAGAATTTTAAAATGAAATATATATGAAAATGACCATAGTATCCTTGATCGTCCTCAACTTCATATTTCTACATAATAGAAAAGTATCACATTTTGACCTGTCAACTTTGAATTTAAATCAAACTTACATTAGTTCACTATTCAGATTAATATGTTTGAATTCAACTAAAAGTAAAAAAATTATTATATATTTTAATGAAGAACTACCTTTTAAAAATCTAGTAAACATTTTTAGTTTACTTTAAATGCAAATATACCATCCTATTCATTTTATTTGTAAAGTTACATTTTGACATTTTTAAGATATTGTTTTTTCAATATTAAAACTATTTTTATTATTCTTTAATTTCAATCTAATATATATTATTAATTTACCTCACTTATTTCTTTTCTGATATATTAATTAGAGCCAAAGTAAAAGTAATTAATTATATTTTAAATAATAAATTTTATATTAAAGTAGACATTTTTAATAAGTATAATAAATAGAAAAAATTTTAAGAATTAAATTAAAATAATAGTAAAATAGAGTAATGAGTAGATATCAGAGTAATTCATAAAAAAGTAAAGTAATAACAAACTAAGTTGATGGTAATAATAATAACTAAAAATATTTCTAGAATTATTTAGTTTTTTTTTCTAATCATTCTTGATAGATTTTTGTTTGCGTAAGTTATATTTTTACATTTGATCACCATTCACTTCATACATAGAAAGATGTTTCTAAAATTAATTATTTTTCTTGCTACCTTTCTTGATAAATTTTTGTTAGAATGAAATTTCATTTCATTTCTTGGTCGTCTTAAATGTAAATATATCATTCTATTCATTTTTATTGGTAAAATTACTTCTTACTTGTCTTTATTTCAATCTAATACATATTATTAATTTTATCACACTTATTTCTTTTCAAGTATATTCATTAAAAACAAAATAAAGGTGAAAATAAGTAATTTATAATGTATATTTATATTCAAGTAGGTATTTTTTATAAGCATAATGAATAGAAAAAAAATTAAGAGTTAAATTAAAGTAATTCATAAAAAAGTAAAGTAATAACAAACTAAGTTGATGGTAATAATAATAACTAAAAATATTTCTAGAATAATTTAGTTTTTTTTTTCTAATCATTCTTGACAGATTTTTGTTTGCGTAAGTTTTTATTTTTACATTTGATCACCATTCACTTCATATATAGAAAGATGTTTGCAGAATTAATTATTTTTCTTGCTATCTTTCTTAATAGATTTTTGTTAGAATGAAATTTCATTTCATTTCTTGGTCGTCTTAAATGTAAATATATCATTCTATTCATTTTTATTGGTAAAATTACTTCTTAACATCTTTTTCTTTATTTTAATCTAATACATATTATTAATTTTATCACACTTATTTCTTTTCAAGTATATTCATTAAAAACAAAATAAAGGTAAAAATAAGTAATTCATAATTTATTTTTATATTAGAGTAGGTATTTATTATAAGCATAATGAATAGAAAAAATTTTCCAAGTTAAATTAAAGTAATAGTAAAATAGATTAATGGATAGATATTACAATGACCCATAAAAAAAAGTGAAGTAATAACAAAATAAATTAATAGTAATAAAAATAACTAAAGATGTTTCTAGAAATATTTAATTTTCTTTTATTTTGGTAGCGTGAAATTACATAAGTTATATATTTAATTTTCTACCACTACTCTTCTCTCTATCTCTCTATCTATCTATCTATCTCTCTATCTATCTATCTATCTATATATATATATATATTATCTAATGTGTATCTTATCTACAATAATAGTAATGCATGTATTGGAGGGTCTTTTTTTAGAAGGATTTTCATAAGTACATTTTGTATTTATTATACATGATCATGTATGAGTTATGTCATTTAGATACATTTGTATATAAAAACGTATATAACGACAAATGTCTACAATGTTAATAAATTCTTCGTTAGATACAAATACATATATATATATATCTAATAAAATATGAAGACTAACTTGTATATACAATAAAAACAAAAGGATGCATTAACTTGTTTAAATACACAAGTTACATCTAATAAACTAATATGCAAAATTTTTGAGGCTGAGATATATAACATTAATTTTAGATACGCATAAAAGATATCATGTTTAATCCTCCTCCCATTATATCTCTTTCATCGTGTACGGCGAAAACGATTAGTTAATAGATACACACGTCATCATAAATTTATCAAAAAGAGACTTGAAAATCTATAGAATCCATGACTTCAATGATAAAGAATTTATGGAGTCTTCGACGATGAATATGAACTGATTGGTTGATCCCACTATTAAAAAAAGGCCAAAAAGAGATCTAGAAAAGAGACCGAAAAAGAGACCTTAACGGTAGGTCAGTAAAATGCAGGTCACTTTTTTAAAGACACCTCATGAGGTTGCCAAACGGAGACCTCACGAGGTCACCAACAAATTGTCAAATTTTTTTAAAAAAAGAGACCTCATGATGTCACTATTGTATTATTTAATTTAATTTTATATTTTTTATATAGAGCCCTCATAAGGTCACCATTTTATTATATTATTTTATTTTATATTTTAATAAAGAGACCTCATTAGGTCGCTAAGATACTATTTAATTTAATTTTATATTATTTTAAAGGAGAGACCTCATAAGGTCTCTTTTCTGCATTTATTTTTTAGCGACCTCGTGAGGTTTCTACAATGAAATTTACGGAAAATATAATGCAGAAAAGAGACCTCATGAGGTCTCTTTTCTGCATTTATAAAATATAAAATGTTAAATAGAGACCTCATGAGGTCTCTATTATGAAATATCTGGAAAAATTAATACAAAAAAGAGACCTCATGAGGTCTCTTTTTCTGGAAAAAAACTGGCAGCTAATTATTATTTCTGCGGCTTCTCATCACCTATCATTTTAATTCAGTACCCAAATCAAGCTCAAAGAACTTCCAAAATTCAATTGAAGCAATACATTTACTAAATATTCTCTTATCAACTCAATTGCAACTCACTTCAACATAATTATATATTAAACAAAAACCATGATATCCATAAGTTATATAATACATTGCAACGTTATGATGTATTCACAAAACAAATAATTCCCATCACAAAATTATAAAGTTAACAAAATGATCCATAAGTTAACTATCACAAGTCTAAACTTCACTAATGTGGTAGTGTGTTTGCCACATAATCATCACTTTCTTCATCACTACTAGACTCATGTGTCGTATTTCTTTGTTGACCATACATTGGATATTGAGTAGGTTGAGATTGAGGAGGTCGAGGAGGGAAAGTGACATCACCAGAACAAGGGGGAATCCCTCCTGAAGCAAGTAATGCATCAAATTGAGCCTTAAGACCCGCAAACTGTAATTCCAACCGCCTTTCCCTAGCCCGTGATTCTTCGGCTTGGCTAGATAGCTCAACAATCTTTTTCTCTATAGCTAAATTTTTTTTCATCGATTCATCAGATTTGAACTAGTTAGGCCTTCAAACTCAGAAGAAAATTCACGAAAGGTTTTATACGGCATTCCGTATGCATACCCATATCTACTCGGCCCACAAGTCAAGTCTAACTAAACTCTCTCATCCTGTTCTTGAGTAAGTGGCATACCTCTATTTTCTTCCGGTGGAGTTTGTTGTAAATCCTCCAAAGCTTGAAGATATCGATTCTAAATTGAATGTTATCATATGAGAATATAAATTTATAAAATAAGTAATTATTTTTTAAAATTAGAGGCTTACATACATAGGTCACTTCAGCTCGCGGTTCAACCCACACGTCTGGATCTTCAGGATTTTTCTTCTTTCTAATGTGTGTTGCCTTAAATGCCGCAGCTTGAGTTAGCGGTCTTCCTAGTTCCCTTTCCTACATAAAATAATAAAGTTATAATCAAGAGTAATTAAATATTAATACATAACATATATAAACACAAAGAAAAATGATACACACCAATTTCCTCCTCACACTTCCTTGACTTTGAGCCCCACTTGTGTGTAGAGAACCACCCTTAGTAGATGATCTTGCCTTTTTACCGATCTCACTCATCTGCTTAAATCTTAGATCATATTTCTAATGCACAAGTAATTTTGCCCAATCCTCCGGTAGAACCCAGCTAGGTTTGTTATTATCTCTACGAGCTTTATTTATGCGTAGCTATCATGTGAAAGTTTGCACAAATTTTGGCCTCATGTTCCGGACGCCAAGCACATTTTTTCTACAATCAAAGCATAAATTATTTTATTTGATAAGTATTAATGAAGACAAGTATTTTAATAGTGTTAAACAAATAAATTTGAACATACCCTGAACTCCAAAAATATTTGTCTCTTGAGATTGCTAGGGAACTTGCCCCATGTAGGATAAGCATCTCTATAGAGTTCTTTGATTGCCTGAGAAATGATCTCCACAACATCATTTGGATTGAAACTGTAATACAAAGTTTTAATAGTTACAAGTTAAAACAAAGACAATTAAATCATATGATAATAAACATACCATATTTTTTTTAAAAAAACTTACATGTAGCCTTCAGGCTCAATAACAAGTCTATTATGCATGTCCCTCATGCCAACTTGTGTATTGTCATAACCAGGTGTTTCTGACTGATTTGTGGTAGGAGTGTTAGGCTCAGAACTATTACCTTGAATGCGAAGACTCGACATCATAAGTTGTGAAACAGATGATGATGATGGTTGTGAGTCTGCAGGGTTGTGAGTATTAGTGCGAGAGACACTAGATGTTGGTCGATTATCCTCTGGAGGCAAAACACTGTATCCATGTGGGGTAGGCATTCCCTGATGTGGTCATTATCAAAAGTACCTGAGGGGGCGGCTGAGTATATTCCAGTGGTGGATGCAAATAGGTCGAAGGAGGATTAATATGTTGAGGCACAGTCGGCCTAGAATAGCAATGTGGCAGAGTGTCTTTTGGTGGGAGAGATGTTGTGTTGAAGATATGAGAGACAAACATCATCCAGTAGCTTATCTAGCAGTTCATCACTTTTTAAAATAAAATAAAGCCACAACCACAAGTACAAAATAATATGGAAAACAACATCCAACAAAAGGCACACGAGAACATATGGAGTTGAACTTATTGAAATTAAAACAAAAGGCACACGAGGATAGATTAATAAATTAATCTCTGTATCATTAATAACTCTATAAAGCACTCAATACAGAGATACAATGGTAATTACTAATCCTCCCCGTCCTCGTCCTCGTCCTCATCCTCGTCCTCATTCTCATCCTCATCCTCATCCTCATCCTCATTGTCATCTTCATCCTTATCATCATACTCATCCTCATCCTCATGAATTGTTGCATTTGCCCCTTCATTTGTTATTTCTTCCATATCAACCTCTTCTAATATGTGTTCAGGATGCTCTAAATCATTTTCTAATTCAATATCGACGGTGTGGTGAACAGTTGATGAATCATCATTTTGGTATGCAACATCCAACACGTTTTCAACTTCCACATGGCCCATGGGTTTGGTTTTAATAACCACCCACCAATCAGCTTTATCTGGATGCAAGGGATAAGGAACATTAAACACTTGCTTAACATTTTATGCAATAATAAAAGGATCATAAGCTTCATATTCCCCTGTGTGCTTTACTTCAATGATATTATATTGTTTGATTTCTCTCCTTTTCTAGGTCTCTTTTTGGCCTTTTTTTAGTAGTGTCCATCGATTTTTAACTTGATAGGCTTTCTTTGTAACAGTTACTTCGAGTTGGTCTTGCTAGAAAGGAACAATACAAAATAAGGTTTGGGTTCAGTTGAATTTGTCGGTCATGGTAATGTTATCTTGAGAAGAAGAGAGTAAATTAATCATTGTTGAAATGAAATTGTATGATGAACTTCTTGAATAAAAAAGGAGGTGAGATAATTAGGTGATAAATATGAGAGCAGAGAACTAAGAGAGTAAAATTATTTAATTGAAGATATACTAATTTTATGGGGAAAAAAGGTCAAATTCATCGATGGTCCCTTAAACTTGGCACCGATTTTCATTTAGACACCTTAATCAGGCGATGTTCATTTTAGACACCTCATGTAGGGTTTTATTGTGTCATTTTTACACTTTTTCTGACAATAAACAAAAAATTAAAGGAGAGTGTAATACACCCGTTAATGACGTGACAAACAATCAATTAAATAATTACATGTGTTATTTTGAGTTAAAATATTTATAAAATCTATTTAGTAAATAAATTTAAAATATTATTCTAAGAAAATCTCTTATTTCATTACACTCAAAATCTCTTTTGTGATTTTTCAAAAAAAAATATATTCTTTTCTTTTACTATTTTTCATATTTATTCATCTTCTTTCTTTTTAGGATTGTTTTTTTGAAAGAAAAGAGGGAGAGGAACAAAGAAGGAGAGAATAAACATGAAATATGGGTGTTGGTATCCATTTTTCTAGCAATAAATGGAGGGAGGTGATGGTAGATTTTGATAAGAATAGAAAATAAAATTAAAGATGATGAAATTAAGTCTTTCACGCGCTATTGTTGAGTGTGTCACACTCACTTTGACATGCCAACACAAAGTGTCAAAATAACACAACAGAACCCTACATGAGGTGCCTAAAATTAACATCGCCTAATTGAGGTGTCTAAGTGAAAATTGGTGCCAAGTTTAAGGGACCACCGAGGAGTTTGGCCAAAAAAAATAAAAAATGTAAGGACATGAGTCTTTGACTATATTAATATACTAGTGAATATTTTCGCGCTTCACGCTGTCATAAAAATTATTTATAAAATTAAAAATAAACTTATAAAAATCAATCAAAAGAATAACATACATTCATATATATATATATATATATATTATATATATATATATCCTTAATAAATCAATAATATACATTAACAATTTTCTTCTAATAAAATAAAGTAAAGCACGAAATGAAAAGTAAAGGTAGATATAACTAGAAATGAATTGTGTTTTATCATCGTATTTTAATAATTATTTTTTTCAAAATCTTTTTTTTTTCTTCTGTTCCCTATCTAATCTCTCCCTCATTTGTTCATACCCTAAATAATAAACTCTAGCTTAACAAATAGGTTACTTTCTCTCAAGTTTTCATTATTTTCTTCGAGATTAATTTCGTTTTCTTTCCCTCTCTTATCCTACTTCCTCTTTTTATTTTTCTAGAGCGTTAGTTCTTTCGACCCTTTTTATATTTATTTATTTAATTTCATTATTTTCTTTGTTTCCCTAATTAATTCTTGTTGTTAGTTAGAGATTGTGCTTTATTTTTGAATAATCAAATTTTCCATACTTTAATATTCTCATTAGCTATTTGAAATCGAACGTTTTTCATCTTTGCTCATCTTTTATAGCAATTATCTTTCCCTAATTAATTGAATACTTAAATAGTAAAAAATGAGAAAAAAAGAAAAAAACATGGTTATTGATTATAGAGTTTGTAATATCACTTTGTCTATGTCCAACTATATATAAATATGTATAGATATTAATTTTAAATTTCAAGCTATCAATTATTTGGATAAATGAAACAATTGTGGTGATAATTCAATTCAAGTTTTTTTTATTTGTTAAACTATTGATAAGAACTTATATTCATGTAACAGATAAATTTTTCAAGAGAATAAGAGATGTCCTAATGCTTGCAAATTTAAATTTAAAATTCACATCTCATTACTTATACTCAAGGGTGAAGTTGATAATGAAGTAATTGCAACATAAAATATTTGCACAAACTAAACAGTTACAGTTGAAAGGGAGAAAAGAATTAAAAAACAGAAAATCTAATATATAAAACTGACTTTTATAAAATAAAGATATATTTGCACTGAACAAGTGTGATATTCAATGAAATCAGTGGTCTTTTAGAATATTGATACTCAAATGTTATCAACTTGTAATTACAGTATTGATTTGTTCTTTTTTTCTTGCTTATTTTCATAATGTTTTGTTCTTGCCATTGTTCCCAGTAGCATGATCGTCAATTAATTCTACATAATCATCTCATAAAAATAACAAATGTCAACACCAAATACCCTCATTGCCATATCAAAGAACTCTTCTCATTATAATTATATATACAAAATTGATTACAAAATCAATCGTATTTCATGAAATTCTACCACAAATATTTGTAAAAAGTTAAATAAATTTTGACATACCATTCTCTTTAGTAACAAATTATCTTCACTTGAAGTTCCATCCATATGTTTCTGGGATTCCCTGAACATGAAATTGGAGACATTAATACGTTTTCTTATACACAAGTGACAAGACCTGTAAAACTGAAGAAATTGAAAAGCCAAAGGTTTGACTATTAATTAACATGATGTGTTACTGCTACTACATGGAATGAAGCGGTTAATTGGACTTTAACTGTTAAATCGGCTTCCTAGGCTTTATTGTTACGTGGGCTTTCTATTAGCATAAATGTTAAAAGAATAAATTTAAGGAATCCCATTCTGTAATACAATAATTACATTCTGTCCCGACAAATATAATATTTTTTAATAATCTCTTAATATTATTGTGGCATAACATATTAGTATGTTGTGATACATGGTAAATGATACACAGTAACTTAAAACTGTTAAGATTAAAAGGGAAAAAAAATGGAACATTTAAATTGGTTATCTAAATCAGCTTAAATTACGGTAACAGTTTATTAATAAGCATTAGTTCAGCACGTAATTGGATAAAAGTTTCAAATTTTGAAAATTCAAGATTATATCATCTAGTTTAAAGACATTTTTATGAACATCCAGTTATTAAACTTATTGACTGATACATGATAACAATTTTCAAAAACTCGTGATACATAGAAAATCATATGATACACATCAAATTCATGTATCAATGCATCGTCTAAACACTATAACACACTGAGTCGATATGTATCAGCAAGCACACTTGATGGCACAGTTATTAAACTTATTGACTGATACATGATAACAATTTTCAAAAACTCATGATACATAGAAAATCATATGATACACATCTAATTCATGTATCAATGCATCGACTAACACACTATAACACACTGAGTACTTATGTATTAAACTTATTGTCTTATACATGATAACAATTTTCAAAAATTCATGATATATATGGGATTCCTTTACTAAAATTTTTACTAATTTCAACAACAATGATTGCTGCTTCTTTTCTCTTTTTTGATGTATTTTGTCAACCTTTGATTTAGATGATTCGCCAAAATCTTTGTTTGAATCCTTCCGAACATTCATAGGATCATGCAAAGACTTTTTTCTATTTTCTTTCCAATTTTCATCGTCCGAATCATAAATCCTTCTATTAGTAAAATGATCCATTAATACGATGTAATAGAACAATGAACAAAAAGAAAAAGAAAAAGAAAAAGAAAAGAAGAACAGATGATAAAGTAAGAAGAAAAAGCAGACCTAGAGACGGCTGATATAATATAGCAATGAACAAGAAGAAAAAAAGAAGAAAATAAGAACAGATGATGGATTAAGAAGAACAAGAGCTATAGACGGACGATGGAGTAAGAAGAAGAAGAAGAACCATAGAACAATGGTCCAATTTTCAGAAATTTCAAATTTTTTGAATTTTGAAATTCAAAATTTCATATTAAATGTTGTGAAACGTTTTTAATTAAAATTAATAATTCAAAATTCAAAAAGTGATTCAGAAGATTGAGTGTTTTAGTGGGAAAAAAATAGGCATGATATGGGGAAGTGTGTGTTATAGGAGAGAGAAGACTATGTATCTCTGAACTTCTACTAAAATTAAAAAAAAAAAAAAGAATTATGTAATATTTAAAAAAAGAAGGGAAAATTAGAGTATACTAAACTTATAGTTGTGTATGTGTATTTAAGTTATTTTTCCAATGTTAAAAGAAATTTTTTCAAAATGTCATTTAATATGACCCTTTAGCTACATTATCAATATTTATTGAAAATGTCAATATTTGAGTTTTTTATATATTATTTTTTTAATTTGTTTAATTTGAAAGAATACAATTTTTCAATAACAGAATAGAGAAAATTAGGGAAAACATTTTTAAAAAGGAATATATCACTTGAATTTTCATCAATACAATTTTTTTTAAAAAAGAAAAAACTATAGTGATTCGACTTTCATTGTTTCTCTAACGTCCAATATCAAATTTTCTCCCCATTATTTCTCAAATTTCATTAGGATATATTTTCTGTGCCGAAAGAAAATGTTGAAATAATCGAACTACCATTGGCTCATTTCTCTGAAACCAAAGAACCCATCTCCTTGTGGTTAGCATTTTATCGATTTCCATTTGTAACTTTGAATGGATCTTTGAACTCAGTCTGAAATTTTTTATAGGCTGCTCAACTTTAACTCAACGCAGAGTTGAATATATTGAAATTAACTATTAAAGATCTATTCTTTCAAACTTTGGAATGATTTATCGCTAATGTTTTATGCTTAATTTATTATTTTGGGAAGACAATCCTTGTCGGGTAAGTTTCAATCCGCACGAAAGGCGTAACGATCTGGGCAATGTCTTGGAGAGAGGCTTAGTGAAATAGACATGTCTGTGAAGATGCGGACTTCCTGAACCTGGACAGAAAGACGCTATGAAGCTTCACTGTTCCATGGGATAGCTTTGGGCCTTTCCTGCGCAGCTTAGGTGGAGCCTTCCGCGGGGGGGGGGGGGGGGGGGGAGCCATCAGTGAGACCACTCTGCAAGGGCTAGAATTCTAACCTTGTGTCAAGACCTAGGGGCCAAGGGACAGTCTCAGGCAGACAGTTCCTATGGGGCGTTTCCTCGGGGCCAGACGAAGATTAGACCTCGAGTACAAAGGCAGAAGGAAGCTTGACTGCAAGAGCCACCCGTCGAGCAGGGACGAAAGTCGGCTGTAGTGATTTGACGGTGCCGTGTGGAAGGACCGTCGCTCAACAGATAAAAGTTACTCAAGGATAACAAGTTGATCTTCCCAAGAGCTCAGGATTTATGTGTGATTGGGGACAACAAGCATGCTACCTTTTTTAATTCATTCTCAAACTGAAAATAAATTGTATAAGAAATTAGGGGTAATGCAGCTTGAAAGTAGATTTTGAAATTGAATTTAGATACAAATTTATTGATGTAATATTGTATATTGAATAATTCAAATATAAATTAGTTTGGAGTACAAATTTGATGATATTATGTATTGAATGATTATAATACAATCTTGATGATGAGATCGCAATTCTATATTAAAATATTGTGATTTTATATGTCGAGTGATTGCAATACAAAGTTGTTCAACAGTTAGTAAATAATTTTTAGAATACAATTTTTGAAATACATAAGAATTTCAAATACAAATCAGTTTAAAATACACTTTTGTATAAATGAAAAGTTAAAAATAAAAGTGAATAATGAATTTATTGACCAACTATATAAGGAAACGACTTTTAGAATACAATTTTTGAAATACAAAATCTAATTTAGAATACAATTTTTTGTTTTGTTTAATCAAAACTTCAAAATAAAACTACATAAATACAAATAATTGATATACAACATACAAAATACATTTATTTTGAATACAAGTATAGTTGATAAATGAATTTGAACATGACATACAAAATGAATGATTTAAATGCACGTGGATATAATATGCTTAAATAAATATTTGATGAAAATACAATTAACATACAAAAAATAAACAAACAGACTTCTAGTTCCTTTTTCCATGAAAGCATGAGTAAACGAATACAAATTTAAGTAAGAATATATATTCTTTAATTTGCCTATATTTTAATTTAAATAAATACAATACTCTGTAAATACAATTGAAATCTGAAAAAATACAACAAACAATACTAATATGAACACAAATTAAATAGAAGTGAGGTTAATAATAATACAAGCTCGAAAGATATTTTACTAAATAAACTATTTTGAAACTGAAACACAAAAATACATAAAAGACTCCAAAAAAATACAAATAAAAAATAAAAAATAATGATGTTAACTCAGTATATACAAACTCAATAAGAAGTTATCCGATGAAATGATTATATGATACATATCTTTTATATGATTTTTTTTTCTATTTTGAAAAGAAACAGGAGAAAGAATCTGGAAGAAAAGAGAATAAAGAACGAAAGTGGGTTGAAGGGGAGTCGAAATATGACATATTTTAGGAAAATAATTATAAACATATATATAATTTACTACATATGAGAGAGAAAAATTTGAAAAATAACGAGAGGAAGACGTAATAGCTTGAGATGTGGGCTTAATATGAGATATATTAGTAACTAATCAAGGATACACGTTATTTGTTAAAATATTGATATATTAATATTTTAATAATTATTTTAAAATATAGATATTTTTAATAATTATGTTTGAGATTTTGATTAGTTAGCTAATTTTTTCTAAATATTAGTCATTGCTTTTCTGTTAAGTCACAATTCACATTGTTTGTATTTTTTAAAGCTATTTAATTAAGAGCAATTTTTGTATTTAGCAAAAAAAAAATCATATTTGTAAATTATAACTATACAATCATTAACAAACTTTTGCTATGAAATGTCAGATTGTATAAATCCTAAAAGACATTCGATTTGTATAAAATTACTAGCAGGCTCTTATTTATATAAATCACGCAGTCTCTCGTTTGTATAATTAAAGGAAGAAAAATGTTCAAAGCTGAAGAAGAATGATTTTGAGATTTTATTTCTTTTGGATATGATGAGCTTAAAGAATAGTGGACCCGTAATTCACTTTCCATACTTTTAGTCAATATTAAATTAATGGGAATTTAATCAACACAGCAATATGTTAGTTTTTTTTGGTGATATAGTAACATTATTTCAATATTTAGTAATATTAGCATGTTTAATTATTACTTTAGATTAGTAATACCGTATATTTTCTTTTAATATGGTATGTATATTTATAAAAAAATATTATAGAAAAGATGGAAATTATAACATAAAAAAGGTAAGTAGTATTAATATTTCTTCAGTTACTTTTTAAAAGCTGTAGTTTTGGCATATATTAATTTGAACGTTTTTTTTCTTCTTCCCTGTTCTTCATGTTTAAAAATGATTATAAACAGATTTGTCTCCTCTATTATTCAATTGATAAAGAAGCTTTATTATACAATTCGAATTCTGCAAATATAATCGAATACGAAAATTTTTTGAAAGCGGAAATTTTCAAATCCCACAACAACAATTTATTCCTTTCGGTTTTATTCATACTTTAAAGATCAGGTATTTTTTTAAAATTTTTTAATATGAATATGTTAAATGTTTGTATGATTTGAATTTTTTTTTGAAAGATCATCTTATGTTCCATTTATATCAGTATAAAATCTCTGAACAATATAAGCAACAATAATATAATTATATATGTTTATATGATGTGTACGGCTAGATATGTGTTTGATTCTGTTTAGACCCATATTAGTTATGTTTTTTTTTATTTCTTGTTTTTAACAATATGAAATTCTATATGTATTAATTTTGAAACGGTTGTTAGTGTGTGATAAAAGTTGTGAATTTGAGTTCAATCTTTACCGATTTTGGTACCCTTTGAAGCGTACACTTTTTTGAATGTAGATTGGACACATTTTTTTATTTTGGAATACTATTGAAATGTGATCATCACTTATATATTTGTTATTGTAGCCATGGGAAGCATTAGTTTATTGGTCATGCATTCTGGGAGGTAGAACAATAAAAACTGCTATGTTGATTACAGTGCGGAAGCAATTGTGTTAAAAGAGCAAGCGACATTTAGAGAACTAATGGATCTTGTTTCAAAGCAAATTTGTGATGACTTGAGCTTCAACATTGTGAAACTTAAATATAAGATAGAGGGTAGTACTGCACCTCTGGAAATACACAACGACATGGGCGTGAGAGTGTATGTGTCGTTGAAAAAAGATAACAAAGAATTGTCAAAGTATCCTATATGTGTATCCATATTTGTGAATGACTGTCAATTAGCTGATAGAAATATGTTTGAAAAGATGGATTCGAAATGTGTGGGCCTGGTGGAATAGTTATAGTTGATACAAATCATTAATGCTTAGTGTGCCGAACAATAGCGATAACATGAATTGCGACATTATTACAAACGCCAAACATAAGGTAGTGTTGGAAGATCAAGTTTATAAGGACAAGGGAACTTTAAAGGCTGTGATGACGCAATACGCTATTGATCATAGATTCCAATGGAAAACGGACAGATCGAGTCGAAAATGGTATGTGTATTTGGGTTGGATTCTCTTATAATTTTTTTTCATTATGTTTTTTTACATTATATCAAATATTTATTTGTATTTTACCTAATTCTAATATGGTGTTATTCAAACAGTTATACACTTGTTTGTGTCTCTGATAATTGTGGGTGGGTGTTGAAGTCGTCAAGTATCAATAAATCTGGAATGTTCAGAATTAGAAAATTCGTAGATGATCACACGTGTCCATTGAAAGATAAGGTCTATGAACAACGTCAAGCAACAAGCAATCTTATTAGAGGTATGATACAACCCAAGTTAGTTGATCATAAAAGAAAGTTGACGCCAAAGGATATACAACAAGATGTCAGCTTAGCTCTTAGAGTAAATGTATCATACTCAGTGGCGTGGAAGGCTAAAGAAAAGGCTGTAATTTCTTTATGGGGTACCCCATCTGGTTCTTATGGTAAACTTTCGAGCTACTTATACGTATTGGACGCTACCTACCCTGGATCTCATATAAGGATGAAGAAAACCGATGAAAATCAATTTCTTTATCTTTTTATTTCGCTCTTCCCATTCATAAAAGGTTTTGAGTTTTGTAAACCAATTGTCATAGTTGATGGCAGCCACCTCAGGGGGACTTACAATGGAGTATTTGTTTCTGCAAGTACTGTTGATGGAGCAGGTATTGGAATGATAATATATACACTTTGTTTTGTTGATTAATATATTTATTCTATATGAAATAAAAACTTTATTAAATGTTTTGTGTGTAGGAAATATATTGCCGCTAGCATATGAAATTATTGATTCAGAAAATGATGCATCCTGCACTTGGTTTTTTGAACAGTTTAGAGAAGCGCATGACGTTAAATATAACATGTGCGTTGTGTCTGATCGAAACGAAAGTATTATAAAGGCAGTTTCGAGGGTATTTGATGGAGTTCCTCATTATGCATGTATTTGGCATTTGTGAAAAAATGTGAAAACATTATTTAAAAAGTCGCACAATAGGCTGTCGGAAGTTTTTATGGGATGACAAAGGCATACAAACAATCTGAATTTGATGAACTGATGGAAAAGGTTGAACAAGTTGATGTTCGTGTAAAAAAATTACTTGGAATCAACATGTTATGAAAAATGGGCTAAGGTGTATGCAACAGTTGATCGAGGAATGGTTATGACATCAAACATAGCTGAGTGCATAAATGCTTGTCTATTTGAAGCAAGGGAATTACCGGTATACAATTTTCTTGAGGAAGTAAGACAGATGTTTGCAAGATGGAATTTGAAAAATCATACGTCTGCTTCACATACATTCATCACACTTTGTGGTAGACCACAAGAGATGCTTGTTGCTAATGAAGAAGCATCATTACGTATGAAGGTATGCTGTTACGATTTATATGTTCATCAAAATTATATGACATAAATGTTTTATTTTTGTAGGTTGTGCCATCAAATAACTATGTGTTTAGTGTTCATCACGAAGGTAGAACCTACATTGTTTGTTTGGAAAATAAAACTTGTACTTGCAAGAGGTTTCAAATAGATGAAATACCATGTTCGCACGCTTGGGCTGTTTTAAAGAAGAAACATTTTGATGTTGCGCCATATTGTTCCGACGTGTACAAGCCAAGTAACTTGTTAGATACATATAGCATTCCAATTCGTCCGTTACCTGATCAAAAAGAGTGGAATGTACCTGGGTATATTAAGGACCAGATGGTGCAGCCTCCAAATCATAAAAAGCTCCCTGGAAGGCCATCCAAAAAGTATCGTGACAGGACGTATAGCGAGCTATATGGTAAGAAGAGAAAGAATTCTTGCAGTACGTGTGGGTTTAAAGGGAACAATAGGCGTTCATGTAGGAATGGACCGTGTATTGTGTAGTTAATGATGTTTCATTTTTTGTATATTTTTAGAGTTAGGTTTCTTCCAGACTTCTAATGCCTTCTGGGTAATAAAATAACATGGACTTCTTTGTTCATGGTTGTATCTTGAGATGTATTCGCTCTACGTCTTCTCTCGAATAATATTATTTGTATTCGAAACCTGATTGTATCTACGTTTTAATACCAATTGTTACATCCATTTGAATGCATACAATTGTTGGATTCTTCTATTCTGAATTCGGCAAATATTTTTTTTGTATACGTTTTCTTTCGAGAAGTGTTCATTCATATCCATGTTTTCAATATATATTATATTTGTCCTATCTAAATTTTATGAGTGAACTTGTATGTGTCACATACAAAACCTTTGCAGTTACTTGTATTCCAGTTGAATTGTATTTATAATATAATATAAATTATATTTTGTAACATTTTAATGAATGCAAAAAAAAATTTCTTCGTTTTCTATTGAAATGTATTTGTATCCCAAATACTAATATCTTTTGAGGAAGTGTTCATATTTATGTTTTTAATCTATAATGTATTTGCTCTATCTATAATGTATGCGTAAAATTGTATGAGTAAGAAACAAAATCAGTGCAGTTACTTGTAATCAAGTTAAATTGTATTTATAATATAATATAAATTGTTTTTGTAACATTTTAAAGCATACAATTTTATTTTTTTGGTATACATGTTCTCTCTAAAAGTATTCATATTCGCTATACGTATTCTATCTTTTTATGTTGTTAGTATTATTAATTGTATTTACAATTTAATAATTTAATATCAAGTCTTACATCCATTTGAAACATATGAATGCATACAGTTTGTTAGATTATTGTAATTGTTTTGGTATACCTTTTATAACGAAATGTATTCGTATCCATGATTTTAATCTACATTATATTTGTTCTATATATATTGTATGTTGGTAGAATCATATGTATGTTGATAGAATCATATGTATTGCATTTAAACATCAAAAATGAGTTGTGTACCCCACATGCAATACTTAAGTTTGAACACTTTAATATTAACCCAAAACCTTTGAAACCATAACTTCAAGATTTTATACATTAATAAACACAAAAGAACAGGAACCCTTTAAAATCGTTTCATAGAATACAAAAACTAATGTCCAATTACACATCACAAAATGGACAACAACTAATCTATTTGAATTGTATCAATCTCCTCCATTGCTACATTGAATCTGCTATATCGTGGAGGTGCTTCATTGTCACTTATTGCTCCGGCATCATTCTTTTATTGGCCATAATTCCAAAGAAGTGTAGCATATCTTGACCGTAAACACGATGCATCCAAAATATTCGCTGGAATACCTTGGCCGTATGATAGGTATTCGGCAAAAGCTAGCATATAAATACCGCAATCCCTATAATATAAGAAATTAAAAGTTAGTACAAAATATAATATTGATAATTTGATGATAGTAAAATTTTAAAAAAAACACAAACTTACAGAGACTCATGCGACTGTTGAGGAACATTATCTATGAATACTACATTAAAGAACTCATTCTCATGTTGAGCTTGCGATACATCAATTCCTTTATTGTTGTAATATTCATTGACTGATAACTTCAAAGGGATCAACTGAGACAGTTTAACTATCTCTGCCTTGATAGCTACATCGTGACCTGCTGCCCTATATGAGTCATACACGTTGATACACTTAACATTAAATGATATCACAGCCAACACCCAATGAAATTTCTCCTTGACGTGGACAGGAACAAAAACGTAATCGATCTTATGCCAAGGTGTAGCAGCATGCATTTTGTACCCTCTAATGTATTCACCAATGACATGCTCTTCATCGGCACAACCAACACCGCTATCTAAATCCAAACATTTTTCCCAAATAGCAGAGATCTTTGAACTAAATACACAATTTAAAGTTGTGTATTTATAGCTTCCTCCAACATCATACTTGGCTTTTTTCCGTAGATAATATAAAATCACATCAACACGCTGACAAATTTAAACACAAATGTATAAATACTATAACTACTAATAATCATTGTTTGTAAATATAAATGCTAAATATCTCTTACCAAATTGTTCAATAACTGTCCTTTGAAAAACATATTATAGAAGCAATTCTTATTGTCTACTATGAGAATGCCAAGGTTAATGGCCACAGAAATTTCAGCCAGATTCTTCTTGTAATGGTCTTGATCATGCTTCCTAAAAACAGAATAAAAATAAAAACATTATACCATTCATTAAAAAAGTAAAGTAATTACTATCAACATTTAAATACAAAAAAAATTAAGAAAACCTATATATAAGCTGCATCTAACAATAACTGTTGTTGAAACACAAACAAACATTTAACCGGATACAAAAATTTAAACAGTTATGTTTTAAAAATATCTTGTAATTATTCACCAATGATTTACTTTCTGTCATGCTTTGTAAGTAAGCCATCTCGGATTCATGAACGAAACGCATCCCACAATGTTATATCATAATCGCCAGATATCAAAACAAATATAAAAGGGTGTTTCAATTCAAAAATGTGGGGCTGACTTGATGAACTACCTGAGATGGTTCAAAACACTATAAATTAAATACACACTAACAGTAGTAATAAAAAAATGATTAAATTAACAAAAGTATTAAAATAATAGAATACTGTACCAGTAGATGATCCAAAATTGGTCAGATACGGAGATGTATTATAAGACCTAGACGTCTATTCCTACGCGTAGGTAATGGCGTCTGTTCGTTATTGCTGATAGGTTGAACTATCATCAAATTTTCATCGTTCGTACCCAATTGGACATCGATAGTGACCTGATCTTCCTTTGTTGTAATGCATCCTGCAATTGTTGTTGGCAGCTGTTCAGTATGTCCTTTTATCACAGTTGAATGTGGTGCGATGCTACTATTTATAGAATTGAGACTAGGCATGAATTGATCGTCCAATTCAAACTGTGAATCGATTGTCACTTTCATGTGATCCAAAATACGGATAGGGAATGGACATGACATTTGTTCAACATCATCCTCATGAGATTTTTTAGATACTCTAAGCACTTTTTGTGGGGGTATATCAAATACAAAACTTGATTGATTTACCTATTAATTTCGTAAAAGTAACAACACCTTAAAAGTAATGACCCAAAAAATGGTATAACAAATGTACTTATAAAATTAAATAACATACTCTAGAAATTGTATGTCTTGGAGCACTTAATTCATAATCCACTTCAATTAGATTCCGAACAGGGGTGTTGACACAAAAAACCTTATAAAATGAAATTGTCGATATGATAATGAACATTTAATGAGACTGGAAGTTAAGCCAAATTTGTATATTGTAATCACACGTTAGGATGTACGAAAAAAAAACATAAAACTTGTCTAAAACCTGACTTACTTCATGATCATCGGATTTGGGGTATTTTCCATCTGGATTGTTGATTGTCTTTAAAAAAAATAAAAGTAACAATAAACATGAATTTTTTTTAATGGACACAAATAATGAAAAGTCATTTAAAGTTGTAAGTGATAACAGTTATGATACATGTAATCATAAAACGAGTTAAGATTGTTTGATACAGTTTGATCATAATCATATACATGTATAATTATATAAAATATGGGAGGCTTATTAATGATATTTATTACACAAGTATTGAGTTTAAAAATGATACACAAAATCTTGACTTACATGAGGCACAACATTTGTTGATTTACTGTCCTTTGAAGCTTTGAGTGTCTTGTAAAAATATAAAAATTCAATAAATATGTAAACAAATATTAAAAGTTACGACTTCATAAAAAGTGAATAAATTCAAAATTTTCGTAAAAAAACACCAAAATAGGGATCTTATATACAGCCTAAATTAATAAAAAAAACTACGAGTACCTCTGAATTTCCAGATTCCAATTTGTCACACTGAGCTACAAGAACTTGATTTGATGGAGATTCTTTATTGAAAGTGTATGGTGGTGTATACCCATCTTCATCATTTGAATTTGGAGGGACAATATGATCATCAGAATGCTCTGCCTGTGTTATATTACACGTAAATCATTAACAAAAATGTAAATTTGAAATACGTTACATCATTTTATTTTTTATAACAAACCGCCTGCTCATCCCGTGTTGAATTGATGGCTGCCAGAACAGTTTTGAAGTTGTCGTTGATCAAATTGCGAATTTCAACAAACTCTTGTTTAACCTAAAAATATGGCATAATGATGTACGTTATTAAAAATTTATAATTATAATAAGTGTATAACTATGAAGGATGTACTATATGGTAAATACTTATTTTCTGAAATCTGACAGCTCTTTCACCCAGCCTTCCACTTCAGATCCGCTTGTTCTCTGAAAAATATCATAATCACTCGAAAGTTGTATTTTTGTTAGATATGCATGTAGACATTCAGTTTGTTTTAAAATAACCTTAAGTTTCTTTAGTACCTTTTTTGATACAACATTCTTTTTCATCGGTTGTTTAACAGCAATTCGAGGTTCCAAATTTTTTGCAACCTGTTTGGATCCACCAGTCACCAGCTTCTTTGTCCTTTTTCTAACAGGCGACGTTGAGGAACCACCATTTTCTTTTCTTTTGACCTTTACTGCTTGTGGAGGAGGTGCTTGAAAATCATCTTCAGAATCTTTATCGTCGTAGCTTCCCTCTCGTTGAACATCATTTCTATCAATTATTTCATCATCTATATCATCATCTGATGAATCTGAATACTGAGGTGGAGCTTGATTTTCAATACCCTCCGGTGGCAGTTGCAATACTACAAGTTCCCTTTGATTTGGTGTAATGTTCCTGAATTTAATCTGAATTCCAAACATATGGTTACTATTATAAATAAAACCAATAAGAAAACATACAACTTGGTTTGATTATTAAATATATGTCAAGTTAAGTACCTTGTTATTAACATCACTAAATATGGTGTTCATAAGTTTCTTGTATCTACGACTCTCATTGGTCGTGCGCCGGTTGAGCAACCTCGGAATATGGTCATCAACCTTTTGAGCGACTTGGAAATCAATACTCGAGCTGCACTCAAACAACCATACTTGGAATACAATAGGCATTCCCCCGATTCTGTAAAATTGTTTTTCATCATTTAACCTCTTGCTCAGGCTCTTCGTCAGCAAAGAGAAAGTTTTTTTTCCCCATGGAAACTCACTGTACCTTCCACTTTCAACAAGATCAAAATATAATCTCAAAATTTTTTTGGTAGCTCTTTCACCGGAAAAAATCACTGTCTGAATGAAGTATAAAATTGCAAACTTCAGGCCATCCTGATCGTTCTCCCCCCATACTTTTCGATGAAAACTCCTAATTATATCAATTTTTCTGATCAACTTAACACCCTCAAAATATTTTTCCATGAAACTATTTGGTTCTAACTGATCAAAGATGAAATCAGTTTCTTCGTTGACACAATTTAATGCACTGATTAAAGCAAATTCTCTCAAAGTGAAACGCAACGTAGATCTATTTACACGCATTACAAATGCTTGGCGAGAACTATTGAGTTCTAAAGCCATGCAACACCTATGTATTTGTCCGCGAGCACGACATTGATGCATTTGCATATAATTACCAAAGCAGGTGCTTTCACAGAATACATTGTATACATGTCCATGTAAATAAGTCATCAAGTCATCTTTTATGTCATGATTAAAGAAACAATGAATATGGGGAGCTTTTTTTGGTTTATTTTTGACATAAAATTCATTTGCCTGCACATGTTCAACAATAAAATGAATACATACTTAAAAAATTTCTGATATATAAATCTATTACTAATTAAAAAAATAGAATATGATAAACTACATTGTATATAAAATAGTGAATGTTAATTCAGAATCATGAATATTGATGACATAAAAAATAAAATAAAATAAATAACAAAATACAACTAAGCTGATACTATAAGTCTATCAACATTTGAATACATAAATATGCTGAAGAAAACATAACTACATTATTCAACAGTCTATATATATGTATACAACAAATAATATAATTTTGAATTAATTAATTAATCAATTTCTGCTGTAACAATAATATAGTATTAAGATGATTAATTACTGTACAGTTATCGCTATTTCTCTCTCATCTTCGTATAATAACACATTTGGTCCTTCAATTATTATATTACTAATGAATTTACTTATTAGTAGTATTCAATAACATATAATCTTTCATTAATTAAAAATTACTACATTTTTTGCCTTTATATATTTAATATATAAGAAATACTTTTGTAACTATTTTATTGTTGATTGTGGGTAATAATATTTAAGCTGCATATTATGCCTGGATAATTAAGTGACTAAATGATTAATAATTATAATATATTTATTATATTTCAATTAATTGATAAATTAAATATACTATAAAATATTGAAATATCTAAAACAAAAATTCACCAATAAAGAGTAATTGAGTCTAGAAATAGTTAATAGGTCGAAAACTTGCAAATTTTATGTTAATTCTATTAGTAAAACACATTGCAATCTTGTTGACAAGAAATTACTAATATTGACTACTTCAAAATTGTCGTTTTGAAAATAAGCTAATTTTAAGATTAACTAATTTAAGTTGAGAGTTTCTTTTTTTACAAAGTCAAATTATGGGCAAAAATAATGGCTACTATAATACAAAAACAACTATAGGGGCAGGTTCATGGTAACATATGAATCATATGATTTGTACTTGCTTTTGATATTTATCACATCACATTTAGGGATACAAATTTTTTTATGTATTTAAAACTATAAGCTTCCAATCTGAAAGACATGAAATTTCAAACACAAAAACCAACTATAGACATAGCATAACAATTAGTTTCGTTAATAATTTATCACCTCTTCATCGTCATGACGTAATACTTCATCACTTGGATATTTTTGTTGATCAACAGTGGTTTTATAGCACGATACTTTTCTTTTTTTTGAAGAGCTATCAATTGCCCTTTCATACTCTAGTGTCATTCTCGCCGCAGATCCTACATTTTCGATCATTCCTTGAGTAATGCACAAATCAAATGAGGAAAATTCCATAAAATTTTGAATGTTGTTGTTTATACCTCTAGTAATTCTGACTGAATCAGCCAATGCATACAATACACTGTTTTTTCCCCCAACAATTCAAAAATCTGAAGAAAAAAAAAATCTTTTAACAACTGCGTATTGAACATCAAACAACAATGATTCTATATATATGAATTTTCATAATCTACCTAATCTTAAAAATTGAAAGAAAATCACAAAAAATATACAAAAAATACAAAATCATAAATGTATGATGTATATTAAAACAAAAATCACATAAATTGTCCATAAAGTGTTGATATACAAAATCAGAACTTCAACAAAAAACGCTAAAAGTCAAAACCGAAATTTGAACTAACCTTGCCACCACGAAATCTGCTTTTAATAATGAATCTAGCTCAAAAATCTTCTTGAATCCTTGATAATCAATGGTTTTTCCTAATCATAAAAATTGAAAAAAAATTCACAAGAGATAGACAAAAAATACAAAATCATAAATGTATGATGCATATTAAAACAAAAATCACATAAATTGTCTATAAAGTGTTGATATACAAAATCAGAACTTCAACAAAAAACGCTAAAAAAACCGAAACCGAAATTTGAACTAACCTTGCCACCACGAAATCTGCTTTTAATAATGAATCTAGCTCAAAAATCTTCTTGAATCCTTGATAATCAATGACTTTTCCTAATCTTAAAAATTGAAAAAAAAAAATCACAAGAGATAGACAAAAAATACAAAATCATAATTTATGATGTATATTAAAATAAAAATCACATAAATTGTCCATCAATTCTTGATAAACAAAATCAGAACTTGAACAAAAAACGCTCAAAAAATCAAAACCAAAATTTAAACTAACCTTTCCACCACGAAATCTACTTTAATAATGAACCTAGCTCGAGAATCTGCTTGAATCCTTGATAACAATGGCTTTGATGAAGAAATCTGGAAAATTTGAACAAGGAACTTGAAAATTTTGAATTGATTTTAATTTTTAGCTTTTTTGGAACTTTACACGAAAATTTAATTAATTAATTTCTTTTTTTTCATTAAATGTTATTGGACCATGTTTTGGTCCAATCAATGTATTTCCATTTATATATTAATTTAATAATATCAAAATATACTAAAATCTGAAATATACATATTTAATAAAAATACGTACAATTAATATAACATATTGCTATTTTGTCATTTTCACTAAAATTTTTAAATTAATGTTATTTTGATTAATTATGTTCTTAAATTTGTCTTAATTGCTAATTTTTCCTAAATTATATTTCTATTTCTTCCTAAATTTTGGAGCTTTAAGTCAAATAATGAGCCCATTATTATGAATGAACAGATTCTAATTAAGGTGTTTAAATAAAAATTTTGATAGGTTCGTCTTTTTTATTTAGACCAACTTCAAATGAGTAATGACCATATGTCTTATAGAGTATGAAGAATTGTAAACCATAACCTTTTAAACTAAGATATTCTAGTCTTCTTTCCAACACAATAAACGATTCAACAATACGATATTTGCACTTGAAATTTCCCATTTTATTGGAAAGTGTCAGTCTATGCGTATTGTCGGAATAAATCTCTCCTGATGAAGATAGAAATGAAGGACATAAATAGTCATGTACAAATATTCTGAGTGTGAGTTTTGATGGATCTAGTTAAGGAAACTGGAGAAGAGGATTTCTCATCTCTCTTTCTGCAATAAATAAACTAAGGTTCATCACTAGGGTTTGTCTCATTTCCTCACCAGATTCACCTTTGCTTGAACAGTGAAGAAGATGTAATAATATGATCCTTGTTTGGCTCCTTAATTCTCTCATCAAGGACATCAGTGAGAGTGTGATTTATTCACAAACTGATGAGGAATTATGGGATGAGCTTGAAGAGAGGTATGATCAAGTAGATGGGACCAAACTTTTTTAAACTGCAAAGAGATAGGTGATGTCACAGATACTTTACTAAAATCAAAAGTTAATGGGATCAGAGGTAGGTTTTAAGCACCTTCATGATATGCAATTGTGATTGTAAATGTGGAGCAAATATAGACAAGATAAAATATCTAATTTCTCATGTATCTAAATAGTGTGAGAGTGATGAAGCTGTTAGCGGAAACGTGAAACTAAAGAACAAGGAAGAACAACAATATTTAATGTGGTTCGGATCAAAATGATCCTACGTCCACCAAAGAACAACTGCACCAATATTTATTTCACTATAAAAGGAATATAAGTGAAATACTACAAGAGAGAGAACACAATGCCTTAGAAGGTGAGAAGGCAAGTGAAAGGATGATTTGAAAATGAATTAAGAGCTACCTATTTATAGGAATAAATTCATCCTATTGATGTCATCCATGACATCACTATGTGTCAAAATTGCCAAGGTTAAGATAGCAAACCATTTTATGGTTTGCCTAACTTTCACCTACCAAGATACAATCTTTGACTTGTATTTTGTACTAATTATCTTCCTACCAAATATTCATATTAATTCATCTTCCATTTAGTTTGATTCCACAAGAACCAAAACCAACTCTTTCAATCTCCACCTTGGTTTGTGTTCCAAGCATGCGTATAAACAACTCCGGCCAAAACTTCTAAGCTTACTGGGCAATCCCATTGTAAGAAACAAGAAGAATCAAACCTTTGTTGAACATACCAGCTCCACCTAGCAGTTGTTCTCTTAGAGTTGCATCATATTCCCGCCAAGTCCTTGCAGTGTGCAAACTTGGCAAGCGGGACTATTTTGGTCAACATGTCTGCAGCGTTATCGTCTGTGATAACCTTCTCAACCTTGATAGCTCCCTTTTCAACGACATCTCGAATAAAATGAAATCTGACATCAATATGTTTGGTGCGCTCATGAAATCTTTGATTTTTAATCAAATGAATAGCACTTTGACTATCACATTTTAGAATTGATTTAAGCTGAGCTGAACTCAATTCTGCCACCAAACCTTTCAACCAGATAGCTTCTTTCACTGCCTCCGTTGCTGCCATATATTCTGCCTCTGTTGTAGACAAAGCGACAATCGACTGTAAAGTCGATTTCCAACTAACGGCACTGCCAACGAGAGTAAAGATGTATCCAGTTGTGGACCTCCTTCGATCAAGATCCCCTGCATAGTCAGAATCAACATAACCGAGAATTGAAATACCTTCACTTTTCCGAAAGGTTAGGCCAACATCAGGAGCTCCTTTGAGATATCTCAATATCCACTTGACAGCTTCCCAATGCCTTTTTCCTGGATTTGCCATGTACTTGCTTACTACACTTACGGATTGGGCAATATCTGGACGTGTGCATACCATAGCATACATAATGCTACCAACTGCACTCGCATAAGGAACCTTTGACATATGCTCCACCTCATCCATAGATTGAGGCATTTGTAACTCTGAAAGCTTGAAATGAGAAGCTAAAGGTGTACTTACAGGCTTGCTCATATCCATATTGAATCTTTCAAGAACTTTTCGGATGTACCTCTTCTGAGAAAGATGTACAACACCATTTTCTCTTGAAATTTCCATTCCAAGGATTTTCTTTGCAACTCCTAGATCCTTCATGTCAAATTCCTTGCTCAACAGTTTCTTCAAAATATTTATCTCTGTGATGTTGTTAGCAGCAATAAGCATATCATCAACATACAACAAAAGATAAATCATAGAGTTACCAGACATCTTCTTGTGATACACACAACTATCAAATGCACTCCTCGAAAATCCATGTGTAGTCATGAATGCATCAAACCTCTTGTACCACTGTCTAGGGGATTGCTTCAAACCATACAAAGACTTCTTCAGTTGGCATACATGGTCTTCTTTACCTTCAGCTAGGAAACCTTCAGGCTGATCCATATAGATTGTCTCTTCTAGATCACCATGTAAAAAAGCGGTTTTGACATCAAGCTGTTGAAGCTCTAAATCAAATTGTGCAACCAATGCTAGCAGCACGCGAATTGAGCTATGTTTCACAACTGGAGAAAAGATCTCATTGTAGTCAATTCCCTCCTTCTGACTGAAACCCTTTGCAACCAATCTCGCCTTGAACCTAGCAGCTTCCACTTTTGGAATACCTTCTTTCTTTTTGTAGACCCATTTGCATCCAACTGTCCTCATCCCTTTTGGCCTTTTAACTAAGACCCATGTCTCATTTCTGTGAAGAGACTCCATCTCTTCCATCATGGCCAACTGCCATTGTGCAGCGTCTTTGCAAGAAGTTGCTTCAATATACGAAGAGGGCTCGAGATCCTTAATCTCTTCTTCTGCAGCTACGAACGCTTGTGCAATCAGATTTTCTTGCTCTATAAGACGTTTCGGTTTCCGTATCCGCCTTTTGTCCCTTCCCTTCGCAATTGTGTATGGTTCATTGGAAGCAAGTTCTTCTGCATCTTTTGACTCATCACTTTGAGTCTCTTGATCCCGTTTCTTGGTAAGCTCCACCGGTAGCTCCACCTGCTCATTGTTCTCATTTCTAGATAACTCCACAGAAACTTTACGAGGATCAAGTATAGAGGATTCATCAAAGGTAACATCTCTACTAACTACAAATTTGAGTAAAGACAAACACCATAGTTTGTACCCTTTTACTCCATCAACATACCCTACGAATATGGCCTTTTTAGCCCTTGGTTCAAGCTTACCTTCATTAACATAATAATAAGTTGGACACCCAAATATTCGCAAGTAGGAATAGTTAGAGGGTTCACCTGACCAGACCTCATTCGGAGTCTTAAAGTCAATCGCTGATACTGGAGACCGATTGACAATATGAGAAGCAGTATGAACTGCTTCAGCCCAAAATACTTTGGACATCTTAGCTTGTAAGAGCATACAACGAGCCTTCTCAAGAAGAGTTCTGTTCATTCTCTCGGCAACTCCATTCTGCTGTGGTGTGTGCCTGACCGTCTTATGCCTTGCGATCCCATGAACCTTGCAGAAATCATTGAACTCTTCACTGCAAAACTCCAAGCCATTGTCCGTGCGAAGATACTTGATTTTCCTCTCAATTTGATTTTCAACCAAAATCTTCCACTCTTTAAATGCTTCAAAAGCATCACCTTTTGTCTTCAGGAAACGAACCCAAATCTTTCGTGAAAAATCATCAATAAATGTGAGAAGATACCTCTTTCCTCCTTTTGATGGAAGCTTAGAGGGACCCCATAAATCTGAATGGATGTAGTCTAGCACCCCTCCCGTCTTGTGCTTGCCAGTGCTGAAGCTGACCTTTTTCTGCTTCCCTAAGACGCAGTGCTCACAAAATTCAAGTGTGCCGATCTTCTCACCATTCAAAAGGTTGCGGTTGCTCAACATCTCCAATCCTCGTGCGCTCATATGGCCTAGTCTCATGTGCCATAATTTTGCCTTGTCATCATTAGATAACTGCACTGTAGATGCATTTACAGAGCCAATAATGGTGCTTCTCGCAAGTGTGTAGAGGCCATCCTCCAGCTTGGCCTTCAACATGACTAAAGACCCTTTAGTCACTTTCATAGTTCCTCCTTCACTCATGTACTTATAGCCTTGTTTATCTAAAGTACCCAGGGAGATCAAATTCTTCTTTAGATCAGGAACATGACGGACTTCTGTAATAGTCCTCATGATTCCATCATGGCAGCGAACATGAACTGAACCAATGCCAACTATTTTACAAGTTGCATTATTGCCCATTAATACAGTTCCTCTGCTTGTTTCATAGCTGCTGAACCAATCTTTTCGGAATGTCATATGCAGAGTACAACCAGAATCTAAGATCCATTTGTTGTCATAGACTCCATTATTGCATGATGTTGTTAGTACATAATCATCATCATTATCATGTACTTTCTCAACAATGGATGCACTCGCCTTTTCTTTGGACTTCGACATAGGGCAATCTCGTTCAAAGTGCCCCTTCTTGTGACAGCCCCAACACTCCGCATTCTTTTTGTTCACACGAGACTTTGATCTGTACTTCGATTTTCTCCTTCCCTTTTGGCTAGTACGACCTCTTACAAAGAGTCCACTAGCTTCGTCACTTTTGTCTCCTTCAAAATGCATCCGCACATCACAAGAGTTTAGTGCTTGCCGCACTTGCTCAAGTTTAATAGGTTGTTTGCTATACATCATTGAATTCTCAATATCACGATATTTTGAAGTCAATGAAAATAGTAAAGAACATGCAAGTGTCTCCTCGTCCTTTTTAATTCCAGCAGTTTGTAAGTCCATCACAAGTTTATTGAACGCATCTAGATGGTCTTGCAACAAAGTACCTGAATCCATCTTAAATGTATGAAGACGCCGTTGTAACAACATCCTTGTTGTCACTGACTGGTCCTGGTAAAGCCCTTCCAGCTTTTCCCATAACTCTTTGGCCGTCTCTTCGGTACTTGTACTCACTTCACAAAGTACGTTAGGTGCAAGGGACAGTTGGATTGCACTCAATGCATCTGCTTCAATCTTTTCTTTGTCGGAATCCGATATCTTATCGGGGTACTTTCCGTCAATAGCATGGATTGAACCTTCCCTCCGCAGTAACGCTATCATCTGGATTTTCCAGATATTGAAGTTGTTGCGCCCACTAAATCTATCAATTTCAAACTTCATGGAACTCATTTTTTTTACTTGTTCTTCCTTTTCTACTACAATGTATTTGGAACTACAGAAAACCAAAGTAATCCTTTTCTGATTTGGAAGTTCAGACTGTGCTGCAACCACAGAGCATACTCAGACAAAACCTTGCTCTGATACCAATTGTTAGCGGAAACGTGAAACTAAAGAACAAGGAAGAACAACAATATTTAATGTGGTTCGGATCAAAATGATCCTACGTCCACCAAAGAACAACTGCACCGATATTTATTTCACTATAAAAGGAATATAAGTGAAATACTACAAGAGAGAGAACACAATGCCTTAGAAGGTGAGAAGGCAAGTGAAAAGATGATTTGAAAATGAATTAAGAGCTACCTATTTATAGGAATAAATTCATCCTATTGATGTCATCCATGACATCACTATGTGTCAAAATTGCCAAGGTTAAGATAGCAAACCATTTTATGGTTTGCCTAACTTTCACCTACCAAGATACAATCTTTGACTTGTATTTTGTACTAATTATCTTCCTACCAAATATTCATATTAATTCATCTTCCATTTAGTTTGATTCCACAAGAACCAAAACCAACTCTTTCAGAAGCCTCTTCCCAGTACTGCGCAAACTTACTCTATCATTTTGTATTAGGAAAGCCAAAAGGAGGTACAGTACTCTAATTTTGTTTCTATTACAGATCTTCTGCTTTTCTAAACACTGAAGGATCTAGATAGACTCCACAAAAGTACTCAGGGAATTAGAATGGAGGTTCTGAAGGCTATAATTCTGAAAACTTTGTTAAGGCTAAACCAACTGGTATAAATCATGCTTGTTTACTCTTCACTTCTTTTCTTTCTAAAATCACCAACTATTCTTGGGTATTAGACACTGGTGCTACTCAACACATGACATTTAACAAACATATTCTACAAAATGTAACTCTTTTTACCTTTTCCTATTTTTATCAATCTGGCCAAGTTACAACAAGTACATGCTTTTTTCATGGGTAGTCTATTAATCCTACTCCAACACTAAATGGAGTTCTTTATGTACCAGACTTTACTCATAAGCTAATCTTTATTAGTCTTTTGACAAAACAACTTGACCTTGATATGTTATTTACTAAAGATGGATGTATTCTACAGGAACCTTCTTTGAGGAAGGAACCCGTTTTTGGTGATGTTGTTGGAGGACTCTATGTGCTGAGGGATTATACTTCTGCCTTGATACTGTTAGTTTTATGAACTACTCACATTAATATTATTTTGGTTTAATATTTAATTACTAACTAAATTCTAATTCTAATTGGATAAGTAGAGAAGTTACTTCAACTACCCATTAACTCTTTCACTTTACCCATTAGCTCTTCCAACTATCCATTATCTCCACTACTCACCATGATGGAAAGATGGAAATGATGCTAAAAAATACTCTATTTAAAGGGTCCTCTCTCTGCCATAAAGATATTTTCTTATCCATCAAAGCTATACATAAAGTATAAGACAAGAGGGAGAAACAACTTCTAAAGATTCAAAAGAAAAAACTTTCGCTCAATAGTCAAGAATTATAATGACAGATTCGGGTATGTATTCTTGACTGAAATATCATAGTATTAAATATATGTGAAAATCATATAGTTCTACAATCCTGAATAATTGATAGGATTTCTAAATGTCAGATTGTTTATGTTTTCACAATCATTAAAAAATACTTATATGTGGTATCAAGAGCATGGTTTAAAAACTAGTGATTTTTCATAACATTAATGTTTTCCTTATTTGAAAACGGTAATAGGTATTATTAAGTGAAATAATTATCCTCTATCATGATGTATTTTATTTTGAAATTATGCATATGAGATTAGTTAATCACCAAAGTGGTCTAATCTTTGAAGTAAATTGGCGTTCATGATTGATTTGTATATCAATATTTTTTGATCGATCTTTAATATTATTGATTTATTATACAATTTATGATTAATTGTAGTAACTTGACGTTCATGAGTGATTTATGCATCAATATTTTTTCCGAATGTATGTGTTTATTAGTATTTAAAATTAATGAGATTATAGTACCATTTAAAAACACATTCTGCATAACATAAAAAAAATAAAAAGTTTAATTATGATAAAAGATTTAAGTATGAAAATTTTATTCTTGATAAATTAATTTAAAAAATTAAAAACAATATGATCATTATTTTAGTTAAATGAGTTTAATGAATTAAATTACTCTATTATTAAAAAAAGACTTTAATGTCATGTCATGCCAACTATGAGAGAATCATGTTTTTGAATTGTAAAATAGTGATAGTTGGGTGATATTTTAATCCTAAATAAAACACAAATAATATTTTAAGACAATTCCCTTAACTTGAATTTTAATGGATCCTCATAAAACAACTGATAACTATCCAGAGTTAATAAGGTTTCTAACTGAATTACTCCTTCTATGCATTAAATATCTAAAATATTCTCAACTTCTATCTATTCAAACAGAAGCATTTACATTTTTAAAAAATTAAGCAAGCTCGTAGCAAAATATCTCCAAGCTTTTCAAATTATAGAAAGGGACCCCTAATTACCAGTAGTGATTAAAAAAAAAAAAGGGGGCCTAGGTATATTTACTAAACTTAAAAGCTTGCCCCGAACTTTTCATATTATTAAAAAGAGCCTGACTTCACCCTTTTCTCAATGAAAGGGTTTCCCATGTAAAATTGTGTGCTTAAAAGGGTCACAAATATTTTGAGACTGTTCGAAACGGTTTAAATATATTTTCATTCATTTATTTAAGGGATAATACAAAAGTACTCTTCAACATATGTTCGAAATCTCAGAAACACACTTATACTATACAAAGGTCTTATTATCCCCTTGAACTTATTTTATTAATAATCTTGTGGCCCAATGCTGGTTGTTTTTTTCTTTCAAACTGGTGTCACGTAGGCCGAAAAGGGATATAAAATTACTTATAAAATAAGTTCAGAAGGGTAATAGACATTAGTATATTATAAGTGTGCCTCTAGAATTTCGAATATAGATTGAGAAAATACTTATGTATTTTTTCTTTTTTTAATAAAAATACTATTCAATTCATCTTTCAACCTATTTTTACCCTTACAAGTTACAACTAACAATTTATTTTAAGATATTATTATTATATATCACAAGACATCTTCCAATTGAATAAAATTAAATCTTCAACCCATCAAAAAAAATTTCAATCCGCCCTATTCAAAAATTATATAGATCTTATGTGGAATTTCAATGTATCATAATAGTATCCATAAATCCATTTATATGTCATAATGGCATGACACGTACAAAAAAGAAGAATCAATGAAAAAATAAGAAAGAAAAATAACAAGGCAAATAAAAGTGTGTAATAATAATAACACTTGTTCTTCACAGCCCCCCAGTGAATGGGACCCCAGTTGAAGGCAACCACGCCCGTCCAGCTATAAGGCTTGCAACTGTATACTTAGAAGCAACATTTCCATTTTTTATGACGTGATAACCAGGCCACTTCACCCTAAACCTAGTCGATGACGCTGGTCCAATATTACCATATTCCGCGTAGTACAACGTACTCAAAGCAAAATTAGAATCTAACCATGTCAACCAGCCTGCTCGATTAATCAATGTATCTAAATAAGTCTTCATGATAACCGTTCTTGAATATTGCTGCCATGGACGTCCCAAATATGTTTGGAACGATCCAATTACTGGACGAAGATCAGGAGCTGCCATAATTCTAGAGTTGTGAATTGAAATTGCTGTGTTTTGAAATGGATCGTTTCTTCCTTGTGCTGTGATCACGTTTACTTGTCCCCATAATGGTTTGCGGACGTAAATCATGCAGTTTTGGAAAACAACTGCAGCGTTGCCAAAGATGAAATCTATGGTTCCATAGATATAACATGATTTGTAGAATTGTCGTTGAGATTGAACAAATAGGGTGTCTTGATAGCCTTCGAAACCACAAGCATAGAATACTGATAGATCAGATGCTGATCGTAGAGCTACTGCTTGGCCGTTTTGTGGCCCTGCTGTGTTACGGAATGTGATGCCTCGAGCGATAAATCCAATTCCATCCACCCCTAAAACATTGTAATTTCAAATTATTTACAATTAATGTACCATATGCTCTCATTATTTTACTAGTAAAAATAAAATAAAAAATATGTCAACCTCGTTTCTCAATCTCAGAAAACATGTTCGTATACATTATTTTTTTAATTCAGAAATCTAAGATCTGACCTGATAAATTATAGTAATTTCAAAATGCAGATTGTTCCCCTTAAGAATTGTTGCACGTGAAAGGAATTGAATGCAACAAAATGATCCGCCAAAATAGCATTTGACCTTTAATTAGCTTAATTTTTTTTTGATTGTTTTGTCCTTTGATTTTTAAGCATTTCTCAATATTTTAATAAAAAGTATGTCATGATCCTTCCAGTGACAGTATTAGGGAGGTGGTTGACTACCGAATCCCGATATAAAGAAAAATTATGCCAATTTGGCGTAACTTAACTCACATAATGCCTAATGTTTCCTAAAGTCTGTTTTGGACGTCAACCCTTACACAAAGTAGAGTGTAGAGAGATATAACAAAACGTACTTCTTCAAAAACATATAGTTTGGCCTCAACCTTTTTGATGGAATTATGTATTACAATGATTCTCCACCTTATTATGCTATGAAGCAATATGCATTAGATGCAACTGGGACGAACTACTCTCTCCTTCCCAATTTATAACAAGTAGTTTGACTTGATACGAAATTTAAGCAAAAAAGAAAAATTTTTAATATTTGTTATCTAAAAAATATGTGAAGAGTGAAATAGACATTTAAAAATCAAATTGTTTACTATGTGTTTCAAAAATGTACTATTTTTATTTTGGGACGACTAAAAAGGGAAGTGTTATTATTTACCCGCGAAAAAAAGTAGAAGAGCAAAATCCCTAGACATTTCCCACAATTTTGTTCATTCTACATGGAATTCCTCTGTGGTTTCGGTTGTTTTACTTAATGCCAATGAACTAGAAGTAGCTAAATCCCTTGCATTATGCTTCTGTAATTACGCATTAATCTACTTCAATTCATGAAAGATGAAACCATATTGATATAAAACGAAAGAAATTGAAAGACAAAACTGAAAACGAAACAGAGAGGAAGCTCGAGAGTCATTACCAACAGTTGCAGTACTGTAAGTTGTGAAACCAGCAGCAACACTGCGGCTTCCTGTGATTATAGTGTATCTTAAGCCATCACCAACTAACATGATTTTCCCCATTGTAGGACCTACCAAAATATTCTCTTTATAAACACCCCTTTTGATATATATAACGATTCTTTCATTTCCAACTCTCTTCGATGCTGCATAGTTTATTGCAGCCTGAATGGACCGAAATCGACCTGATTTATCTTTAGCCACGACATAATTCGCCTTAGTAGCCATTAAATCTATTGACGAAGTTTGCAACAACTTTCTTTCCCTATTCGAAAGCCAATTTGGAAATCCACCAACTTGTGTTGTATTTTCCGCGTCCATGAACTCACCATTCACAGCTAAACAATTACTAATCAGCTGAGAAACATTAGTGGATAAATTCGGTTGGAGGATGTTGGAAACATTGAGATCATTCGATCCTGATAGACAGGTCTCGATGTTTGTCAACGAGGCACTGAGCCAAGTTTGTGCATCAAAATCAGAACTTGAATTTGATTTGATGCCATCGAGACTACGACTCAATTGGAGGATAGTATCATCCATGAGCTTTTCACAATCCATCCACACTAACTTCTTTCGTTTTCCCCTGCACTTCTGGCTTACATTCTTTGCATGATTCTGCACTTGAATTACATGATCCATAGCCACTTGGACCGTCATGGTCCGAAACTCGGATTTATTTTTGGGTTGGACATCACCAGATGACATAAAGTGATTACATGGATCAGGATGAGGAGTTTTGCTACACCACCAGTTATTGTCATGAGCACTCGTTTCTTGATCATCGGTATTGGACAAGGATTGGTTTAGGAACAGAGAAAGAGAACAGAGTATAAGGAGCAAAGAATTGAACTTATAATTTGACATTGTGTTTATTAATTGAACTTGTCGATAGAGTAAGTGACTTCTTATACTAGTAGCTAGAGAGAAACTGGAAGAGAAGTGCAATGTCAAAGGACAGTTGGCTTCTGAAATATTTTGGGTGGCAAATTAAGAGCTATAAGAAAATGAAACCACAAATCAAACTTCATTTCATATTCAAAAGACTTAAGACATAAATATGCTATTTTTAACTTTACTTCACTGTCCTCCAACTTTGAGTGTGCACAAATTAATATTTAAACTTGTATAAAATTAAACATGTAGACAAATGTATTCTATGTGACATAATATATGCAGGACACATAATTTCCATGTTGGATGTCACGTTAGACGTATGTGCCTGTCTATTTATTCAATTTTATACAAGTTTAAACGTCTACATATGGACACTTAAAATTGAAGGACATAGATATCAGCAAAAATCAAGTTGAGAACAAATTTATATATTATGTCTATTCAAAAATATTGGACTACTAAAGTCCTTCCTTCATTTTTAGATCCTTGTTTTGTGGATCACTTAAAATTCACCTCAATATTTAAATAGAGAGTGGCTAATGCTTTTCTCTGGTTTTACGCTGAATACATCAGTTTTAATTAATGTCACAATTATGAATGTAGGTTGACCTTGTTGAGTTGCTTAACGTGATGATATACGTCATTACAATTTCAATTTACAGACATTTCATTGGTGCAAAACAAGAATTGATCAAAATATGTACATGTAATATGATGAATTTTAAGTGTTATTGTTACATATATAGGGTGGACACAAAGAAAGCCAATAACATGTCTTGAGGTCCGTACATGTGATGTTTTGACTTGATGCTCAAGTATTATAATGTGCAATTTAAGGAACAAGCTTAGCTAATATTCTCTTTAATCCCTTAAGCAGATGACTAAACAGCTATTTTTCAGGGGATCCCATGTGCTCCTATCTTCTTCATACGCAATTTTTTCTTTTATTCGTTCTGAAATTTCAAATAATTTAGATGACGATAAATTAGTGCTACTTTGTGGAAAATCATACTCACGCTGTTCGAATTTCTTGTGTGTATATCATCCTCCACTCAGGGAAGATAGATTACCGTAGTGTGGGAGGTTATGAATTAGGGTAGAATGTTAGTGGGCAGTTAAGTGATTTTCTCTGTATTATTATTAGAAATACCTATTAATTATTATTATTACTTTCTTATTATCTTACTCTTAGATTCTAGTATTACCATTTGCTCCTGTTACTATCTCCATCCCAATTTATATGGCATCCCTTTCGATAAATAGTTAAATCATAATACTTGTCATTTCATAAAATCAATGCATAAAGTAGCATATTTATTCCTTCTTTACCCTTGTAAGTTATTAGGATTGAAAATATACATTTGACCAACTAATTAGAGAACTTAAGCAAATGATTCATGTTCATTGGTTAAATTAATTAATCAAAATAAATCAATTCATATTCATTGATTGAAAACTTGAGTTTAAAAAAAATTAAATAAGGGTAGAACGATAAAATTACATCATTTCTTAATGCATGCATGTGCACAGTAAAAAAGTGACATATAATATAGAACGAAGGGAATATTATATTATTTGTCGTTGCTGCTATTCTTTCCATATTATTTTCATAATTGATTTCATGTACTTTACTTGAGCCGATGATCAGTTGAAAACACTCTCTCTACTTCACAAGCATAGGCGGCCCTACATAGATAGGTAGAAGTGTACGTGCACCCGTAAACTTCAATTCTTATATATATATATATATATATACTAGAGACGTAAATGAGGCGGGTTAGGGCAGGGGAAGCTTTGACCTATTAACATTCTTACCCGCCCTACCGTGCCCCATTTAACATCTTTCAAACAGATTTCTCCGCCCCGTTAAGCCCTGCCCCGCCCTACCCGATTCACAACAACAATCAGGACATCGCGCGCGCACACACACAAACACATCAATCAACATGGGGCATGAAACTAAACTCCAACTCTTTCTCTTCATCAATCAACGTTGGACATGACACTTTATCGATGGTTGAAGTCAAATCTGAAAAGAAAATTATATACTTGTAAGAATTGAATAACTAATAAGATGACAGTGGAAAAATTGCATACCATTTATTTCATTCCAAAATCATGTGCGAGCACACATTAAAGCTTCTAAAGAGATCACGAGCCATCTTTTGCAAAGTAGGATATTTCAATCCATTTGTCTTCCACCAACTCAAGTTATCAAATGATGGAGTCCTGGGTAGCAAACTCTCTTCTAAATATAAATTCAACTCTGATTTCATCTCCGTGGTAGCTTGACTCAAAGCAACAAATCTATCAAAGTTCAATAGTCGACCGTCTTAAATAGGATTAGTGACTTCACTAGAGCTAGATACTTCAAATGACCCCCTTGGAGAAGATAGTCTACTATTATAATCATGAAAGAGATCATAACAGTGAGATCGAATTTCTCAAATTTTAGTTAAAGCATCCTTACCATAAATTTGTGGAAGAAAGTACTCTACAAACTTCATCTTACATCTTGGATCAAAGATTGTAGTATATCTATCATAACATGCACATCATCCAATACTTTTGAAATTTTAATAACATAGCAGACGCCAAAGAGCTAATTAATGTTTTTCGCCCGATCTTCCAACTCCATCTTAATTTCACAAACTTTTGTAAAGTATTGACTGGAAGTTGGATATTGAGTCCTTGAAAATTGTTTAGTGATATGGTAAAAGAGTTTGAGCTTCCCACAAACATCTTCTGCATGACTCCATTGCTCTTCCGTTGGATACGACTTATAGTTTAAGTCAGTTAGACACAGTTTCTTAAACACTTCTTAGTATTTTAAGGTTGTTCTCAACATTAGATATGTTGAATTCCAACGGGTAGGACAATCATACTCCAAATTCTTCTTACAAGAACAACGTAGTAGACATGCATTTTCTTCAAATCTCTCAATTCTACCGGATGATCCAATCCAATATAAGATACTATCACGTATTTTGCCAATACTTTCTCCTATCACCTTTAACCTTCTTGGACAATCAGATTTAAGATGTGTGCATCACAACGTATATGAAACACTCGGTCATCCAATAACAAATCTCTTTTATTAAGTTTCTCATCCAATAAGGTTCTCATCATTGCATTGTTAGTACTAGAATTATCAACTGTGATAGTTGATGTTCCGTTCAAGATTCCAATCAAACAAACAATTAACCAAAGCACTACATAACGCATCTTTATCATGTGGTGCGGGAAAATAAACAAACATAAAAATGTGACTTTGAATACTGCATGAATCATCAATAAAATGCTCACTAATAGCCATAAATCCTTTCTTGTTGCCATTTGAAGTCCACATATCGGTTATTATTGCAACTCTACTTGTGACTTTATCCAACAACTTAGCAGTCTTTGATTTCAAATTATCAAAAATTTTCAGTACGTTATTGTATTTCTTGAAACCATTTTAAACATAGGTTGGAGACTCGTAACAAAGTTCCTAAATTCCACATGATCAACTATAAAGAGTGGATAATTGTGTAAAATAATGGCATGTGATAGTTGTTTTCGTGAAACATCTTGATCACAATAGTGTCCTTCATCATTCACCCCCTATTTCACTTTTTGACTTATTAGGGCACTTACATAAATGATTCCACATAGACTTCGCCCCGTAATTTTTAGCATTTTTATATCGAGAATTACAATACTTACACTGACCATATGGAACACCATCAACATACACTAACTAGAAATGCTTCCATGCTTTAGAATATCTCTTTCTTTTTCTCGATACAACAACTTCATCAATTTGTGAAGGCCTCGGACTCTCAACCTCTAAGGAAATACCATTAGAAGATGAAGTAGGCAGATTCTCATCATTTTGAGATGTCATTATTGCCTATTACGAAAATAGAAAAAAGATGTTAGATTGCCAATATATATTTTTGCAAATACATCAAGCTCTATAATATTGTAACAATGTAAATAGTGGTGGTGTTTACAACTATGGTCTGTCACCAATACCTACCCCTTTATACTTAATCAAAGTTCTCGAGTTTTAATAGCGACTATAAGATTTCACACAACATACCAACATATTGTTTGAACCAAAGCTACTTATACCATTGATGGCCCTTCCCCTGCTTGTAGTCCAAGTGCAACTATATTCCATAGTCCCCTGTTTGGTCTTGGACTCGAGAATCGCACTAACAGTCTGATAAAATTGTCGCATTGTTGGTCTATGATCCGAAATGAATTTCATGCAGTTACTTGCGAGTTCAAGTAACTACATCACTGTATTATCAAATCATTAGCCTAACAACAGCTTATTCACATCAAGAGGACTAGCAAAAGAGTTGTTGAATAAATTAGACTCGAACAACTCAATTCGTAAGATTCTTTCTCCGCTAAAAGCTCAATTATTCATTTAGATGTTTTATTCGTGTATTAGCTATTAGAAATGATATTTAATCAATTATATCGTGGAAGTTTGCTTGAAGTATAGCTGCTGCTTTGGTTTCCTGCTCATATAAGTTTGGTTCATCCAAAATCCATTTTAAAAATCTAAGTCCAGCTGAATGCGTTTTTTGTTAATTCAAACATAATCCAGCTTTATTTCTAAGTTTCATCTTCATGAATAAATGCTAATTCATTTCGTTTTACTATGTAATCAGTATAGACACATAATTTTTTACCGAATTTAAGTTTTATATCCTTTTTAGAGCTTAAATATTTTTTACAAATATTTTGACTTTTATCTTATTTTGTTAAATTTATTTTTAAAAGATATGAAAACCACAAAAAAATAGAATAACACTTTAAGGTATATTTTTATTTATTCATTCAAAGTTTTAATTAATTAGTGATTTTAATTTTTTATATTTTTTTTAATCTAGCTATTTAATTTTTCTTAATTAATATTATTATTATTTTATAACAAAAAAAAATTAAAAGAAATTAACCTACCCATTATCCCACCCCCACTTCACCATTTCTCTCCACTCACCCCACACCCCACTCCACTAATCCAACTCTTCCATACACATGTACACACATATACATAAATACATATACACTAATAATGGGAGGAGAAAAGAGAAAAAGAAGAAAAAGTGGTACAAAGGAAAAGAAAAATTTCAGAAATCCAAGAAAAGAAAAACAAAAAAAAAGAAAGCTTTTCACCTTTTTTTTTCCCTAAGGAACACATGCACAAAAAAAAAAAACAACTCAAAAATAGTGAAATTTAAGGCTTCAAATTCGTGGTCCTTTATCGAGGTATTTTCTTTGTGAATTAATTTTCACCAAAGATAACCCTTGATCTTTATTACATTATTTTGTTTCAGAATCATGCAAGATATGGTTTCAATGATATAAAGTGTTTTAAATTTATGCAATGTTTAATTTTTACATTGTGATATGAAATAGATTGAGATTTTATATTATTAAATTTGAGTAAAATTTATATAACATGTATTTATTCTTGCTTGCTTTAAAGTTTCCTTTTATCTTATTCTTCATTAAAATTCGAAGCTTAATATTCTACAGTATGCAGTTAGTAATAATTAGATGAAATTTAGTTCTTATTTGTTAAGTTACTTTCTCACTTCGTATATTTAATAAAACTGTATTTATTTATTTTTTAAAAAGAGAAGAATAAAAATAAAAATAAAATAAATCAAACCTACACTATCTTTACATTTCTTTTAATGCGAAACTTTTTTTAAAAAAATCAATTAGTTTATTCATGTTGAAAGAATAAAAAATAAAAATTTATATAAAAGGAAAAGATGTAAAAAAAATTATAAAAAAATAAGAAGGAGAAAATATAAAAGAAAAATAAGGTAAAGTATAAGAAGAAAGAGAAACAAAATTTAAAAAAAAAATAGAAAAACAATATTAAAGTGACCCAAAACTTGTAAAATAAATAAATAAATAAAATTGATTTTAATAAGCGAGTTCTTTTCATTTTAATGACTAAAATAAGAAAAAGTAATAAAATTTTATATGAAAAAGGTGTATTATTTTAATTTATTTTTATCTTATGTTCTTATTAATATATTTTTCATTTACTTTTAGAAAAATAAAACTAAGATAATGTATAATTTAGGCTTATGATAATGATAATACTAATAAAATATTAAGATCCAAAAAACATTAAACTACTTTTAGTCTTTAAATACAAACAAATAATCAATTTGTGATGAGATTGGAAAGAGCTGCTACCAATAAACCACACATTAATAAAATATGACAATTTTACAAAGTAATTTAAAATAAATCAAAGAAAGCGGGACATAAGTAAATTGTTAGGTAATAAACATAATATATTGAAAATTAAGTCAAGTCATATAAAAGTCAATAAAGCGACCGTGCTAGAACCATGGGACTCGAGAGGTGCTTAATACCTTCCTTTCAGTCAATAGAATTCCTTACCCGAATTTCTAGTTCGCAGACCAAACAAAGAGTCATTTCTTTTGGTTAGAAATTAAACAAAAAAGGTGACTTGGAACACCGTAACTCAATTTCAAGTGGCGGCTCTGAAAAAATTAAAATAATCCCTTAATTAATAACGTCACTTAAATTGGAAAAACTCTTACGTCGCCATGCGAAAAGGGGTGTGACAATCATTTGTTTTACATTAATTTGTAGCAAACAAAGAACATAGATTCTAGCTAGAAAACTAAACACATTCAAACAAATGAAAAAATATATCAAATCCAACTGATAAATTACAATTCTAAGGGCCCGTTTGGCCATAAATTTTGCAAGTAAAACTTGGGGAAAAACTTGGCAAATTTTGTTTGTCCATACACTTTTTTATTATTTGGCAAATTTTTCAAATTCCCAAATACTAGAAAAAACTAGTATTTGGGCCAAATTTCGTTATTTGGAAAGTTTTAGAAATTCAATTTTTACTCTTAACTTTTTATTTTACAAAAATAATATATTTATTGACACCAACCAATTCAATTAGCTCCCTTCTACATGCATTCTTTTGATTTCATACATTCCTTTATTACAGTTAGTCTTAATGAACTAGCTACTAAATAAAATATGAATTGCATTTATTTTATTTTGGTAGATAAATATTACGTTGTTGATGCTGGTCTACGGAACACAAGAGGATTTTTAGCTCCATTCATTGGAATGCGCTATCATTTGCAGGACTACCGAGAAAGTGAAAGAGAGCCTAAGAATGGAAAAGAGTTATTTAACTATAAACATACTTCTCTACGCAATGTAATTGAAAGAACTTTTGGTGCATGGAAAAGTAGATTAAGAATATTAAGACAATGCATGAACAACTATGAATGTGATATGCAAGTGAAAATAGTAATTGTTTGCGCTGTATTGCATAATTTTTTACGTGAACACCAAAGTAGTGATGGAATATTCAATGAAAATGAAAATGATGATATGGTTGTTGATGAAAGTGACGAACTACTGGCTCAGGGTAACAACATCGCTTCACCTTCTCGATCGTTTGATTCAAAAATGTAAGCTCATCAAGAAGAGATTGTTCATAAAATGTGGGAAGATTATATTAAAGAATAGGTTGAACTCGTCCAGATGAGTAAGCATATGTTCTTCAGTGATTGCAATATTTATTTCCTTTTGTTTTCTTCTTTTTTTTTTCCGAATTTATATTAGTTGTATTTTCATTATCATGATTTGTACCAAGATCTTTTCACTATACGAATATTTACTATAATGATTCTTGTTGATTTGTTGCGGAAGTCATAAATCTTTTTACGTGAGATTTCTATTGTGCTATGTAATACAAATTTATGGTTAGTTTGATAGTTTTAAAAACTTATGGGTATAAATCATATTTCTTAAAAAAAATGAAATATGTTTCTCAAATTCTACGGCCAAACACATGGTAAAATTTCACCCAAATTTTCATCCAAATAATATTTGCCAAAAATATTTGAATATCTATGGCCAAATGCTAGCTAAGAGAGAAATAGTACCTGAAAATGAAATATTAAGGAAGAATAGTTCTTAAAAATTCAACGATTCAATCATGATTTGTAAAATCTAAGTCAGAACCCAAATGAAGAATGGAGAAGAAAATTGAGAGCGATGAAATTTGAGGAAGAGAGTCACTACTTTCATTCTTTGAAGTAGGGCATAGGCGGGTCAATTTTTTTAATCGAGCCCATTTTAAAATTTGAAATTACCTTGCCCAGCCTAATCCATTAAGATTTATAAAAGAAAATATTTTGCCTTGCCGTAACTTAACTTGTCCCATTGACATAATTTCCTTCCCCACCTTATCTTGCATCGCCCCAATTGTCACCCCTAGGAAGAACCCTTCTTCTGGATAGCAAAATGGGAATTAACATCTTTGGCGATTTCGCTGGAAAATAATACGAATTTAATCTTTGTTACATTGATTTTTACTTGATGACCTAATCACTTTAATTGGAAAAACTCTCTCTAAAGCGCAAAAAGTGGTATGATATCTCTGGTCACTATGCTGGGGAATAATCAGAATTCGAACTTTGTTATATTAACTTTTTACTTGATTTTATTTTATTTGATATATTGTGTTTGATGACCTAATGTGATACCTGCTACTCATTTATTATTTTTATGTTTATGTAGATCTGTCATAAAAGACAAATTAGTTAGTCAATTTGGTAGGAGACTTTCAAATCTTAAAAATTGGATTGAAGTGACAAATAATATTAACTAGGTTAAAAATTATTTTGTCAATAGTTCCAAAGATTTAATTTTTACACTCTAGTTCAAACAACTGTTATAGGATTAGGGATATCTTCTTTAGTCATTTAACAACTTCAGTAGTTTTTCAAACAACCTTAATAGTGTTCAAGACTACTACAATAATGTTATTGTTTGAGTTTTTTTTACTAATATTAAAGAAAAAAAGTAGAGAAAAATAATATGGCTCAATTGTCCCTCTTTTTTTTAATAATTGGAAACATATAAGACACTTTTACTTCATTTTCTCTTCTGAATGATTGATATCTAGGCTAATTATTATCAATTCAAATCTGAAACTACTAAAAAGTGTAACGACCTGTTTAGTCGTTTTGAGCAGCAGATTTTATTTTTGGAAAAACAGGCTGAGATGACGGAACCCACGATGGACCGTCATGGGCACGACGGACCGTCGAGGGGTCTCGTTTCAAAACACTTAGAAATTCTGAAATTGGATACTGAAAATCGACTCTCTGAACTTCGTAACGGAATGGCAGGACGGACCGTCACGGGCATGACGGACCATCACTGACTCTTTGGTGGAAATTGTCTCTGAACTTTGCGACGACCTGCAGAACGGACAGTCGCAGGCACGACGGGCCGTCACAGGTTGCGTAATCCCAGTCTGGGTTGGATTTCTTTACACGTTTTAAGGGACGTTTTGGACTATTCCTACTTTAATTATAAAGTTAGTGGGTTTATGTTAATAAGTCTAATTACTTGGGGGTTAAAAGAGGTAACCTTGAGTAAATTAGTGGGTTATTATTGCCATCTTTTATTCTTAATTATATGCTAATTAGGGTTAAAGAAAGAGGGTTTGAATAAGAAAAAGAAAAGAACAGAAAGAGAGAGAAGGAGAATCGATAGAGAGAGACGAACGAAGAGGAAAAACACAAGGCTTTGGGAAATTCTTGCTTGATCACTAGTCTTCGGTGGAGGTAGGTTATGGTTTCTCTTACGATATTCGTAGTAAACTCTTAATAGCGAATGATATGTATTGATAATATTGTAAACCCTGCTATGTGCTTAATTGTATGCTTGCATGAATGTAATTATATAATTGTGATTATATAAGCATGATGAAGTTATTGAATCCCAAATCTTGAAAAACCCTAATCTCTTTGTTAATGATGGGGCCTTGGTATAAAAGAAGGCGTGATGAACTAAAATAATGCGATTGATGATGCCTTGGTAATAAAGAAGGCTTGATGAATTGATAGAAGGAGATTAGGGGATCGGGTGTCACGAACCGACACGTAGATTTAGGGGATCGGGTGTCACGAATCGATACGTAGATTTAGGGGATCGGGTGTCACGAACGGACACGTAGATTTAGGGAATCAGGTGTCACGAACCGACACGTAGATTTAGGGGATCGGGTGTCACGAACCGACACGTAGATTTAGGGGATCGGGTGTCACGAACCGACACGTAGATTTAGAGGATCAGGTGTCACGAACCGACACGTAGATGTAGGGGATCGGAGTGTCACGTACCGACACAAGAGGACTAATGAATATGAGGGAGCGGAGTGTCACGTACCGACACAAGAGAAATAAAGATAATGAATCTTGAAAGATGTTAATATACTTAATCTAATGAACATAATTCCCAAATGAGTATGGTATTGAGGCTTGAGTCCTCATGTGTGAACTTGACAGTAATTGTTAATGATATAGTACTTGCTGTTGCTACATGTTGAGTATCATAGTTGCTTTTATGATATTATTTGGTATATATTGATTTCTATTTTGAGTTGGCCGATGATATCTACTCAGTACCCGTGTTTTGTACTGACCCCTACTTTTATGTTTTCTTCTTGTTTAATTGTGGAGTGCAGCAAACGTGCCATCATCTTCGACTCAACAGTAACTCTAGCCAGTCTTCATTACTTCGGATATCAGGGTGAGCTAATACTTCTAGCTTGGACTGGATCTTCCTCTTCATGTCTTGATGCCTTGAAGTTCCGGCATGGACTAGATTTTATGTATTTTTAGCTTCTTAGAAACTCTTAGATTTAGTAATTTGAAGTAGATGTTCTTGTGATGATGACTTTCAGATTTTGGGGATAAAAATAGTTAATTGATTTTATTAATGAGTTTAAGTCTTCCGCATTACTTTCTGTTGATATTATATTGAAATGTTAAGGTTTAGATTGGTTGGTTCGCTCACATAGGAGGGTAAGTGTGAGTACCAGTGGCGGCCCAATTTGGGTCGTGACAAACTTGGTATCAGAGCATTAGGATCGTTGGTCTCATCACACAAGAACCAGTCTAGTAGAGTCTTAAGGAACGGTAGGGGGACGCCTTTACTTTTCTTTGAGAGGCTATAAGACTTTAGGAAAATTCCATTCTTTCTTTCTTTCTTTCGTGCTACTACTTGAATCCAATTGGTATCTAGGTGATACAAATTGGTATCTGACCATCTTCACTCTCTTTCGCAGATGGTTAGAACTAGAGCAACGACTACGCCAACACCAACACCAGCAAGGCAGGATATAACTGAGCCAGCCACTAGGGCTGTGGCTAGAGGAAGAGCAACGGCAAGAGGCCGTGGTAGAGGTCGTGGGAGGACGTCCTCTAGAGGAAGAGAACAAACACCTAGCCCATCTGATGCTAGGGCGGTGACTCCTCCACCGACTGAGGAAGCAGTAAGAGAGGGTGAGGAAGGGGAGAATGAACAAGTGCAAAATGAGGAATTGTCACCCCAACCTACCCAAGAGATGATCAATCAGGTTCTCGCTTATCTTAGTGGGTTGTCTGATCAGGGTCAGGCACCTCCAGTGTTTTCTGCACCAACACCTCCGGTTTCAGAGGTACAACATGCAGCCACTATGGCTCCTCGTATGGATGCCTCATTGGACATAGGCACGTTTCCACGTCTGACTACTGGGCCTATAATGACAAATGATCAGCATGAACTTTTCAGTAAGTTCTTGAAATTGAAACCGCCAGTCTTCAAGGGTGCTGAATCTGAGGATGCTTACGATTTTCTGGTTGACTGTCATGAGCTACTACACAAGATGGGTATAGTATAACGGTTTGGTGTTGAGTTCGTGAGTTATCAGTTTCAAGGGAACGCCAAAATGTGGTGGCGGTCACATGTTGAGTGTCAACCAACAGAGGCACCACCTATGACTTGGGCCTCATTCTCTAGCTTGTTTATGGAGAAGTATATCCCCCGGACTTTGAGGGATAGGAAAAGAGATGAGTTCTTGAGCCTAGAGCAAGGTAGGATGTCGGTTACTGCATATGAGGCTAAGTTTCGTGCATTATCAAGGTATGCCACCAAACTTTGTTTCAGTCCACAAGAGCGGATTCGCCGTTTTGTGAAGGGGTTGAGATCAGAGTTGCGGATTTCAGCCTTACAGGTAGCGGCTACAGCGAAATCTTTTCAAGAAGTGGTAGACTTCGTGATAGAGGTAGAGGGAGTGAAGCCAGATGACTTCACCATGGCAACTACATTAAAAAGGTTTCGAAAGGGAGGTGAGTTTAATGGTTCTTACTCTAGAGGACAGGGTTCAGGAGGTTACTCACTTCGACCAATTCAGTCTTCACTACAGACTGTAGTTGGGGGACCACCTTAGACCGGTCAACACTTCTCTGAAAGACCTTTGCTTGAATCAAGAGAGTGTTATGGATGTGGGGAGACTGGACATATTAGGAGGAATTGTCCCAAACAGAGTTATAGACCCCCAATAGCTAGAGGTAGAGATGGTCATGGTAGAGGCCGTTATTCGGGAGGACGTGGTGGTCACCAAAACGGCCGGGGTGATGAGCAAACTGGAGCCACTACATCACAACATGGTAGGGGCAACAGACAAACAAACGAAAGGGCCCATTGTTATGCTTTCCCTGGGAGATCGGAGGCGGAGACATCTGATGCTGTCATCACAGGTAATTTCTAGTTTGTGATTGCATGGCTTCTGTATTGTTTGATCCTGGATCCACATTTTCTTATGTATCTTCCTCATTTGCTAATGGTCTAAATTTACATTGTAAATTACTTGATATGCCTATTCCTGTTTCTACTCCGGTGGGTGAGTCTGTGGTAGTTGAAAAGGTATATAGGTCTTGTTTGGTGAACTTTATGGGGAGAAACACTTATGTAGATTTGATTATCTTAGAAATGGTTGATTTTGATGTAATTCTGGGTATGACTTGGCTTTCTCCGCAATTTGCGATCTTGGATTGTAATGCTAAAACGGTGACGTTAGCCAAGCCTGGGACAGATCCGTTAGCGTGGGAGGGTGACTACACTTCCAATACGGTGCGTATCATCTCCTTTCTTTGTGCTAAGAAAATGGTTAGTAAAGAGTGTTTAGCTTTCTTGGCACATCTCAAGGATGACACTACCCAAGTACCTTCGATTGAGTCGGTTTCGGTGGTCCGTGAGTTTCGGGATGTGTTCCCTGCAGATCTTTCTGGTATGCCACCAGATAGGGATATTGACTTCTGTATTGATCTTGAACCGAGTACGCGCCCCATTTCTATACCCCTTTATAGAATGGCTCCCGCGGAGTTAAGAGAGTTAAAAGCCCAACTTCAAGAGTTGTTGAGCAAAGGCTTCATTAGACCAAGTGCATCTCCTTGGGGTGCTCCGATTTTGTTTGTGAAGAAGAAGGATGGGAGTTTTCGGATGTGCATAGACTACCGGTAGTTGAACAAGGTAACCATAAAGAACAAGTATCCTCTTCCTTGCATTGATGACTTGTTCGATCAGTTACAAGGTGCTTGTGTCTTCTCTAAGAGTGATTTGAGAGCCGGTTATCATCAATTGAAAATACGGGCAACGGATGTGCCAAAGACTGCTTTTAGAACCAGGTATGGGCATTACGAATTTGTAGTGATGTCTTTTGGTCTTATGAATGCCCCTGCTGCATTCATGAGTTTGATGAACGGGATTTTTAAGCCATATTTGGATCTCTTTGTGATCGTATTTATTGATGACATACTGATATACTCTAAAAGTAAGGAGGAACATGAGGAGCATTTGAGAATGGTATTGGAAATGTTGAGGGAGAAAAAGCTTTATGCCAAGTTCTCTAAGTGTGAGTTTTGGCTAGATGTAGTGTCCTTCTTGGGGCACGTGGTTTCTAAGGATGGAGTGATGGTGGATCCTTCTAAGATTGAGACAGTGAAAAATTGGGTAAGACCTACTAATGTGTCAGAAATAAGGAGTTTTGTTGGTTTAGCTAGCTATTACCGCTGATTTGTCAAGGGATTCTCTTCCATTGCTTCCCAACTGATGAACTTGACTAAGAAAAATGTCCCATTTGTATGGTCGGATGAGTGTGAGGAAAGCTTTCAGAAGCTCAAGACTCTGTTGACTACTGCACCAATTCTCACCTTGCCAGTGGAAGGTAAAGAATTTCATTGTCTATTGTGATGCATCCTATTCGGGTTTGGGTGCAGTGCTAATGCAAGAGAAGAATGTGATTGCTTATGCTTCAAGACAATTAAAAGTGCATGAACGTAACTATCCAACTCATGATTTGGAATTGGCCGCGGTAGTGTTTGCATTAAAGCAATGGAGACACTATTTATATGGGGTTAAGTGTGAGTTCTATACGGATCATCGTAGCCTACAGTATGCCTTTACTCAGAAAGATTTGAACTTGAGACAGAGGAGATAGATGGAACTACTGACGGATTACGACATCACTATTTTGTATCATCCGGGGAAGGCGAATGTTGTAGCGGATGCTTTAAGTAGAAAGGCGGGAAGCATGGGAAGTCTAGCTCACTTGCAAGTTTCCAGGCGTCCATTGGCTAGAGAGGTTCAGACTCTAGCTAACGACTTGATGAGATTAGAAGTAAATGAGAAGGGAGGATTGTTGTCTTGTGTGGAGGTAAGATCTTCCTTTCTTGACAAGATTAAGGGAAGACAGTTTGATGATGAGAAACTGCGCAGAATCCAAGATAAGGTATTGCGAGGAGAGGATAAGGAAGCACAAATCGATGAGGAAGGTGTTTTGAGGATCAAGGGAAGGGTATGTGTACCCCGCGTCGATGATTTGATCAACACTATTCTGACAGAGGCTCATAGTTCAAGGTATTCTATACATCCTGGTGCAACCAAGATGTATCGTGACCTAAAGCAATACTTTTGGTGGAGTAGAATGAAGCGGGATATTGTTGATTTTATTGCCAAATGTCCAAACTGTCAGCAAGTAAAGTATGAACACCAGAGGCCCGGAGGAACACTTCAGAGAATGTCCATTCCTGAATGGAAGTGAGAAAGTATTGCAATGGATTTCGTGGTTGGTCTTCCAAAGACAATGGGTAAATATGACTCTATTTGGGTGATTGTTGATAGGTTAACTAAGTCTGCTTATTTCATTCCGGTCAAGGTGACTTACAATGCAGAGAAGTTAGCCAAAATCTATATCTCAAAAATTGTTCGGTTGCATGGGGTTCCACTCTCCATTATATCAGATAGAGGTACGCAGTTTACTTCTAAGTTTTGGAAAACATTGCATGTGGAATTGGGTACTAGGTTGGACCTTAGTACTGCGTTCCATCCTCAGACCGATGGTCAGTCTGAGAGAACGATTCAAGTGTTGGAGGATATGCTTCACGCATGTGTGATAGAATTTGGTGGTCATTGGGATAACTTCTTACCCTTAGCGGAGTTTTCATACAATAATAGCTATCACTCAAGTATTGATATGGCTCCATTCGAAGCATTGTATGGGAGGAGATGTAGGTCTCCCATTGGGTGGTTTGATGCATTCGAGGTTAGACCTTGGTGTACTGACCTTCTGAGAGAATCGTTAGATAAAGTGAAATCTATTCAAGAAAACCTGTTAGCGGCGCAAAGTAGGCAAAAGGAATATGCCGATCGAAAGGTTAGAGACTTGGAGTTCATGGAGGGTGAACACGTCTTACTGAAGGTTTCGCCCATGAAAGGGGTGATACGTTTCGGTAAAAGGGGTAAATTAAGCCCAAGGTATATTGGTCCCTTTGAAGTACTTAAGCGAGTAGGGGAGGTGGCTTATGAGTTAGCGTTGCCTCCAGGGCTGTCCGAAGTGCATCCGGTATTTCATGTGTCTATGTTGAAAAGATACCATGGGGATGGAAACTACATCATTCGTTGGGATTCAGTTTTGCTTGATGAGAATTTGACTTATGAGGAGGAGCCTGTTGCCATTCTAGATAGAGAAATTCGCAAGTTGAGATCAAGGGAGATTGCATCCATCAAAGTTCAATGGAAGAATCGACCCGTCGAAGAAGCCACTTGGGAGAAAGAGGCCGATATGCGAGAAAGATACCCACACCGACACGTAGATTTAGGGGATCAGGTGTCACGAACCGACACGTAGATTTAGGAGATCGGGTGTCACGAATTGACACGTAGATTTAGGGGATCGGGTGTCACGAACCGACACGTAGATGTAGGGGATCGGAGTGTCACGTACCGACACAAGAGGACTAATGAATATGAGGGAGCGGAGTGTCACGTACCGACACAAGAGAAATAAAGATAATGAATCTTGAAAGATGTTAATATACTCAATCTAATGAACATAATTTCCAAATGAGTATGGTATTGAGGCTTGAGTCCTCATGTGTGAACTTGACGGTAATTGTTAATGATATAGTACTTGTTGTTGCTACATGTTGAGTATCATAGTTGCTTTTATGATATTACTTGGTATATATTGATTTCTATTTTGAGTTGGCCGATGATATCTACTCAATACCCGTGTTTTGTACTGACCCCTACTTTTATGTTTTCTTCTTGTTTAATTGTGGAGTGCAACAAACGTGCCGTCATCTTCGACTCAACAGTAACTCTAGCCAGTCTTCATTACTTCGGATATCAGGGTGAGCTAATACTTCTAGCTTGGACTGGATCTTCCTCTTCATGTCTTGATGCCTTGAAGTTCCGGCATGGACTAGCTTTTATGTATTTTTAGCTTCTTAGAAACTCTTAGATTTAGTAATTTGAAGTAGATGTTCTTGTGATGATGACTTCCAGATTTTGGGGATAAAAATAGTTATTGATTTTATTAATGAGTTTAAGTCTTCCGCATTACTTTCTGTTGATATTATATTGAAATGTTAAGGTTTAGATTGGTTGGTTCGTTCACATAGGAGGGTAAGTGTGGGTGCCAGTCGCGGCCCGATTTGGGTCGTGACAAAAAGTATAGGACACACATTAATAATGTTATGTACCTTAACATTTCTTGTTTTTGGTGGCATGCTGATATATTGATGGTAATTACTACCCAATGTCTAGCCAAATTTTATGTCATAAGAGTTGGTAAGTTCAAATATAAAGACCAACAAATCAAGTGTATGATTATAGACTAATCAATGAAAATAATGGGGATATCCCCAACATAACTTACCATTAAGTCGAAAACTCAAATGGATGATAAATCTTGTAGAATTCTTGTATTTTTTTATTTTGTTTCCACACTAGTTGATCCCCTTTTACGTTTTCTCATATTAAGTTCATAAAAATGAAATCATGACAAGTAAAATGTAAATATATATAAGAGGATTTAAGAAATATTATTACCTCCATTAACAAATGATCCATGTGCAATGTTAGTTATTTTTTATGATATACACGAATAATAAGTTTGTTACCTTTTTCACATGACACAACGTTTCTGTATCAATTGAAATATTATGATAATGATCAATACACATCATGATAATACTTCATCAGCACCATCTAACTTAAATTTTAACTTAAATTTTTCATCAACAGCTTGTTTAGCCAACTCAATCAAGTCCCCTGTTCTATAGCCAAATTTCCCTTTGCCTTTTCTCTCTTTCTTTCTAAACTTGCTAATTCTCTCGGGCTCGAAAGTCTCCAATATTGTCTCTCTTTATTTTCGACATTCTTACTTTTTTCAGTTGTACATCACAAAGAGCCTTTGCCAGATCAAAAGATGTCTTCCACCTGATTCATTTAATCTATATATTTTAGTTCAATTTAAAGTTTGAGTTTTACAAATTGCTTGTATATAATATATGATTAACTTACGGGGGAAAACGAATAAGAAGAGACTTGTCAACATCTTCAAATAAGGTCGGTGATAGAAAAAACCGATCAAATCCTTTGGCCTCAGCATGTGGATTATGCTTAGGAAAATATGTAACATCTTGTTCATCCTTATCAGAGAGTCTCAACATTCTCTTCACCTAAGAGTATACATACATAAAAAATAAGTCATCAGTATTTTTTTGGGTGAGGAGATGGAAACAGAACGACACCTGAATGACTCTCTCATCCTAAGAGGAAAGAATAGTTGCACCGTAAAATGTACTAACAGGATGAACCTCTCGTGTAGGAGGTGAAATGAAAGCGAGAGTTGATCTGATGGAATCATCTAATTATAGAGGACGAGAAAATGTTTTAGTGGATGCATTCCATTGGTTGGGAGCCATTATGACGTGATTGTGAACGATTATTTTCAAGTTGAATCTTGAAAACTTATCCAAGATGGTAGTGATGATGTTTTCATTTATTTCTACAATCAGAAGTGTGGCCAACAATTTCTAAAAACTAAATTTTTTTATTTGATAGATATCTTGTTTAAAGCTCAAAATAGTTTCATATATACAATATAAATAAAAAGTTTGATATTATGTCACTTTTTTTTTGTAGAAGAAGATGAAGAGACCCTAGTGGTCTAGATTCACTTTATTACTTAAGTTACACTACAAAAATTAGTTTTTTTTTTACCAAATACTCTCTTCGTCCCATTTAAATACTTATCGTATAAAGAAATATGACTTTTTTTGGGACTGTCCAAAAAGTAAATGATTTCACATAAAATGGGACGGAGAGAGTATCTTTAACAAGTTATTTTTGGGTAAAGTTTCACCATACTTTTAACCATAGATTTTGAAAAAAGTATTTATCTTTTTTTTATAAAATAAATAATTTATGCCTATTATTTCTAAAAAAACTATTAAAATGAACACATTCCGTTTAAAAGGAACTAGAGCAGAGAAATGTTCAATTGTTGGAATTACAACAAATTTTTTTAAAAAAAGAGCATTCCAACAATGATTTGTATATACCCCAAAAATGGTGAAATAGTGAGTCTTCTCTTTTCACCAACATACATGCCTATAACGTTATAGCTTAGAGACACATCATAGAATGCTTAAGAAATAAAGAAAATAGTTTTAGTCTATGAAAGGATTACCTTCAATGTCATTTTCAATACCTTAAACATATTTTTTGAAACTTGATCAAAGACAATAAAATAAGAAAATAAAGGGATAATCACAATTAAGTTAATGGTGGAGCAGTGTAACTTTTATTATCAGGAAAGAGTGAGGAGATATTTCAGGAAAACATGGGAAGAATTAAAAAAATTCATGTAAATTGTTCATCTAGACAACTCATAGAGCAGTGATTGCGTGAGAGAGTAGAGAGAGACTTAGACAAAATTGATGAGGAGTTGCACCGATGGTTGAGCCAACAGTGCATCCTCTATCTCTTAGTTTGGCGATAAAATAAATTTTGATTTGGATAAAAGAAAGAATCATTCAACAAAATGACGTTTGCACCATCCGTATTTGAATTTTCAAATAGAATCACATGTTTTCCTAGAGCAAGTACTTTTCCATCGCTTTTCCCATCACCATCACCTCAATAGTCGGTTCATCAGGTAATGTATGTATCTGTGATGATGTAGCACTCTCATTGATATCCTTAGAATTAGCAACTGTGCTTCAATTTTTCATCTCCAACTGAGATTGTATACTGAAGTCACAATGCTTTTCTTGATTTATTATCTTCCTTTTTTTCTCTCTTCTGAGACACATTTCACTTACTGATTTAGGACTTGTGTTTGAAGGTCTACTTATTCATAGCGCAGGTGGAAACCAATTACACAAGAAACTAAATGTACTAAAAAATTCATCTGTAAATTTGACAGTAAACAGAAGAAGATAAAATAGTAATACGAAGATCGTAGTACACTAATGAAAAAATTATAATATTCCATGAAGAATTCCTACTGACAGACTTATCTTAAATTGACTTATCCTAGTACATCTTGCAAGTCATATAATACTGTCGAAAAGAAAAACTTGAAAGGAAAACAAAAGGAAATAGTAAAAAAGCTTACTTTCCATTGATTGGTTTTGAGATCAAATTGTAGCCAGTGGACAGTTGCCCTCGTTCATAGCCTTGATGTATCTTTCCAGAGTACGCACTATAAGAGAGCATTCTGAGATACGACTAAGATTAACATTCCAATCTCCCACTATGTAAATTAGGCTTAAAAGGTCTAAGGTGACAATACATTGTGGATTACTAATATAGGATTACTAATATAGTCAATCTTCCAAAGTAACATTGTTTTTGACCATACGGATATTTCATGTCATATTAACTCAAATCATAGAATTAAAACTCTCCACGCCTAAGTATTCAGGGAACGACACATATGCAAACATTTCTTCAAATGGTGAACAAGAAATGTCAATCTAAATAGTAGTCATCCCACGTTAGCATGGTCTGAGGAAGGTCTACACCATAAGGGGAGCGAGGTGGAAAGCCTAACCAAATGCAAGCATTAGTGGTTTCTTCCACAACTTCAACATGTGGATCCAAGATTTTGAGATTTTGGGTGCCACACTATTTTTTTATTTGATCTATTGAACTTTCATTCAGAGAATTTGTCTTTTTAATTTATATGAAAAGTCGATTGAACAAAATAATTTGATAATTATAATATTTTTGGACAAAGCATAGAAGTTCAATAATATTACTAATATCAACAAAAAATATTTTATGTAACTGACCTTGACAAATTTTAATATTTTGGAGCTATCAATTCAAGGAAGACATCTAGAATAGGGCTGGCAAGGGGACGGGGAAGGGGACAGGGGGACGGGACGAAGGGGGAAGGGACGGAACGGGGGACGAGGAGGGGGGATTTCACCTGGGACCAGGATTGGGGGGACCAGGATTGGGGGGACGAAAAATAGGTCCCATCCCGTCCCACTATATATATGGGATGGGATGAGATTTGGGGGGATGGGACGGGATGGGATGAGATTTGGGGGGATGGGACGGGACGGGATGACATGGGACGGGGGATTCTTTTTTTTAAAATATTTATATCTTTTTATTGAAATGGTACGTCTTTAGCTAATAAATTTTAAATTTAATTTTTGATTTTCAAATATCAAAATAAATTTTCTAATTTAAAGTTTCAATTTTCAAATTTTAAGATTCATTTTTCAAATTTCAAGTTTCAACTTTAAAGTTTTAAATTTCAAATTTGAGAAGTTTAAATTTGTAATTTAAATATTTTAAAGTAATGTAAATTGTAAACTTTAAATTAAGTATTTTAAAATTAGTTTAGTACTTTAGCATATATATTTAATTGTATATATTAAAATTAAAATTCAAAACAATAATTGTATAAAAAAATTTATTCAATAGAACTTATAAGTTACAACTTACCATTAACAAATATTAGTGGAGTAACTAATCTATGCAGCCACCTTCTAGGAAGGGTTCTATTTCAATAAGTTCTCATACGTAAAACTAATATTTGTTACAGATATTAGATGAGTAACTAATTTTATGCAGCCACCTTCTAGGAAGGGTTTTGTTTCAATTAGTTCTCGAATGTAATCTAATAATATCTGTTTTCTCCTTTAAAATTTAATTCTAATTGTCGCATCATTTCGATGGTGATATCCTCCGGTGTTGTCAAACTTGTTAGAAATTCTTGTGCCTCTAATTCATCATCACTGCATTCAATACAAGTTTTGATCCAAGTTGCTTGTTTTTTACTTAACTTTGTCAAATTGTTATTCCTCCTTTCGGCATTGCACCAGTCTCTAAATAAAACTGTTGTTTCCAAACTGTCTTCCGCCAATGAATGTCTATGATCACCGATTTGAAACCTTCCCGCACTAAAAGCAGCCTCCGATGCAACTGATGAAGATTGAATAGCTAGAATATCACGAACCATTTTGCTCAAAGTTGGAAATGCATCGCTTCGTCTACTCCACCATCCTAATAAATCTTCATTGCCATCTTTGATTTCCAAGTTTTCTAAAGATTGATTAAGATATTCTTCAAAATCATCACGGTTAGTAGAATTAAGACCAAGAAAACCTCGCATATAACATGAAATTGGAACTGACAAATCAATCTCAACATTAGAAGTTTGACCAACTTCTCCTTCAAAATTTTCACTAGTTCTATATTTTTCATACAAAACTTTTGCTTCTATTTTTATGCTAGACTTACACGTTTCACAATCTGGAGTTTCTTCCGGTAAAATTTCTAAAGTTTCATAAAAAGTTTCGACAAGGTCTGTCACACCTTGTAATTTATAAGCAGGATGAAGTAAAATAGCCGTTAAAAAAACTTGAGGAATAGGAAAAAAATATTTTTTAAATTTTTCAATCATACCTTCAATTGCAACTCTAAAGTTATCTATTTTTTTATATTTAGAAAATTGAATTGAAAGAGCTCAAATATTTATTAATACGGATAAAATAGTAGGATAATAAATTTCCGAAAACATGGTAGTAGCATCATAAAAAAGTCTTAAAAATTGTAATAGTTCTTTAGTTTCTTCCCAATCTTCATCACAAATTCTATCTAATGGGTTAGCATTATGAGCATTAAAAACCATTTGTATGGGTCTTCTATATTTTTAAGCAACCGAAAGCATTTCGTAAAGAGAATTTCACCTTGTTTTAAAGTGTTTTGGAATTTTTCTAGGTGACAATTCACATAGTAAACAACGCTCATTAAATTCCCTAATTCTAGCAGCATTGTTTGTATGAAAAATCCAGGTAACAGCATATTCAACTTTTACGCTACCACAATCAAATAATGAAATACCATCTTGTACAACTAAATTTAATATATGTGCAACACATCTAACATGAAAAACTTTATTGTCAATTGGACATAATCTAACTTTTAACATGTTTGCGGCATTTGTATTATTAGATGCATTATCTAATGTGACAGACATTATTTTATCTATAATCATGTAATAATCTAAAATACTTAAAATATTTGTAGCTAAATATGCACCAGTTTTTTTCTCTATACATAGTTTATAACATATAATTCTTTTTTGCAAATTCCAATTATGATCAATCCAATGTGCAGTTACAGTTAAATAATCATTTCCATTAACACTACGACCCATGTCCGAAGTAATAGACACTCTACTATCTAATATGCTAAATAGACAACGAAGAAATTGACAATGTTTACCTTGATATTCAAAAACATCAGTTTTGACAGTATTTCTTGAAAAGCCTCTATAATCCGGATTATAAGTTTGTTGAATATATTCGACAAAATCGGGATTTGAAGGAAAACTATAAGGCAAACCACAAACAGAAACCATTTTAGTTAAATTTTCCCGATCTAATTCCTTATTATATTTACTTTGTGTTATTGGACCAGCGGGGTTAAAAGGATCTAATGTTCCTTGAACCATGTTAGAAGCCCCTATCGATGCATTACCGATAATATCTAATTCATTAATTGAAATTCTCTTTTTTCTATTGGCTAATGCTTTAGCTTCTTTATATTGAATCGGCACACAAGATAACAAATGTCTATTTAATCCCCCCGTTCCACCTTGACCCCCACCTTTATGTTTAAAAGCTTGCTTACACTTGTTACAAATAGCAACACTATTTTCTTTATCAGAAGTCATAAATTGCCACACAATAGAAGTTTTAGGTCGTTGATACTTCACCTTCTCCCTTGTGGGAGGTATAAGGGGTGGATATCCAAAATTTTGCTCCGGTAAATTGATAGTCTCATTTGAAACTTCTGTCACCGGACTAGTAGGTGTTTCATCTAACTCCTCTTCTCCCAAATCAGCTTCTACTTCTTCACCTGAATTTTCATCAACATTAGAATTAATATTATCATAACGTCGTTCTAAACTTTCGTGATCGAGTTGAACATTTGAATCAATATTATAAGGAGTATCATCAACATAAGTAAAGAATCATTTATGTTAAATCTAACTCTACTCGTTGATTTAGATGAAGTACCACCACTTTTACTAACTCTTTATTTTTTTACTATTTTTTTTACCAAAATTAAATAATTTAAAAAGTCTACTTTCTTCGTTATCTTGTGCTTTCTCTTTTCCTTTACCGCTATTTTTTTTGCTAGAAATCATACTTAATATATATATATATATATATATATATATAAAGTGTAATATAAAAATAATAATAACACAAAAGTAATAACGAATAATAAAATATAAATATTATGAAACAAATGTACCAAACGTCTGCGTTAATAGCAGACGTTAAACCGATTGTTGAAGCTTGTGATTTGTTGTAACTTGTAATTTGTAACTCCAAGCCAATACTTGATAACAAATATGAGATAATATAATTATATTTATTGATATAATATGAAAATTTTGAATTGAAAATTGAAATATATGGATTCTAATAATATGAGAATTAAAATTGAATAGAAATTAAGATTGACACTTGAGACTTAAGAGTTGATAGAATATAGAAAATAGATGAGAGAAATGAGAATAGATGATTTTATAAGAAATAGTAGAGGATAGGTGTATTTATATGGGTTAAAATGTAATTATAATAACTTGAGGGTTTAAAATAATTTTTTAAAAGTAGGGGGATGGTAGGGGTGGTAGGGGGTGTTTGGGAAGTCAAAAAGAGGCATAAATCCGTTGGGGGGGCCCACTATTCGTTTCCCCAACGAATAGTAACGGCTACATTTTTAAATTTTTTTTTTAAAAAAAAAATATTGGGGGGGGGGGGGGGGGGGGGGGAATCCCGCGAACCGGCGGGTTCAACCGGGCCGGGTCGACCGGGACACAGGGGTGAACCGGCCCCTGAACGGTCCCCTCATCCCCCATCCCGTAATCCCCTTAAACCTTGGGGGATGGGCCGGTTCCGGGGCGGGATGACCCGGTCCCCCTGCCAGCCCTAATCTAGAACTAAAAGTCACTATAAATTATTGAACTTCTATGCTTCCTCCGTCCTATTTTATGTGGCAAGATTTCCTTTTTGGTCAGTACCAAAAAGAAGGTCGCATTTTCTTATATGTATTTAAAGGTACTTACCCTTGTTAGTCCCACTTAATTTTAAACATAGTACTCTAATACATTTATGAGGAGAGAGAAAAGTGAGTTAACTTTTTTGAAGGGAATATTGGTAAACATTTCAAAGTCTTCATTATTTCTTTAACTTTGTGGTCAGTCAAATATTGCCACATAAAATAAGATGGAATATATATACATTAAATTGTGCACTTTGGTGTGTTGGTTGAAGCCACTACTTCCATATTTGTGACTATGAATGGCAAATGAGCTGATCGAGTCGAATATGAGTCAATTAAAATTAAATTAACAAAAAATTAATAAAGCACTCGACTAGACTTATATTTAAATGGGTAAAAATAAATTACCCAATGAATAATATGGATAAATATGTGTCCCCAATAGTAGGGATTTTGTTAAAATCCTCAAAAACAAAACTTTTAAAGTTTTTTCTTATTGCCCCCACCTCCTACCAGCCTCATCCCAAAAAATATAAGAAAAAGAAGTTTTCTTATTATTATTAAAAAAAAAATATTTTCTAAATTTCTTTTTTTATCACTCCACCCCTTACCAACCCTCCTCCCCCTGCTACCCCCCCCCCCCCCAACATACACGTGCACACACCCCATCCTAAAAATAATGTAATTATTTAAATATTTTTTATTTTTAAAAAATTAATAATTTTTTTACCACCCCACCCCTATTAGCCCCTCCCCCCACCACATCCCCCCCCCTCCCATCCCAAAAAAAAACAATTTAAAAAATAAATATTTTGTTAAAAGTTTTTTTACCACCCACCTCCCCGACCACTTTTCTTTCTTTTAAAATAATTTTACCCAATTAACTACTCACTTCAAAATAAATAATATGAGTAATATTAATTTGGGTAACTAGATAAATTTCACTATTTTATATCCTAATTACTAGGAATCTCGTTAGTTTTTAATATTAATTTTTATACCACTTTCGGTTATCAAATACATGTACCATAAGTCATTAGATACATGCATCTAGCAGATTTAAAAGGACGAGATACATGATTTGATAGATTTGAGTTAATTTTATTTAACTTAATTCCTTAATTAATTAAAGGAGTAAATGATGAGAAATTAACAAACAAAACGGATTTAGTGGATCATTGTATCAACTATTATTAGTTTTAATATAAAAATACAATCATAAACATTAGTAATTCTGAAATTGTAAACTTCATCTTATTCATCAATTTCTTATTTTGAATCTTCATTTTTTGAGTTTTTTTTTTTTTTTTGCAATTGGTCAATATCACAGTATTGTTTAGGCATCCGGGTTCATGGATCTCTAAGACCGACTATGAAAATTCTAGTAGGAAATAAGTTACACCCTTTAATTCAAAGTAATTAATTGTGTATCACAACTTTTAAAATCGATGAATACATATATCTCGCGATTAATGATACATGTATCGCAATAACAAAATATTCGAAACTTTAAGATACAAAGAAAGGAATTGATGAAGAAGATGAATTTTACAATACTCAGATACATGAAATTAGTGAAAATCACAATATTGTTGAGGCATTCAGGTTCATGAATCTTTGAAACCGAATATAAAAATTATAGAAGGAAATAAGTTACACCCTTTATAAGTAATAAATTGTGTATCACAACTTCTAAAACCCATGAATACATGTATCTCACAACTAATGATACATGCATCTCAAGGACAAAATATTCGAAATTTTAAGATATAAAGGAAGGAATTGATAAAGATTATGAAGTTTACGTTACTCAAATACATAAAACTGATAAAAATTGAGTTACATTAGAACGAACATGAGTGAAAAATTAAACATAATGTAAATGACTATCTTGGAAGGAGCGAGTATGGTAAGTCCTGAAACAGTATCATTTGACATTCATTTCCGTTGTCATTCTTAATTTCTGAGAAATTTCTGAGAATGATGGCCTTTTAGCAGGATCTGGCCCCAACAACTCTCCATTTGCGCTTTACATTCGGAATCACATCGTGTTGATTATCAATAAGTAGTTATGAAAGTGGGAATTATATGGGGGTGTGGGCTAGATACATACATGTAATGAGAATGGGGAGGGAAACAACTTTTTTTTTTTGAAAAATAAGTATTTTTTCAAGCAATTCCGCTAGGCAATATGTACCTAGGGCTAGTTTTATTAATAAAAAGAAAAGGATCTCAATGAGAAAAGTACAAGCAAGCGGGGCTAGCTCTTACCTTGCTAATCTTAATGAGGTAACGAACCTCTACTAATTAACAAGCATGAACAAATTAACAGCTAAAGAAAACTCGATATTTTATGATCATCATAGAGTTTATAGTAAATTCTATGATGATACTACAAATGAGAATGCTTAAGCAATGCAAAATACAAAATCTAAGAATAAAGCTGAGTTATCAATCTCAAACTTGTGAAAATTAAAAGAGATGTATTGTTGTGTAAAGTAACCTGAAGTATTTCCCTCTTGACTTCTTTATCGAATGTGTCCAACAAAACTTGATAGTTCTTCACTTCTTTTTTTGGATTTACTGGATCGTGTTGTTGTTGAAACTGTCATATGAGTTTTATTTGCTAGTCACATGGGTAGGTGCCTTGAAATAAATTTTTCAATCACCGTACCTTGCCAACTATGTTGCCTTTCATGTCTTCTTTTTATTTTTGTTGCTTTCACTTTTTTGTTGCCTAGGCGAAAGATCTCCATCCTTGGATACATGATCAAATAATATGTCTACTATCTCATCTTCGTCATCGTCATCATCAAACTTTTCACTTCCCAAGTCACTATTATATGTTGTGGTTGGACAAAGTCTTGAAACTCAAACTTCTGGTTCATGGCTCTTTTCCAATACCTTGGTGGTAATGGTTAAGCTCTTTTTGGAATTATAAATTGTCACCGCCATAGATGGATTTGCCTTACTTGGCACAAATAAGGGTGCTTGAGGACTTAACTTACTCCTTGCAGGTGTAGAGATATTTTCTTCCTCCTCAACCAAATTTGCCCATCTAGAATCACTTGTTTCCTTCCCCCAAACTCTTGTCATTTCTATTGGAGATTAAATGTTGTCCAATTATTTGGTCTCCAAGCGATTCCAGTGATGGAGAATTGGAAATATCATGATTCGAAGTGTTGATTGTTGCCATAGGTGAATTGACCATTGGGTTTTCTTTATTCGACATTGCGGCATGTGAATTTGATTATTCTAATAGTTTCTGGATTAGAAACTTGAAGAATTGGAGTGAACAATGCATGGAGCTCTTGATCAGAATTGATGATTAAGGCATCAAAGGTGTTGGTGATGTGAGAGATTTTTTTTTTAATTGTGAGTGTCACATCAATCAAGGAGATTAGACTTTAAGATAACTATTCATTTCCATGTTTAAGGCATTTGTGTATCTAATTTACTCTTTAAAATATATGTTATGATTATTAAAAAGTGGTATTACATGTAAAAAAATTAAAGTAGAGGTAAAATATATATATATGTAACTTGTAAGTGATGTATGTCTTATTAAGTAGTTTTTTATAATATTTTTGTATCCATTTTAAATGAGTTGAATACCCATATTAATGACTCATTCTGTCATCCCTATCTGTGGGCCAAACTTGATCCAGGGACATGGGCGGATCTAGGTGGTGCCCATGGATTCACCCGAACCCCTTCCGTCAAAAATTTATGCTATATATAAGACAAAATTTTGATTTTTGAGTATGTATAATGAATCTCTTGAAACAAATGAGAAGCTTAGCTTAGTGGATAAGGTGTTCAAGAATTGTCCTTATGTTATGAGTTCGAATTTCATTCATAACTAGTGCTTCTCTTTTTGACGAAATGATGTGATGAACCCTTATACTTGTATCAGTGTGTATACTTGTATCAGTGTGTATTTTAAGATTGTTAACCAAAATTATTTAATAAAAGGTAAAACAATTAAATTTTAATTTATTTTTTAAAGTAAAACTCCATACATCTGATTCTCCTATTTTCACTGTTCACGGCCAACATCGACCGGAGAAGCTGTCGATGCGTTCGTCGTCATCACTTTTACCGGCGTAATCGAATCTGCCTTACCTGGCTTCATCTTCGCCGCACACCCCATTTTCTTTCTCCTCCAACCTTCATAAAACCAACAACCTAAGCCACCACACCGCTAGATCTGGCAGAGAAACCTCTTCGCCGCCATGACCTCACACTCTCACCCACCTCGTTTTCCTCTCCAACAACCAGTGCTGCCTCTCTCTCACTCCACTACTTCGCATTGTCTCCGACGTGCACCACCGTCTCTTATCTCGCTAACTCCACTGCGACTCCGTGTGGCGAGTACCATCAACGTTGTTTTCTACCTCTGCGGTCAATTAGTGGACTCGATGTGTGCAAAATCTGGTAAATTGATGTTTATAGATTGTAGGGAGAAGAAGAAAGAAGGGTCGGGTATGGGATGAAAATGGTTGAAAATGATGGATAGTGAGTGAAAAGAAGGATTTTTTTGATTAATTATTTTTTAAAAAAATATTTCTCTTAAAATTTACAATTTTAACCGGTCCGCCGTAATGACGTAAATTGCTTCTGAAAATCCTTCATCTTCGACGTAGTTCTCCTCATCGGAATCCATGATGGTGGCTGTAAAGAAGACCCATGAGAGCATCAGCAGACTCACTCTTGTTATGAATTTGGACAACTTTATTTATCACTTGTTGGAAGAAATTTTGATGATGTTGAATTTGATTTTAACAATTTTCTTGAGTTTTTGTTCAATATACTATATAGACTTTGATATGTTAAAAATAAATATATAATTATATCTTTTTAACCCAAAAATGTTATTAACTCGCCTAAACGAGTGTGTAATTACACACTTTTGCCAACTCAGACATTCTAATGCCACATAAGCCTTGTCAATGGTTATAGGGATCTGTTAAATTGTGTTTTATTGAGTCTAAGGGTTCAGTTGATAATGATTAAGTGAAAGGGTCCAGAATACAAATTGATACAAGTATAAGGATCTATCAGACCATTTTGCTTTTTTTTTTATAAAGCCTTTTTAATAAAGTAACTTTCACATATAGCAAACATAAAAATCATATTTGTATGTTATATCTATACTTTACATAATTGCGCTCCATAGCCAATATAAATATGTATATTTCGCTATACATATAAAAAAAATGTTCGCTATAGATATACAAAGAAACAATTGTATAATCCACTATACATATACAAAAGAAAACAGTTGTATACAAAAGATCAATTGTATAATTTGTGTATTTATAAAACGAGAAAGAGAGAAAGACCAAAGAAAATCGGGCAGGAGAATATTTGTAGTGTATAATTATAAGTGTATAGGACGAAGATATATGTATTTGCATGTGTATATACAATTTTCTTTCGCTTTATACAAATTGAAACACAATTTATACATTTCGTTTTTATTTGTATAAGCGAGAGAGACGAGGAGGCGAGCGAGATCTTGAAAAGGGGAAAGAGGGGAATGAAAAATGTATGTATACATACAATTTTCTCTCGCTATATACAAACACAAATATATTTTAGACATTTGTCTTTGTATAAAAACGAGAGAAGGAGCAAGTGAGAGAGGAAGAGTGGCAAGCGAGAGTAATATAATTCATCATTTTGTTGAATAAACTCTTTCAAAATGATGAATTATATTAAACATGAAATAGAGATAGAAATATCTGTATTTTTTAATTAAAAAAAGATAATAAATTAGATGTAATTAAAGGAAGAAACTAAAAAATCATCAATATATCCTTTTAATAATATCAAATTAATAAAATTCATGGAATTATTTTCTATTTCTTCAATTTTACTTTAGAGAGATGGAAACTAAATTTATTTGATTTATTTGTCATTTTTTTTTACAAATTATTACTAACCTAGTAAATTTAGCTACATGAACCAAAAATTGATGGTTCCATTAATTTATCTTCTGAATATGCATTATAATATTAGAATTGCATTATAATATTAGTAATTCTATACTTACACACTTGTAGAGAATCTTGACGATTTTCTTAGTAACATGTGTTTGTATGGAGACTAAATTTAAAATTTTATAAAGTGCAAAATAAAGAAACATTACAAAATAAAAATATAAAAAGCACAAGAAATTTTAAGAATATTCAATGGAGTAGGATAAAAAGTAGGAAGAAATGCTTGTAGTATGATAAGGTAACTTAAATTTAGAGGGCTACGCTAAATATTTGTCTTCCCAGTGCTCGCTTTTTTTTTCAATCCTTTAATTTTCATGTGTTTTAGGAATGAACTTTTGTAATACAATTGATCCACTGATTTTTTTTTTTATGAACGTAGCTTTGTTTTCAGTATCTTTGTATTAGTTTGGTGTTTACTTTTATAAACCAATATAATACCTATAGTTGCTTGTACAAAGAGCATGCTGGGGATTAGTAAGCTCAGCACACTAATTAGTTTGGTTTTTACTTTTATAAACTGAGCAAACGCTGTCCGGGACATCACATTTTCTTATTATTTTTTGTTCTTGATTTAAGGGCTTGGGGTATCACATTTTCATTATATGTTTTGTTTCTGATCTGAAGGGCTATAAAATAACAACAACAGTGTGCATTCGGGGCATTTGAACCAGCAACCAACATGTGCATTCAAGTGTTACAACAAAGTTAAATATAGATACTCATAAATTTCAAACTCACACCAGTATGACCAATCAGACACAATATTATCCCTCAATTAGGTTTTTTATGACACTTATCTCTTAAGGAGAATAAAGAAGGAAAATAATAGGAGATACTGACTTAATTTTAACTAATCTAATTTTTACTTTTCTCTTTTGCCCAAAAATAAAGAGTAGCAATTGTAAATTATGAAAAGTTTATTTGAAATTAATCAATTTTAGAAACCTGCGTTTCCTATTTCTACACAAATTACTCTTTCTTCAAAGTGCATAAAAGCATCACTAATAATCTTTTCTATTCATTCACTTAGGTCAATCTACAATTGCAAGAACATGGAGATTCCACAAATTGCCTTCAATGAGTTTGAAGTTTGGACAGATGATTTTATCATTCCAAAGTACCTCAACTTGAAGAGCATTATCAACTCATCTACCAGTCCATTATTCTTGATTGAAATTCGGGTTCAAGAATTCGTTCAGTACCTATCAAAGAAAGGGGATCCCATCGTTGAGGAACCTCGAGGTCCATTTATCACGGAGTCTTACTATTTGCCGAGTAATGCTATGATTCGTGACAATGCTGCTCCCGATGATAGTCTTTGTGAAATACTAAGCTCTGTAGGTCTCCCTTTGCACACAATGTTGCCCATCATCTGGGAACTCTCTTCTTTTGCTCGGACTATGATGTCTCTACCAGCCAATTTGGGCTGCCCTTTGCTACCAATAGTTCTCGGCATTGCTATTAACCATTGGGATCCTAGAGGCTCGACAATCACGCATCAGAGAATTAAACATGAACGTGTTTGTCTTACGCCGTTTTTGGGTATAAGGTATAAGATTGAAGCATAGTGCAGTATGAAATTCAATTTACCAAGAAAGCTATACATGTAAAATCTTGATTAGTTTTTAGTTTCAACCAATGGTTTGTATGCTTCAAGCCAAGTGATAATGGATTTTCAATACTTATATATATATGTTGCCGCATATAAATAATAGTACTTGTTATTAATAGATATTTCAATTTTACTCGTGCAATTTCCAGTTCAATGTATACATTGTTTCTTTCATAAGTTTGTGTGTCAAAGATTTACAAGTTACATACCAACTTCTTATAATCTGCACAACAACTTTGGTTATCTTCGTTAATATAATAATAAAAAAGACTAGGTTCCTCATGCGCTCAAAGCTTTTAAATTTGATGATTGTTAACAAGTTATTGTTGGGTTATGGGTCTTTTTTCCCTTCCTATGTGTAGAAATAAAAGCTCAATTTGGACCAATCCATTTTTGCCCATAGGCATATTCTTATGAGGCAAATATAAGCCTATTTAGGTCTTATTTTCAAATACACAGAGAGTTTTTTAGCAGCTAAAAAGAGAGAAAAAGAGCAGATTTTCGCAGTCAAAATTCAGCCCTAACAGTCAACTTCAAATTGCGATTCCCGCTTCGTTTCTTGTCCGATTGAGCTGATTTTTGGACAGCATATTATCTTCATCTCAATCTTTGATTAGGAACTAACAGAGTTGGATTTGGTGGCCTGCAGCTTCAGTTTTGCTGTCGTGAATAGTAGCTGCGAAATTGGTGATTTTGCTCCTTTAATTCTCTAGATTTGGTGCAATCTTATTTTGTTGTTGCTCGTTGTTTGGCACTTGTTTTGTGGCCAATTTTGGAGAACAATATTGTAACTCTTGGTGATTATAGTGGAGCTTTTGGTCCCGTGGTTTTTTTACTCTTCACATCGAAGGGTTTTCCACGTAAATCTTGGTGTCTTGTGTGATTGGTTTATCATTGCCTTGTTATATTTGTTTGATTGAATTACTTGCTGCCTTACTATCATATTGCTTGTGGTTGTTTGTCTTCTCTTGGTTCAAATCGAAAAGGGAAAGTATAGACTTGCGTATTCTTCCGCTGTTATCCTATCAGACATTCTTTGTTAGTACCTTGTCTTTCCCAACAGTTATAACAAGTCAATTATGACGATTCCGTCAAAACTGCATCAGGCCCAAAAGAAAACACAAACTATAAGTCATATGAATCAAACCACATTAATACTTAATGTTTAGACATTTTCTCCCTAAATTTATCCAATATACCAAAAGTTTATTCTCTATCAGTAGAATTTAGTATTCCATAGTCCATAATATTAATGGGATACGTAGTCGAACTTTCATCAAATTTGTTTCAACTGCTTGGTTTTCTAGAGTTCATGACTTGTTACACTTGCTTTTCTGGACTTGTGCTTTAATGCAATCTATAGATCACGGATCCATAGGCCTAACAAATAGTTCTCCAGTAATAGCCAATACTTCTCCAATTGTAACTTGCAATTTTGCCAAATCGTAATGTAATCAAAGCATTGTAATTTGGAGAATTTTACATAGCCAGAAGGTCACAACACACTGCATCTTAATTACAAAATCAAGACACATTCAATCTTAGAATAGAGAATGCACGTTGTGAAGATTCAAAATCCATCTAAGAGAAGAGCTAAACTACAAGTGTTTAACTACCCTTATTCCATACTCACCCAATTGCTTTGAAGCTGATCTCACTACCCCTAAAACAGCGTGTTTCGACATTATGTAATCAGTCTACCAGGGTCCTCCCCTGCTTGTCGCAATACTGGCCTTACAAATTATGCTCTCCCTAACACGCTTCTCCACCATGGCTTGTTGTGCTGCGTGCTTTACACAAACATGCCCTCGAGCATTGACTTTCATCACCCGGTTAATTTTGGAAAGATCCAGATTGAGTACCTTTTGACCTGAACTGCCAACAATTTGTGCGTTACTGAACATGATGTCAAGCTGACCCTATTTTTGGACCGTTCAACCATCACTTTCACTTGATTTTCATCGTTCAAGTCGCATTGCACATAGCTGCAAATCTGTGAAGGGATGGATGCTGCCATGGCTCTGCCCTATTCATCTTGGATGTGGACGATGACCACCTGTATTGGGCAAAAAGGCGTGTTGTTGCTTCCCAATTCCCCTGTAGACTTGTAAAAGGAAATAGAGATGAAGCAGCAAATAGCAACCTGCAGCTTCATCACTTTCAGCATGAGGCAATACTATAGGGAATCCCATGGATGTTCTGCAAGGTTTGCGGACTTGTTGACCACAAAGATCTAAATAGCCAAAAAAAAGCTAAGCATAAGCATTATGCTCGTCAAAATAGTCTAGTCTGCTATAAGATAGTTATTATTATTAATAGAAGAATTGAATGTTATCTCCCAAGACTACGAAGAAAAAATGTAAATGGCAGGTCAGTTCACGAGAATCCAGTTTAACAAGTTGTTTCTCGACAAGCTAGTGTTGGTGGATGCAATGCAACATCCTTACCATTGGATGACTAAGAATTTACTCTAATAAGAAACCTACGTTGAATTAATCCGTCACGTTCATTTTTTCCCTTGTGACATTTGAAAATACTTTTTAAGTTTAACTTATCATCTTAACTAATTGGGACTTTAAGAGCCTCAAGCTTCTAATTCCCTTTTGAGATGACAGGGGAGAATAATTTTTGCACCGTACACAAGTAGAACTGATCATGAAACTGGACTGGATTATCCTAGTTTAAAGGTCATCCATACAAAAAGAAACTGATGTCTATGAAACAGTTTCATCAGCGTCACTCTTGAGAGCATTAGTAAAAAAGAAAGAGATGCTTAAAAAACATAAAAGTTTGTTTCTAGTTATATATATATATATATATATATAACTTTGGTTTATTGTTTAACTTTGTCCTCGCCGTTAAAATAAAGTTAAAATTACCCTTCATTTGACAAAATTCCCAAAATTGATCTAAATTGACCCAATTACCCTTTTTTTTAAAAAAAAACTATTTCCTATTTTTAACCCGATAACCCGACCCTTTTAAGAAATAACCGGATTAACCCAATATCATATCCCCATTTCCATTTACCCATTCCCACTCATTTTAAAGAACAAATCTTTAAACTTTTCAGTTCAAAATTCAATTCTCATAATATTACTATATGCTGAATCTAATAAGTTTTTTCAATAACTCATTAAGAAATTCTTGAGGCAAAAATTAATAAAGAAGAACAAAGTCTAAAAAATCAAAGATTGAATGGAAGTGACATTGTTTCCTTCTTAGGCGGTCCTAAATAGAAATGGTAATTTTTTTAAAAGTATTTATTGACAATTCAGCTTTAGGTTCTCAACTATTTTTAAAGACTTAGTAATAAATAAATACTTTAATTTAATAATTTATTTTAGATTACAAATTTTAAAAATTTACAAAAAAATTTAATAATTTAATTGGTTAACTATTTGAACTATTAAGTGGTTGCTTAAAGTTTGACTCTCCATATTGTCTTCCCTTTTCCATCCCTAATTTTTTTAAACAAAAGTTTTAAAAATCTCTTCTCCCTTTTAAATTTCATAATCAATCAAATATATTTCGACACGGTGTTACGAAGACATATAAGGCAAACTTACAAATGGTTTTGCTTTGGGGGAAATGAAATTAAAGGTGCTTAGATAGAAAGAAACTTAAAAGTCAACCAATAACTAGAGTCAGAGCTAATATATGTAACTTGTTCGGAATTTCACTTTAATTTGGGAATGGATCTTGCAATCCTTGAAAAGGAAGACGTCGGCTATTTGAATTTTGATAAACAATTCATAGAGATTATAACACTTATATTGAAATAAAATATTAGTATTATTACATAAATATTTGTTTCTTTATTATTATTTGTTTGACCCAAATTTAATCCTCGAAAAGGGATTATGGCGGCTATTTGGATTTTACATCTCTTTATGCTTGCTTTGAAACAAATTCTCCTTCTAATTAATCATATTATATTCTAGTCAAATCATCTGAAATTTTTTTCACATTTTCGTTAATAGATCAAAAAAATCACTTAATTTAAAAAAATTATCTAATAAAGTTACTAAATTTTTATTTTATTTTATTAAAATCACTCGGATCATGAGCTAATACCATGGCAAGTTGCTTTCCGCAGCCTCCCGCTCATAAAGGTAACTTCACATATACTTCCGTATCATTTGAGATACGCTACAATACCACTGTTCGTGTACAATGTGATTAAATATATGAATTAGACTTTAAAATGTTGTTAACTTGTTATGTCTATACCCACAGAAATAAAATAGAAATTGTCGTCCTCTGATATACTTCAATCAGAGATCATTAGTCTGCTTTTGTAGAATGAACTTGCATTTCCAAGGCTTGCTTTTCCACTCTTTATGGAAAAGCATACTCGGGAAGGAGGATGTTCTTTTGGACAAGTATATATATAATGTAAAATGATAGTTTCTAGTGAATAAAAACAACAAACATCGTACCTAGACCAAGACGAATATTGAGAAACTAAAGATGATTATTGGTAGCGGAAAGTTATCTCTTAATTGTCTAGTCCTGAAAATAATAGCAGCAGCATTTGTCTGCTTGACATCAACGGTTGTGGCAATTAACGTTCCTAATCCTAATTATGCTGATGCCTTGACAAAGAGTATTCTCTTCTTCGAGGGACAAAGGTCTGGTAAATTACCCCCTAACCAGCGCATGACTTGGAGAAAGGATTCTGCTCTTCTTGATGGAGCGGAAAAGGGTGTAAGCATACATAATATAGGATACTAGTTCCCTCTATCTCAATCTAAGCGTCTTACTTTTTTTTATATGTTTAAAAGAAAATATCACTTCCTATATTCAATAGTGACTCTTTAATTCCGTTAACTTAGTTGGCATGTTTAAGAACACTTGACACTTTGGTACATTATATACATTTGATTGATTCAGAGGGATTGTTTTTTCAGGTGGATTTGGTAGGTGGGTACTATGATGCTGGTGACAATGTCAAGTTCCACTTTCCAATGGCTTTTACATCGACCATGTTGGCTTGGAGTGTCGAGCAGTTCAAAAATTCAATGGGACCAGACTTGCAACATGCCATGGAGGCTATCAGGTGGTCCACGGATTATTTCTTAAAGGCAACAAACATTCCCAATGTGGTATATGCACAAGTAGGTAACGCGGAGAACGATCACAACTGTTGGGAAAGGCCTGAAGATATGGACACTCCTCGTACTGCTTTTGCAGTTACTGCACAAGCTCCTGGTTCTGAAGTTTCTGCTGAAATTGCTGCTGCTCTAGCTGCTGCCTCCGTGGTTTTTAAGCGTACTGATCCTGCATATTCCAAATTGCTTGTCAACAGAGCTGTTCAGGTAACAATATGCTACTAGCCATCAATTTTTTTAAATATATTCACTTTGCCATGACTGCTAATATTTGGAGACAGAGGAAGTATTATTAATAAGACAACTAAAGTGTTCCTCTTCGGTACTACCAAATAGTCGAGGTGAAAATAATGCTATTGTTTTTGCACGAACTTCAGGTTTTTGAGTTTGCGGATAAATACAGGGGATCTTACAATGATCACTTAGGATCTTGGGTGTGCCCATTCTATTGTGATTACAATGGATACAAAGTAAGTCTGAAGGCTTGATAATATTCAAACTGTTTTGACATTCAGCAAGTTCTTGATATTCCTAGTTGAACAGGATGAATTGCTTTGGGCTGCAGCGTGGCTCCTCAAAGCTACAAGAAAACCTATGTATTGGATCTACGTCAAACAAAACATAATAAACTTCAAATCAGACATGGAAAGCAGCTTATCAGAATTCGGATGGGATGCCAAGCATGCTGGTATCAATGTGCTTATCTCCAAGGTTTGTTAACTAGCTAGAGCATACTCTTGTTTACTCTGCATATATATTTATGATTCAATCTAACATCTTTCACTTTTGTGGACATTACTACAGTTTGTTCTCGATAACCCTTCAAATGCTAACCCCTTCCTTCCATACGCTGATACATTCGTCTGCAGTGTATTTCCTGAATCTCCCACCAATACAGTCAGATACACTCCAGGTATAGTTCCCGCCGCCCCCTCCCCTTATCTTCAACTTCAAAAGCAAAAAATGATTGTACTAATTGTTTTCATCCTCAATTCTTTTTGCAGGTGGACTCATGTACAAATCAGGGATTTGTAATATGCAAAATCCAACAGCTCTGTCATTTCTACTTCTTACCTATGCGCGCTACATGAAGAGCAGAGTCATTCGTTGTGGCAACATTGATGTAACTCAAAAGATGCTCATTCGTTTTGCAAGAAGCCAGGTATTGTAGCGTGTGCTACATATTAGAATAATAACAAAATTGTGACAAATTTGAAAGAAACTAATAAATTAATGGAGGTACATATGATATGATGACTGCAGGTGAATTATATTCTTGGGATAAATCCAATGAACATGTCATACATGGTTGGGTTTGGAACGAAATTTCCTCAAAGAATACACCATAGAGGAGCTTCATTGCCGTCTATCAATCAACATCCAGAGAAGATGGGATGTAAAGAAGGGACACCATATTTCCTCAGTGAAAATCCAAATCCCAACTTGCATATAGGGGCTGTGGTTGGAGGACCTGACATCAAAGATTATTTTGTTGATTCAAGACCTAATGCTGCCCAGTCAGAACCAACTACATATGTAAACGCACCTCTTGTTGGCCTCTTAGCTTATTTTAAAGCTCATCCCTAGTCCTGAATACTTGTGGACTTATAGTAACTCAAATATGTACAGATTACTGAAATTTCCTTTCTCACAATATGTCAAAAGTGTACCTTACTGGAACTTCAGGCATAAAGAAAGGGTAGAACTTAGAAGCATAGAGTGTCTGATAATCTTTTTGTATTTTATCTCTCACTCTTGAAACTTGTATTATTACTTGTGTGTTTCTATACAAGGAATTAAAGAAAATTTGCATCATTTATATGTTTTTGCTACTCTTTTGAAATATACAAAACATCACCTAAAAGTAATTGGCTACATGTACTTCTTACTTGGCCCTGGATCTTGCCGAATGTTTTAATCTCAAAAGCTGAAGAAATTGTAGAATAATTAATTTGCGTAGCTCTGTTCTTACTGGACCATTCTACGTTTGTTGCACCAGATATTCTATAGCATAATCTCATATTATCAGATATCAATTAAAAGTACAAGCATGTTATTTCCTTTATGAGCTAAATTTTTGGAAAATATAATTTTTTTTCATATATAAATATTTATTACTCCATAAATAATCTAGAATAGTAAAATTTGTGTCAAAAGTAGTATCTATGCAATACGCTACTGGGTTTCTAACTTTGATAAATTGAGAAAGTGATTGCGTTATTTCTTTCCTGCTGGAACATTGATATTGATAATTGAAACTAATGGGAAGAAAGAAGAACCCGAGGCTCAACTATTTTATTATCTCCTTTTGAGCATTACACGCATTATGTTTTGGAATAACAACATTTGAGCGAATTGATGTATCATACCACAAAACTTGTGTCATGTGCTGCAGGTAGTTACTCAGTTGATTGTAGCAGCTAATGTATTTGTTTCATCAATAAAGAAGGGCCTCCCAATAGAGTTTCCATTTCTTCGCAAGGAGTTCAATATGAAATAAAAGTACATTCTGTTTTATCTCTTTAACGGTTTTATCCCAATCACGTATTACATAATTAGGGATATAGATGCCTTAACCCACAAATAATTGGACGCGCTCAGCGTAGTTATGGTTTTTCCATATATTTTCCCTGCCCAATCTGTCACCCGGCCTTGCCCCAACCTTCACCCCCCTCTGCCCCGTTTATGCTTTTATTGTTTTACTCTTTACATTTTACTGTCAGACCCTACTTGTGGGATTATGCTGGTATGTTGTTGTTGTTTAAATTTTACTTTGCAATATTCTCTTTATTTTCTTATTCAGATAATATTATTTGTTTTCCTTTTGACCATAAATTGTGTATGTAGTCTTTAAAATATATTCCCCCCACCCCCCTCCCCAGCATAGTAGCATGCACATTATTCACATACTTGGTAGAATTTTTGACCAAAATGATCTATTTTAAAAATCAATTTACCTAATTAATATATTTTTATTTTTTTTACAAAAATAGTATAAACGTACTTTATGGTAACGTTTTAGGCTTTATTTGATTTTAAAAAAAATTAACGCCGTTAAATTAATAAACGTTACTGGCAGTAACGATTTTATATTAAAACGTGAGCCCCACCCCTTTCACTGAACGATGTCACTATTCATTTATTACCTTTAATAATGTTATTTGGTACCCCTTCACCCCTTTCACCCCTTTCAAGTTTTCAACCCCTTTCACCCTAAAAAAAATGGCAGCCGCCTCATTCTAAACTTCCAAAAATTCCATTTTCGATCGGTTTGGACGAAGAGGAGGCGTTAAAGAACAAAAACACAGGAAGATAATGAATGGATAAAAACCTCATTTCTTGGATAAACGGTAGCTGTAGTTTTTCCAAATCAATTTTGGGGATTTCTTGTTATATCGAGTTTCACGAAAAATTACGGCTATCAATCTTCTGGAAAGCTTGGAATCAAGTTAATTTCCTGTGTTAAAGCCTTGAGGTATGTTTTTTTCCCTTACAAACTAGTAGATGGAATGCTTGAATTTTAGAATTTCGATCTTCTCGTATTTATATTGTTTTGGTTATATAGAATAATATCACTCAAGAAATTCTAATATGCATGTTCTGTTTTTATTTTGAATTCATGCATCTTGTTGATGAAAAGAGAAACAATGAAAAGAAAAACAAAGAAAAAAATGTTCACATGAAAATGGAAGGGAAGACTATATTTGGTTGACCTGCATATGCGCTTCTACTAAAATTGAGTTTATTTTTCAATATTTTAATAAAACATTTGGTGATAGTACATTACTTTGATTTGGTTGTTATATTTTGGACTAACAATTATAATTAATATACTTTCATATGAAATTTTCAGTTTAATAGATACATATATGACTGGTTATAGTGCATATCGATTGGATCCCGGTCCACTTGAACCATCGGTACTAACTCAACAACTTACCCATAGGTCATGGGATATATGGAATGAAAGTGTTAATATGATTTAAAATACGAGGAGGTGTGATGAAAAATTTTGGGACCTCGTAAAGAAATATTATATTCATCCGAGTCTTAGAAATGATTGAATTATCAGGACTATATGGTGTTTATAGATCAAATCGACCTTCTGTTGATCGTAGCTTGATCACTTCACTAGTAGAGAGATGGCGTCCCGAGACTCACACATTTCACTTTAGAACGGGTGAGGCGACAATCACCTTGCAAGATGTAGAAGTGTTGTATGGATTACCTGTGAATGGTGATCCAGTAGTTGGTGATGAGTCGATAAGGACCATAGGGGATTGGCAAAATATTTGTCAAAGATTGTTAGGTTTTATTCCACGTCCTCAAGACTTCAACCGTAGTAGCCTCAAGGTAACTGCACTTAATGCGCATATGCTCGAGCAACTACAATTACCTGACTTGACAACACAAGAAATGATCGATCAAATGGCTAGATGTTACATGTTTTGGATGATTGCTGATATGATGATGGCAGATACATCTGGCAACTATCTAAATCTTATGTACCTTCCTATGCTCGAGGATCTCAATGTAGTTAGCTCTTATAGTTGGGGTAGTGCGACCTAAGCGTGCTTGTATCGCTTTCTCTGTAAGGCCTCACAGAGTAACCAAAATGAGATAGCTGACTTTCTACCACTGCTTCAGGTATACATAATAATTACATCAATTCTTTATAAATATTTCTTCTAGTTTATAATATCATAATTATATATTTATATATTATGTTTAGATTTGGGCATGGGAGAGAGTTACTGTCCTCAGACCTCAGATAATAGCACAAAGAGACATCGAAAATAATTTTCTTGCTTGTTTACCTAGGGGTCCACGTGCTACTAGATGGTTTGCACATTTTAGTTGGATTGATACCACTAAGCATGTGTTGAAAGTTTTTAGGGATGCATTTGATTCCATGACAGAGGATCAGGTATGATGTTATACTGTTTTTCTTTAAAAAATTATGTATATATTGTAGTTGAAACTCATGTATTTTTCTTTATGTAGTGTATTTGGGAACCATATTCGGATGACTTAATTGAGAGTCTTCCTATATGGCGTGTAAGAGCTCCAATTTTTTGTTGGGATATCGTTGAAGTTCACTTGCCTGATCGAGTTATGAGAAAATTTGGACTAAACCAAACGATACCAACTCCAAATCTATTTGACGCCACACATTTTCACCATGATCGAAGGGGAAGACCAAATACAAATTGGAAGTTGGAGCATGCACAATGGTTGCCTCTTTGGAACCAACGACTTCAATATGTTTGTGATGCTCCGGTCAATCGTGAACCACTTCGATATGACGACCCTTACCTTATTTGGTTTAGACGCATTACTCGTCTTGTTATTGGTAATCCTACTCAGCGTCCTCAACAACAAGAAGGTTATGTGCCAATTCAACGGCATATGAAACAATGGTATGCATTATATTTAGTGTGTTTGTGATTTATCTTTTGAGGATAATATTGCTTCTTCTCAAAAATTGTGACTTGGAAAATTGTTACCTATGTTTTTTCTTACAAAATATAAAATAAGTGCTTTATTGATCTTTGTTTGAGCATCTGTTAGAAAAAAGAATGGAAAATGTTTGTAAGAAAAAAATTTGATCTTTGTGTAGGTGCGTCATATTCATTCCACGATTGATAGAGCAAAAGCCCTTGGTGATCAGCCATCAATGGAGGATTTATACATATTTCGTGCAATGGTCCGAAATGAAGGAGAAAAGTGCTTGACATATGTCCACGAGGCTGCTAGGATTAATGTACAAGCCGATTATAGAAGAGATGAGGTATATGATGATCATTTACATCATCCGGTTCGTAGGCGAGGAAAAGGTGGTGTTGCCGGTAGGAGGGCTCGTGCTGTTGAGAAAGGACGAGCGCCAATTGAAATGGATATATTAGTCTCCGAAGATGATCACACAACTTGTGATTTTGGTTCCATTTCAAGGGGCCAAACTCAAGAATTCACTCCCGGGGCATCAGGTATGACATATCAACCAACAAATACTGATATTGTTCCATACATGGCATCACAAATATTAAGGAATTCTAGTCTTTCATCACTTGAGAATGTATTTGGTGGTTCTCGACCTCAAGATTTTGAGAATGCCCCCAACTTTAATTCATCACCTGGGCTGCCAATATCCATTGAGACCCCTGGTGTTGTTAATCATTTAGAGGACTCCAACGATGAAGTGGAGAATGCAAACGAATGTGGTGAACCATCAGTGAAGGAGAAGCGTAGGATTTTTCCTTAAGCGTTGTGGGACTGGTACTATTAACATCTTTATTTTATTTTTTTGACATAAATACTCCTTTGTTTAGTCGAACAACTGAAAATTATTCTTGTTTGTCAGGGAGTCACTATCTTTACCAGCATGGCAAAAAAAAAAGCAACGAGAAACAAAGAACTGTAATTGAGAGGTTTCAGGTATCCAAATTTGGTACTCCTTCTTCTTCTTTGTCAGTCTTAGGTAAAATTGGGTATGATATTTTCTTAGTTGAAAATTGTATTGTGATGAAGAGTCTGTGTTGGGATTGCTTGAGATCTACTTCTTCTTTGATTTAGTACCTTAAAGTTGCTCTGTTGGATGGTTGCTCTGAAAACTCTTCTTTTTTTTTAAATTTTCCATGTTGCTCTGCTAGATGGTTGGACAAAAGGAGAACGAAAAAAAATATTGAAATCTGAATTAGAAAAACAGTTGAGTGAAATAAATTTGCTCAAAAAGTTAGAATATTAGAAATGTTGATATTAAGATATAGAGTACTGAAAATTATCAAATGGTTAAAAAGGGTGCAAATCACATGCGTAGAATGGTTTGGACATATCATATATAGACCTCCAAGTGCACCAATTTGTAGGTGCTGATATTATGGTGTTCGAAGACACTAAAAGGGACGAGGTGGATGTAATATTTCATGGAGAGAAATTGACTTAGAAGACCTACAACCTTTTGGAATCAGTCCTTTTTTTAGTTTGGAAGGTAGCTTGTATAAAAATAAATGTTCACAGGTTGCCTAATCGAAAAAATGCCAAGAAATAGAATTTTTGATACTGGTACTAATAGTAATGGAAGTAAATGACCCATATAAGTGATACAAAATAGTCAGGAGGCTTAGTGTTGCTAATCTTATATTAAGTGAGTAGGAAAGAATGTGGGATTTAAAGGACCATCTCATGTTTGAGATTACAGTATGTTTAACTGATCGAATGATAACTACCTTTCATTTTGATAATGAACTTGTGAAAAACAGAGTTGTTCCAAAACTGAAATACTTCAATTGTTTCTTCCATGTTTTGGTAAAACAGAGTTGTTCCGAATCTGAAATGCTTCAATTGTTCCGAGTTAATTTAATGTTTGTGTTGTTTCATCTCTCGATAGATATTGGAAAATTGTTTTAAGTAAATTTTGGATATGGGAATTCAATATTTTTAGACATGGTTGTTATCTGCTAATTGCTTCGGATGTTCTTATCCTCTAGGATAGTTCTAGGAACTGCATTATAAATTCACTATTACTATATCTTTCTTTATTATTTCATTTGGGATTTGCAGTTTGCTCTTTGTTATCAAAACATTGCACAAATCTCTCATGTGGTTATTCACATATAATTCCCATGTCTAAAAATATTGAATTCTCATGTCTAACAAGTAGTTAACAGATGAAGATCTCCCCACTTTCTTGTAAGATGTTTAGATTCTTTGATGACACGACAAAGAGTAGCAAAAGTTATTTGGGCAGCCAAATGAACATCTGTAAATTCTGAAAATATATAAAAATAATGAAACTTGACGTGCTAGCTTGTGCCACTGAGTTTGTGCTTTCAGTATAGATTGAGATTCTTGGTGCATGTAACTCATCAAAGTTTTCTTAATCATTTTTTCTTAGGTTGATGCAGCTTGTTGATATTCTGGATAACCCTTGGTGAATAGTAGAGATTTTTTGTGAAGAATGAAGCTACTAGTCATTATTTTGTAAAGCAACATGTTTTATGAATACATGAATGTTTATATTATTTTCTATTTAGTAGTAGAGATTCTTTGTGAAGAATGAAACTACTAGTCATTATTTTGTAAAGCAACATGTTCTATGAATACATGAATGTTTATATTATTTTCTATTTAGTTTGTGTTTTTCAACTATTCCTTAATGTAACTTCAAGTTTGTGAAAAGTGATAGATAACTTTATGCACTAATAATTGAAATATGAAATTTTGTTCGGGAATCACCAAGGTTGGAAGCTTGGGAATCACCAAGGTTGGCAACAAATATGAAATTTTGTTCAGCTGCAGATTCTAAGTTAGTAATCTGAGAATTTCTAAGTTAAGTTAGTTTTTTCCTCTAAGATTTAAGCTTATGTAGTAGATAAATTTATGCACTAATAATTGAAAGGAAATTAATATAAATGGAAATTTGGAAATTAACATTAATAATTTTTCTTTATTAGCAATCTAGAAAAATTCATATTACATTAGATAACATAAAGAAAATTAACACCATTAGACATTGACCCACAATTATTCACTTAAATTTAATTACAATTGGGACATTTACGCTTATCATGTCCTGTCTGCCTGCATAATCCACAAGCTCGCTCATACACTGTAGAACTACGATCCATTTCATTATGTATTCTAGTTGTCCTTGGCCGATTAGGACGACGATAGAATTCATTACTTCTCATTGTAAAACTTGGAGATGGCCAATATGACTCATGACCAATTGGTGAGAATGACCCAGAATATGTTGCAACATAATTCTCTATTGTGAAATGCTCGCTAACAAAATTTCTAGCTAGCCCTCCCATTCTATCAGTTACCTTCATGACATGTGAACACGGGAAGTGCAGATTAACCCATTTTCCACAATCACATTTTCTTTCATTTAGTGAAACACAATGAGGATTACCACCAGTACCATCAACTTGTATAGATCTAACCTCGTATACTCCTGTGGGTATATTCCAATCAAAAACAAAGTGCCTCTTTAAACTTTCATAATTCTTCTCCCACTTTATTTTGAACCTACCGGTCCATAATTCATTTTGCTCTGCAAGTTGGTGTGCTATTTGAGACCTACGGGTATACCATTCAATAGTTTGCTCCAATGAAAGTCTAATCATAGAAGTGACAGGAAAACCTCGTGCTCTTTTCAACACTCCATTGAATGACTCTGAAAGATTTGTCGTCAGCACTCCCCATCTTTTTCCATCATCATGGCTAACAGTCCATTTATCCAAGGGAATTTCCATGAGGTATGCATGTGCTTCGATATTTTCTTCTTTAATTTGCCACATCATGGACTCAAACTTCCTTACTTGATGGGCTGAAGCAGCCCTCTACATCAATCTGCTGAGGTCCTTATTTGGAAATTTAGATTGAAAGTTGCTCTTAAGATGTCTTATGCAAAATCGATGAAAGACTCGAGGCTCTTGAAATCGCCGCAACTCCTGCAAACTAGTCAAGATTCCTTTTGCCCTATCAGATATAACACATACATTTTGTCTACTTTTCATCACATGTGCACTCAAATTTCTAAAAAACCATTTCCATGCCTCTTTTGATTCTTTGTCTACAATAGCAAACGCTAAAGGGAGAATGTTATCATTTCCATCAATTCCAACAACAATTAATAATTTGATCTCATATTTTCCATAAATATGAGTTCCATCTACTGAAATAACTGGGCGACATGTTTGGAATCCATCAATGCATGGCTTGAAAGCCCAAAATACAAATTTAAAAGTTTTTACCTCCGATGAACTCATAGACTCTTCGTGTTTCCATTCCACAATTGTTTGATGGTTAAAGTGTTGAAAAGCTGCAAAAAATTTAGGTAGTTCACTAAATGATTTCTTAAAGTCACCATACACCAATTCAAACGCGCGTTGCGTCCAATCCATGCTTTTCTATATGTCACTTGGTGACCAAAATTTTTATGAACCTTTGAAATGACATCTACCATCAAGAACTTAGGATTTTTTCTAATTTGATTTAGAAGTAGTGATGCAATCAAATTGGTATTTAGGTTGGCGTGACCACTAGAAAGCCCCTCAGTCTCACATCTATGGTTTTCAACATATTTTCCGATCTTTCAAAATTTTTCTCCAACTTGTCGTCCTCGAAGAAACCACATGCAACCCAATAAATTATAAAACTTACATCTCACAACCCATAGACTTTTGGTAGATGTTACCACCTTGAACTCCTTATTTTTGTGCAAACTCCAAATCGTTACAGTCATTTTCAACTTTTCTTTACTACTAAAAAGCATACCTTTTTTTAAATCTTTTTTTGCTTGCTCAGACCAAACTGAACAACATTCCATCTCAGATTCACATGTAGACATGAAAATGTCTTCCTCATTCTCTAATGTCCTGAAATAAGGTATGTCATGAGACACACCCTGATCATGATTATGAAGATTTACACCATTTTGAGAAAAATCTCTAATATCATCGATATCTTCATCAGGTTCACTTTCATCACCATCTTTCGGAGGTTCATCTTCCTCCGAACTTTCATCACTAATTTCAGCATTTACATCATTATATAGATCAACGTTGATATCAATATCTCTGTAAAAAAAATATTAGTCAAATTCTAGCAAAATTATAAATATACAAGCTTGTTTTAAAAGCGATAATAAATACTCTAAAATATTATTTCTTCTATTTATAAGAGATAATTTGTGTATACTGACAATAAAAATTATCTTATTAAATTGTTAGACTAAAATTTAATAAAATAAAGATTTGTTGTTTACCTAGCCTCATATTCCATGTGACTATTATCAATATGCATTTGACTACTTGAGCCTTCACCAAATTGATGATCATGCATCAACAATTGTTGAAATGGTGGTTGAACAATCGGTTCTACAACATGAGGTTGATTGATCATGGTAAGGTCATAATTTTGAGCCAACAAATTCATGTGATAATCATAATGACCACTAACTTGAAATGCAACATTTTGATCTGTCGATACAGTCTTTACATACATCTCCAAAACATTTATGTCAATCTTATCCGCAAATTTTTGAGGTATGAAAAGAAATTGTAACAAAGATTGGTCATTCTCAATTTTAAACTCAATGAACCTTGTATTGTTACCTTGAATTGAACATGGATATTTTCCAGAAATATCCATATGAATATTTTCACTATATGTTCCCATTTTCTCATGCAACAATCCAACCAATTCAACATAGGTAGTTGAAGTCGACATGCTAATAATCGTTCTAGCACATTCAGTATACCTAAATCTGTTCATATCTGCAATTATTTCTCCACCCCAATACAAAGCAACCATCACATTATGTTCAAAGCTCGTCATCTTAATCCTACACATAAAGATAAAATATTTTTTTAAAACAATATTATTAAATTAGAAAGATAATTTTAAAGCTATAATAAGAACATAACAAAGGATAAACTTCACTTATTTAATTCATACCTGATGAAATTTTGTGAATATTATTTTTAAAATGGACCACACAAGAAAAAATTAAGCTGAATTGTATTTGAACATGCAAAATATTACAACAACATTTATTTATAGTCACTTCGGTCAGTTTGAAAAATGGAGGAATATAACTTTAATAGAGTGTTGTAATTGACAGCAACGTTTTTAAGGTAAAACGTGACTCTGAGTAACGTTTTATAGCTAAATATTCTAAATTTGCAGAAGTCGAAGGCCCGTGATTGGATTCTTAAGAAACGGGACTCAAAGTAACATTTTAAGTGTAAAACGTTACTCATAGTAACGTTTTACAGTTGAATGATTTTACTCCGCTTTTGCAGGATTGGAGTCAGTGGCCCGTGATTGGATTCTCCAAAAACGTACTCTTGAGTAACGTTTTACACCTAAAACGTTACTCATAGTTATGTTTATGCGTTTAACGTCGATAATCCGTTAACTTTTTGTCCGTTGAATATTTATAATGAAAATATCCTAAAACGTTACCATAAAGTACGTTTATACTAGTTTTGTGAAAAAACTTTAAAACGTATTATTTTAATGAATTGGTTTTAAAAATAGCTCATTTTGGTCAAAACTTCTACTTAGTAAGACATAATTTTTTACCAACTTTTTCATAAAATTATCTATTTTCACGCTCACATCCAACTTTGAGCTCTGTTTTTCTGGTAACTTTAAGCATATTATTCTGCCAAATTTGTGTAGTTAATGTACACATTACCTAACATATTCTTCCTTAAACATTATAATTGAAGCTACAGATACAAAACCAAAAGCCCATTTAGTGGTTCCTCAACTAGAGAAGCTGCTGAACAGATAGAAAGTTAATTTCTTTTTTTTTTTCCAACATATAATAATTTATAGGAGTAATATGAGGGATTAATTTATGCACATCATTTATAGTTCTTTCTTGCCACCAAGCGTCTGTTAAATATCTAAATGGGATATGGTCTATGCTTAATTTAGCCAGATTCTGTGTTCCATTAAGGATGAATTCTTTAGCAGATAGAGCTTGTGATCCCGTTAGGAACCAGATGAGCAAGTTGACCCTTACGAAACCAATTGCCCGCCAAAGATTTGTAAGTAACTGAGTTGATTTGCTGATTCATGTGAACCTCTGCTTTTACCTTACTTGAACCATATGCGTCCGGCCATGGAATTATGAATACCATTGTCTATTGATCAAGTGAGATCTATTTTTACAATATATTTATTTTTGACAAAAGTTGACCACCGAGGCATCCAAAAGTGTGACCTAGTGCTCAATGAAATGGGTTGAGAACCTTGAGGTCGACGAAAATTCTAGGTGATTTCTTCCTATATGTCTTCTCCAAAGATGAAGTATATATGCGAAGAGATTGAAGAGCACTCTTAATTAGCACAATGTTGCCATAATAGGATAGTAACTTGCCATGCCAACTATGGAAGCCTCTAAACCACTTTACTAACCATATGATCAAAAGGTGCAGTCTTTTTCTACCAACATACAGGAGACATCCAAGATAAGTAAAGGAAAAGAGGACTTGTTCCATAATACCAGTACAATTTCTAATTCTATTGGTCTTGTAAGCAGATGTTTTAGGAGCATTTAAGAAATAACTTTTATCCCAATTAACAAGTTTGCCAGAAATCACCAACACAATTAGAAAGATCATGACTTGTTTTTTTTTCAGAGACCACATTGCTTTTCAGTTTGAAAGGCTATTCATGAGGAAAAGTAGCTCTTTGTCAAAATGACTGATTCATTTCTGCTTGATATAAAAAGCAACTGCATTTAAACCTTCCCTTGCTTTGCAAGCTCATTGTGTATGTGCATATATATTTTGTTTGCGTATCAAACACAAGAAAATAAATAAAAGAATCCCTGATTTTTCAGAAAAATATTTACAAAACAAACCCGAAATGGTGCTTACTAGTTAGATACACACGGCACAGTTACTATAATTAACAAATGCTATTCGACAACATGTGATCTAATAGTACCACACATGCAAACAAAGTCTGTTGGGGCAAAGCACTAATGCAACTCTCAAGGGCCCTATTGAAAGATGACTGTCCATGTGCCTAAATATTAAATAGCAAGTTAGCGATTGACTCATGCCTGGATGTGGCCCTATTCCTTAGGTCAGATAACAAATTATTTAGGTTAAAAATTCTACATAGAGGTAAGCCCCAAACCTGTTTGCAGTTCTTACGTCGTTAAACATTTCACAATTCTTCCTATGTTTCTTATATATATCTCACCATTCTGTTAAAATGATGTTCCTCAAATATATATATATGATGTAAAACACCGCCCACTACAAAGCTCAATTCAGGGTTGACACTCCTAATATTATTCCTATTACTATTGGTATAAACACTCATTTTATCCTCAAAATACTATATGTCAAAAAAGGGCCACGTCAAAGAAATGATTAAGAGAAAGTGACAAATTCAGGTTCTATTTTTCTTACTTATTCTTTAATTAGCAACCATTTATAGGTATAATTAGTTTATAAAGCAATGATTATGTGTGTTGCATCTATGTTGTAATTAGGTATATACCTAAATTATAGTTATTCTGATAATTCATTCTCTTACCAAATGAAAATTTATTTGATGACATGCCATTTTGTATGTCAAGAATAGTAGTATTTTAAATTTTGTTAAATTTCGAACTCACTTAACGACTATAAATTACACTTGCTTTTTTGTAAGAAGAAAAAGTATAGAAAACTTAAAAATTTTATAGTCTAAAACAAGAATTCACTTAACGACTATAAATTACACTTGCCTTTTTGTAAGAAGTATAGAAAACTTAAAAAATTTATAGTCTAAGGGCCCGTTTGGATGGGCTTAATAAAAGCAGCTTTAAAAAAGTACTTTTGAAAGTGCTGAAACTTATTTTTAAAATAAGCAGTTATGCGTTTGGATAAAAGTGCTGAAGTTGTTATGCCAAACGTGAAAAGGGAAAAATAGAAGAAAGAGATGTTAGGGTTATATGGGTAATTTGAAGATTGTATAAAAATATTAAGGGAAAAAACATAAAAATGTGGTCAACTTAAAACAGCTTATAAGCTAAAAAAAAAAAAAGCACCCCTACCCCAGCTTTTAACTTTTGGCTTAAAATAAGTTTTTTTTAAACTTAAAATAAGCTATTTTGAGTATTGCCAAACAGTTAAATAAGTCAAAAAACAGCTTTTAAGTCAGTTTGACCAGCTTTTAAGCTGAGCCAAACAAGCTCTAAAACAAGAGGAAATTAAACTTTGTTATTTATGGCCAATAAATGGTTTATTAATATGTGCTTATTGTCCTTATTATGAAAATTACAATTCTATCAAAAAAGTCACAACTCATAAAAAAATCACAACTCATCAAAAAAGTCATAACGCTTCAATAAAGTCGCAACACAACTCATTGGAAAATCACAACTCACAACTCATTGGAAAGGTCAACTCCTCAAAGAAGTTACAACTCTTTGGAAAAATCATAATTATTTGAAAAAATCACAATTTTTCGATGTGAACAGATATCTACTTTTAATATAATATATAAATAAATATGAATATAAATTGTAGAAAATATGCTTCATTAAGTGTTTTTAGTTGAGAGTATTATAATAATTTAAAATATTTAAGTTAGAAAATTATAATTTTTGTAGTATAAAATTTATACTATAAATATAATGATGATAATTGTTTAATTTCAATATTTTACCTGATTTGTTTTCTATTATAAGACTTTATTTTAACAATCACATAACACAAAAGTTTTTTCCTATTATCTCAAATTACACCCCTAGTCACACTAAAATATTAAAATTGAAATGAATTAGAGGTAATTAAACGGGAAAATCGTATATAATAGCAAACTAATAACCTAAATTAAATGGAATAGCTAGGGTTTGATTTAATTGTGCTCCATAGAAAACATTAGCTAAAATTTGCCAGTGTCTCTCTCCCAAAAATCTCGCTCGCCACTTTCCATTCTCGCTCGTCTCTTTCGCTTTATACACAGAAGTGTATAACTTTGTTTCTGTTTTGTATAAAGCGAGAAAAACATATATCTTCTTGCTATACACTTATAATTATGCAATATACATACATTTTAATTCGATTCAACTGTATGCAAAACAAATTATACAATTGCAGCGAAATAGACCAGCGAATTATACAATTTAGGCCAGCGAATTATACAATTGTATATGTATAGCAAATTATACAGTTATACTATGGAGCGCAATTATGCAAAGTTTGTTATAGCATACAAATATGAATTTTTTGTTTGCTATATGTGAAAGTTATCCTAGTTAAATCATATAAAGTAAAACATGGGGAGGAATATATCTTCAAAGAAAGTACTCTTGATGCACCGTGTATCATTCAGTAAATTGGAGGAACAATTTCATATAAGAAATTCATCACAAAAGAAGATATCTTATCTATTATATTACAGCAATGAACTAGTACACACTTTTTAAAAGAAGATTAATTTTAATATATAACACATGCAAATATATATAATTAGCCATGAAGGGCATCAAGGGTGTTGATCAAAGCCAGAGCATTGCTTGTCATATGTGCAACTTCAACAATCTTTCCCCTTATTGCTGTCTTAACTTTTCCGTTCATCGCTTTTCCGGCGAATCCTTCCGTACACGTGTCTTCGTTGGTTAAGGCAGCACTTACCCATGTTTGAATATCACTCATTTTCATGTCAAAATCTCTTCCCCTCAATTGCTTCATTTCTCCTAAAGATTTTCTGAGTTCACTTACTGTGTCACTTAATTCCTCCACACAGTCTTGCATGGCGCCTACTTCTCTAGGCGTCATGCCTTGACTGTGTGACAATTTCAACATCATAGCGGATGTTGATTGGGCTGTTTCGAGGCTAACGGAGAGAGATTCATGTGCTAAAAGTTGTGGAGAAACTCCAATAGCACTTGAACGGCTTGATAATGAACTGAAACATAGGTTAGGATAAGTTGTTGACTTACATGATGTTCGTATGAACTCTGTGTTTGTATGTCCGGTTGCTGGCCTTGTTGATGAAGTTGAAGTAGTGAAGGCTAATAAAATAAGAAAGATAGTGAGAAAATTGTAATGGTTATTACAACAACCTTCCATTTCTCTCTTTCACTAACCTTTTTGTTTCTCAATAACTAATGAAAGCTAGTTGAGTTGAGTGTGATGAAAATGGGAATGAAGGGTTCTGCATTTATAGCAAAAACTCTCACGTGGGAGTGGGGATGAACTTGTACTGTTCTATTTAATAGTATACAAAACAAGTTCTATTTCTATATCGTAGTTAAAGCAATGTTGAAAAATAAGTGTTTGCACATTAGAAAGGCATAATCATTTGTATATTACTCAAACTTCAAGAAGAGTTAGAACCTCAATTTTTCATTTGGCTAGAGAAAACTTTAAATCCGATTACATTGATTTAAATTTAGATCATTAGGTACTTGAGCATCTATCCAATGGTGTTTCCTAAACAGATTTAGCACTTCCCACAGTTCACTTTTACTTGTCACTGTTTGACTTGACACATTCATTAAGAAAACAATTATTGATATAGGTATTTTACCAAACTATATCTATTAAATGATGTTAAGTATAAAGTCTTGAAAAATGATTTGGAGATAGTGTTTAATGTTGAGGATAAAACATGGAAAAAGATAATTGTTTTTTCTTGATATGTCAAAGTGACAAGTAAAAATGGAATCTATTTTAGAAATAAATAATAAATAAAAGTAAGTTAAAAGGAGTAGAAAATGAACGTTTGGATTGACTTATTTTGACTGTTATTGGCTTTTGAGATCTTTTTCTATTTCGTATAATGTTTGGAAAAGATTTTTAAAAAAATGCCTTCAAATTCTAAGTTTAGGTCCAAAATACTCAAAATAGGCTAAATGCTTAAAGTTGAATATTTCCTAACTTATTAGTTTTATCTTGTAGTTTACAAGATAATTTTAAAGTCAATCCAAACTATAAAGGCATACACTACATTTGATGGTCACAAAATGGGGCTTAAACTATACTCTAATAAGGAAGAAGATATTTAGTGCTGGTGAAAGGTGTGGATCCTGGATAATATATGTATTAATTACTTTTATAACACGACGGGCTTCTTAATAATAAGAGGAGATATTCAAAGGTCGATCCTTTTTTTTTTATCCGAGGAACTTTCACAAATAGTCAAATATATAATAAATTTAGTTATGTTTTATAGAGACAGCTTGTACATTTATGGATTGTAGGTTGTAGCTGCCGTTTAAGATGCTTCTTTATATAATTTGCTGGTGAATATGTATAATTCATGGGTATGTTTGTATAATTTAGTTATTTTTGTATAAAATCAAAATAACATATTCAAACAAACATAAACATCTAAACTTTAAATAGTTATATAAATTATATATTATACAACTACTGAATTATACAAACGTGTGAATTATACAAACTCAAAACTCCAATTCATGTAATTATCACTTAATGTTGGTTATGGATAGTAATTAACTAAAATTATAACTGTGATGACTAATTAACTAATATATTTGCTTAAATATGTAATTTCTCCTTTTTATTATCTGTTATATATATATATATATAAAATATCTAAACAGTATTTTGAAACAAAATATCTAAACTTTAAGTGGTCTGTATCGGGAAAGTACACTGATCAAACTTGAGCTTTAACGCATGTGATGTGCATATAAGGAGGAGGCCCCATTATCAACATTATTGATTGCCGATAAGGAAAAACCATATGCACATAGTTTAATTACATACTTCACTTTAGATTTAATATACATAAGTGGACGAAGCTTAAAATTTTGAAGTACACCCAGCTTCAATCTATGTTTTAACTCTCTCAGTGGAAGAGCTCTATCATATTCAAGGGCTAAGACCATTTGGCTGGTAGTTCGGTGTACATCCTTCATTAGAAAATTATATGGTGTATAAAAGTAAAATTTAGTCAATATGAGTGTGTATTTAATTTACATATCGTTCGTCAAATTACTAACTCCGTTACTAACACGATTGTGTTGTTTGGCAGATCTAGGCATCTAAAACAATATTACAATATATATAAAGAGAGATTCTGAATTTTCTATAACGAAATAATAGAAAACGAAATCACTGAAATCATTGTTTCATCGTTAATATCTTTGGATTTCTTTCATTTGAAATTTGACTTGAACCAAAGATGTTGTTTACGAAATTCCAATTAATTTTAAATTCAAATCACTAAATATTATATTTTTAGTAAAAATTTTAGATCCATCATCAATATTTCGATTGTTAATGATCATGATACAAAGTGGAAAAAGTGGAGAAGAATTCTAAAGTATCAAAGTTGATGAAAAGCACACACACCACCCGCCATCGAAGAGCCCTGTCGGCCACTATTAAACAAACTTAAGCGGTTTGTGTGAGTTTGTTTTTGGGGGACCAAAGTTTCTCTATTATTTCAAATTATTGGTGTCAAGTGGGAGTATATATCAAGTGTTTGTTAAAAAGTGCATCTTTTGTACAGGAATTTATGAACTTTTACCACGCCTCATATATTTAATTTTAGTTCCAACTTGTTGTAAAGATATTCATACTACGTACGCAAGAGGAGTTTGAATTATTGGATCATGAGAAATTAATTTTCGCAGCTATGTAATCCGATTTTAAGATAAGGTTTCAAATTTACTGAATTAGTTACAATGAACCAAGTTGATGGGATGTTCTTGTAGAATTCTTAAAGAAAAGAATCAAGAGAAATTAAGAATTGTATTGATACGTTAATTTTCTAGTATATATTTTTTGTCAAGGATAATCTGTTCTAGAGTATGTTTCATGACAATCGGTATAATCCATTAAGTTTATTCATATTTTATCTATGAATACCCATATTTCTATGGAGTGAAGTTCAAATTTTTGGAGTGATTAAAATATCACTAAAATATAGGCGATTTGAACGTGTTATCAGACTCTTTGGTAGCATTAGTTAAAACTAAATTACTAATCGACCTGATGTTTAGTTTGAACTTTCCTAAATAACATGTTTAATCATGTTTTTTTTCCAATACGTGGTAGGGTTTCAAGACCATTAATTCGTGGTATAGGTCCACTAATTAATTTGCATGAATCATCATGTTGTTTGTATTCAAAAAAAAAGTTCAAACCGAATAAATTAGACAATTAATTAGTAGCCAATGCATATACACGTTTCGTTATTATATTAGGATAAACGTTTTTGCCGACTAAATTTGTGTTTAATACAAAAATATTATGTACGTAATGCAGTTTAAGACGTGTATCTACTTGGATTTGATTTAATGGTATTAATAAGATTTAAAAACTTTAATAAAGATGGGTCCTGGATAATACATGTATTAATTACTTTTATAGCACTATGTATTTATAATGGAGACCATGAAATATCCAAAGGTCACTTTTTCTTATATATCTATGATTTTTTTTTTTTGTTTAAATAATTGGTTGTGCAAAATATCTAAACACTAAAGTCATGTATTCGAAATAAAATATCGTAAGTGTACGTATTTGAAATAAAATATCTAAACTCTAAAGTGGTCTGTATCAACTATAAAGTACATTCACGGATCTTTTATTGATACATTGCGAATAATGAAGAACTATATATAGCCTATAGGGCCCGTAAAGATAACTATTAAACGAATTAAAAAGGGTACCCATTTGATCATTTTGTGTGGGTTTGTTATTGGGGACCAAAGTTTGACTATTATTTCAAATTATTATTGGCAAGTGGGGTTACTATATATATCACGTATAAAGTGTTTGACAAGAATTTCATCTTTTGTATCAGATTTTGTGAACTTTTAATATGCGTCGCTGTTGTAAAAGAACTAGGTTCAGTGAATGTTTCTGTTTAATAAGGAAGTAAAAGGCATAAAAACAGAGCACATATTGGGTGCAATCGATCAGGTTGAGTCAAATTTAAATGAATCATAATGGGTTAAAATAATAATTGGGTAGGATTCAATTCAATTCAATCCAAATTTACTTCAGTTAAAATAGGTGAGTAATGGGTTACATAACGGGTGAACATTCAACCCAATCCAAATTTTACTAAACTTAATTGGTAACTTGGTCTTTTAAAATATTTTAGTATCTAATAAATTATAAAAATAAATAAATTATGGCTATATTTAACTTATCAAATTAAAAAATAAAATAAAAAATATTTTAACAATATTTCTAATGAGCTTTGGGTTACATATCAACTAAACGATCTTAATGGGTGGGATTGAAATGGGTTGAACTTATGAACGGGTGAGTCAATAACACATCCAAACATAAATGGGTTGGATAGATTGAGTTTGATTTTGTCTCCCTTAACTCCTAAGCACATATATAGTACATCGTCTGTGATATTACCAAGATCAGTTTTTTACAAAATACTATATTTGTTCTTAATTACTTGTCCATTTTTTATTCTCAAACACCTATAAGAAAACAATGATTGACATAGTCAATTTCATCATTTTATCCCAATTAATTATAAAGTGGATGAATTAAAAGTTAAAGAAGTTTTACCTTTTTTAAAATTAATTAATTGAGGGTATAATAGGTGAAGATATTTTTTTCTTTATTTATTTGTCAAAATAGACAAGTAAAATTAAAAGAGACAAGTTAAAAAGAATAATTGAACAAATAATTAGGAACAGAGGGAGTATATCTTTTACTCGATCCCTCCATTCATATTTACTTATACACTTTACAAAAAATAGTAGTACAACAGTACTTGACCAATTTGGAAAATCAAGACATACTTTACCCTTTAGTGTCTATTTTATCTTTGGTATTAAATATTAGTCAATACATGATACATTTCTCAAATCATTACATTTAATATATTCAAAGGATAATATAGTAATATGATTTCTAGTATTCTTTCTCAAGGTGTTTTTCAAGTCAATAATTGTTATATTCTAGGTGGTTTGATGATTCTCACAAATGCAAGGATCTGGTCCCTGGCAGAATGCTCTCATTCAGATTCAAATAGGGTACAACTGTAAAGTTGTCATGTCAGATGGTAGGTGAAAAGTGCAGTATACTGAGCAGCCAAACTGTATGTTTCAGTGGCTCACGAACGCTGGGATCCGATCCTTGACAGAGTTCTCTTCATTATACGCATAATGGCGTACATCTATACAGTTATCATGTCATTGGTTGGTGAGACACCAACGTACTGAACCAATCAAAATGGACGAGGTTGTTTGTCCAACAGTTAATAACTCTTTATGGTTAATATTTTCAACATGACAATTAACATATTATATTTATTCATTCAGAAGAGCAAGAGAGTTAGCAAGTCATTCAAGAACTCACAAAGAATGTTGCACGAGACTTGATCCTTAAAAGATTGCTTATATGAAATGGTGATAAGACAGTTGTCATAAAAGTTGTCACCTCTGATATGATAGGTGCAAAACTTTTTTAAACAGCAAACTTTCAGCCAATAGGATTGTCTTAAGGTCGAGTTTGTGTTGATTTTTATATAGTCTCTTCTCAAAAACCACAAACTCAAGATTTGGCAAACAAAACTCACAAGCTTAAAAGGAAAAAGACATCTTCAAGTAAGAACTCAAGCACAAGAACACATACAGTAAGGACTTGATCAATAGAAGAAGTGTTTTACGTACGTGTTGTTGTTCTTGAATGTTTGTATTTGATCGAACTTAACTTGTAGAATTCGTTTCACTCTTGTTAGAGATGTTTCAAAACTGTTTGAGTCTTGTAAGAACATAGTTAAGGGTAAATTTGTGTCTTATGATAAAAAATCTATATTAATCAGTAGGGTTAGTTTAAGGGGAAATAGATTTATTGGTTAGGCTCATTAAGTAATTTGTATTACTTTAGTTTAGAGATTAGGAGGTTAATCTCTAGTGTGGTTGTAAACTGGTTTTTATTTTTGCTTTGAGAAAATTAGTGAAAGCCGTTTGATAAGTCATATTTGACAGGTCGTGATTTTACACCCTTAAACAAGGAGGTTTTCACATGAAACTCTTGTGCCTGATTTACTTTTTGTTATTCATTTTCTGCACTTTACTCTGTCACGGACCTGAATAATAGATAACTATTGTTGGGATTAGTACAAAGATACGAAAGCAAGTTTAATATTCCAACGTAAGAACCATTAATACTAATTAGCTAACCAAGGAACTACACAACTCAATCAATTACTAGGAATTTAAAGATACGAAAGCAAATTTAGATACAAGAGTAGATAGAGTTTCCATAAACTATAAAAGATCTAACAACGACTAACAAAACATTGCGAAAATTATTCCGTAGAACCTGAAAGTCAATGTACCAAATGAAAACTCTAACAAGAATCCATAAGTCTAAATTAAATGGGTATAACTCAATTAAACATAAGGAAAACTAAAGTATTGTCTAAGTCTGAATAGTAACAGACTAAACATAACGAGAACTTATGACTGCCTGGAATAACTGGCTCACCCTTGAATTCGATTGATCATTGGTCTTCTGAATGAGGTTTGTCAGTAGCCGCTTGAAGATGCCCTGTACTTAAAAAAGAAAGAGCAAATATAATATCAGTACACAACCACAGTACACTGGTAGGATCACGCGGCTATCCCAATAAGTGAAACATATGCAATTACTCACAACATAATAAAAAAAGATATAATGAACATATGCTATATCAGTCATCTTATCAATATGAACGAATAATTCCACATTCTCGAAATACATCAATATAACAAGTCAATGGTCATCTCAAGGAACCCATACCCAAACTCTTAGTGTACCACTACGTGGTACTCGATCCAAGTTAGTGTGTCAGACTTAACATTCGATCCCATATATGCGCCAGAACATGACATCCGATACAAGTTAGTGTGTTGGAATGTAACATTTGATCCATTCAACATACCATAATCAAAATCATAATGTACATTCTCATAATCATATAATCAAGTGTTGATCCTTTGCATACAATTATTTATTCATACTCATGTACGATTAGTGTGATCAATAATGCAATATTTGCATATATACGTGCATAAAAATGAAGTAATTACTAACATGCATCACACCAACATGAAATTCTATTACAACATAAAGGGGATTTAGCGGCAATTAAAAAAGGTATTAGTAGCTATAATTATGGCCGCTATAGCCATTACTAGCTAATGTACTTTAGTCGCTGTATCAGGGGTCGGTAAAGGCTTTTGCGGCTTTTTGGACAAAAGTTGATAAAGCCAAGCTCTTTTGCTGCCAAAACTCATTCGATTTGGTGGCAATTTGATGTGACAATTCATAAGCCTGCTAAATCCAATCCTAAGAGGTTAGTTATTCTCATGTAGCGTCCATTTTTATAGCCGATAAAAACAATTAAAGTGCCACTAGAACATATTTGTTCTAGTGGCAATTGGTTACGGCAATTTAGATGGCTGTTAAATCCAATAAAATAGTTAGTTGTGCTTGTTTAGTGTCCATTTTTATTGTCACTAAAATTTATAATATTATACTTTTAATTCACTGCTATGTAACAGCCAAAAAAAATTATTCAAAGTAATGATTTTCTTTCTTTTTTCTTATTTTAATGTTGGTTATTATTTAATAATAGTATTTTATATATCATTTACCTAACTTGTTTCAATGATATGATCTATTAGATATTTTGAGAAAAAAAACAATATAACACAAAATTAAAATAAATACTTTATAAAATCATGAATATAATTAGGGGTTGTTCATGATTTGATTTAGATAGGTTAACAGTTAAAATTAAAATTAATTAATTTAAATCGATTATTAAATTTTTAAAATTAAATCAAATCAAATAAAAAAATCGTCAACTTTTTTTCGATATTTTTCAATTCGAAAGTAATAAGTTTGTTGAGGACATACACATCTCGATAGATACAAACACTTAGTGCATGAATAATTCACAATAAGTTATTGTATGAACAAATTGATTCATCCAATTTATCACGTTTCATAAACAAAAAAAAAATTATTGTCAATAACATAAAGTAGGTCAATATTCTAGAGATATCAACATTATATCCGATTTTTCAATAAAATCACAACTTAAAATATTGAGAAATTACTTTTTTTAAAAAAATATAACAATCATTATTTCATAGTCAAAATTAATCAATTATCATCTTCTTTAGCTTGAATTTTAAATTATTCAGTCTTACGTTTGGAAATTTTATAAAGAAAGAAAGTGTAATCATTAAAGTAATGAATATTGAGAGATTTAGAGTTAAGGCTATAATAGTTGGGCTAAAAATTAAGGGGTCGTTTGGTACAAAGATGCATAATGCAGGGATTACTAATGCATGGATTAGTAATGCAGAGTTTAGTAATGCAGGGATTATTTTTTAGCAAGTGTTTGGTTCATTATTTCCTACCTAGTCTTATGTTTGGTTTAAAACTTTAGAAAAAGTTTATTTCCTATTATACCCTTTAGTTATTGTGAGATTATGTTTCATTTAACTAGTCAAGTTAAATATTAAAAAAAATACAAAAATATTATTAATTTTGAGGTGTGTTATGTCACATGGTATATTTCTAATTTTTTGTTGGTCAAATATACCTTGAACTTAACATGAATTTAAGGCTACTTAAATTGTTCAAATACGCTTAGCTTATTTTAAAAATTAAAAAAAAATAGTTTACATGGTCAATTGACGAACTACATTTAAAAACAAAAAAACAAAAAATCAACCCAATATAACAACTCAAACATGGAGAAAAAAATATTAGTTTGTGAAATCATCAAATTACATGGAATAAATTTGGAGAATTAAATGAACAATTATAAATATTCTCATATAAATTAAAAAAGAACATGAATTACAAAAAAAAAAAAAATAGGAAAAAAGATTTGGAGAAAATTTAGTCATTAGGGGTCTTATCCAAGGATTGTTAAACCTTGGATTAGCTATCCCTCCCTTTCCTAGGGATAAAATAAGACCATGTAAAAGGTATTAGTAATCCATGGATTAGGTTAAATAAAGTAACCAAACAATGTTTTTGTTTGGACTATATTTTAATCCATGGATTATTTTGATTAATACTTCCTACCAAACGGGTCCTAAGTGTTGACTTCAGAAAATAGTAAAATTAAAGATTTAATTTAATTAAAATTTATCAAAATACTTATATTTTATTTACGAATAATTATAAATTATATATATAGCTTATCATTTCGATTTGATTATTTTTGCGATTAATATTTAATAAAATCAAAACAAATAATGTCAATTTTTCAAAATTTTAAAATTAAAACATAACCAAATCAAATCAAATATATGCTTTTTTAATTAATTTAATTCAAATTTCAATACAATTTTAATTTTATAACCATAACCATGAACAACCCTACATGTAACAACCATCCAAGCACACTTATCAGTTTCATGCGCTCAATTGGATTATTGAAAATAAAAGGAAATCAGTAGAACAACTTCATAGAAATATCAGAATACTAAAATCGACAATCTAACGAAATATTGACACTTCAAAGATTTTGCTTTCAAAATTTAATCAATAACAAAAGTAAAAAAAATCGATTCAGCTTTCGATTTCTATGCACTCACGCAACTCAAGTGGCACATATTCAAACATAGATAAGGAGTTCACAATAAATAAATATATATATATATATATATATATATATAAAATCAAAAATTAGTAAATACCATTTTATTAATTAACTAGGATTAAAAGAGGAAAGAATAGTTCAATGCACAAATAGCAAATGAACTATTACATTTTTGCATTTGAAACGTAAAATTTGAAACCTCGAAAAGAAAAAAAAGGCGACTATATATATTAGCCCTCTTGCATTCGCATAATCAAATTTAAGTACTTTATATTGGTGGGTGAATCATAAAGTACATATTCATGATAATTGTCTTTGAAATTAAAATTCTAATAAAAAGCATAAACTAGAAAGTTGTCACGATCCAAATTGGGTCGCGACTGTCACCCACACTTACCCTTCTGTGTGAGCGAACCAACCAAATCTAAACCTTAACATTTCAATGTACTATCAACATAAAGTAATGCGGAAGACTTAAACTCATTAATAAAAACCAATTCAATAACTATTATTTCCCAAAATCTGGAAGTCATCATCACAAGAACATCTACTTCAAATTACTAAATCTAAGAGTTTCTAAGAAGCTAAAAATACATAAAAGGTAGTCCATGCCGGAACTTCAAGGCATCAAGACATGAAGAGGAAGATCCAGTCCAAGCTAGAAACATTAGCTCACCCTGATATCCGGAGTAATGAAGACTGACTAGAGTTACTGTTGAGTCGAAGATGACGGCACGTTTGCTGCACTCCACAATTAAACAAGAAGAAAACATAAAAGTAGGGGTCAGTACAAAACACGGGTACTGAATAGATATCATCGGTCAACTCAAAATAGAAATCAATATATACCAAGTAATATCATAAAATCAACTATGATACTCAACATGTAGCAACAACAAGTACTATGTCATAATAAATTACCGTCAAGTTCACACATGAGGACTCAAGCCTTAATACCATACTCATTTGGGAATTATGTTCATTAGATTGAGTATATTAACATCTTTCAAGATTCATTATCTTTATTTCTCTTGTGTCGGTACGTGACACTCCATTCCCTCATATTCATTAGTCCTCCTGTGTCGGTACGTGACACTCCGATCCCCTACGTCTACGTGTCGGTTCGTGACACCCGATCCACTAATTCTATGTGTCGATTCGTGACACCCGTCCCACTAATTCTATGTGTCGGTTCGTGACACCCGATCCACTAATTCTATATGTCGGTTCGTGACACCCGATCCACTAATTCTATGTGTCGGTTTGTGACACCCGTCCCACTAATTCTATGTGTCGGTTCGTGACACCCGATCCACTAATTCTATGTGTCGGTTCGTGACACCCGATCCACTAATTCTATGTGTCGGTTCGTGACACCCGTCCCACTAATTCTATGTGTCAGTTCGTGACACCCGATCCACTAATTCTATGTGTTGGTTCGTGACACCCGATCCACTAATTCTATGTGTCGGTTCGTGACACCCGTCCCACTAATTCTATGTGTCGGTTCGTGACACCCGATCCACTAATTCTATGTGTCAGTTCGTGACACCCGATCCACTAATTCTATGTGTCGGTTCGTGACACCCGTCCCACTAATTCTATGTGTCGGTTCGTGACACCCGTTCCACTAATTCTATGTGTCGGTTCCTGACACCCGATCCACTAATCTCATTCTATTAATTCATCTAGCCTTCTCTTATACCAAGACATCATCATCTCATTACTTTAGTTCATCAAGCCTTCTTTTATACTAAGACATCATCATCTCATTACTTTAGTTCATCAAGCCTTCTTTTATACCAAGGCATCATCATTAACAAAGAGATTAGGGTTTTTCAAGATTTGGGATTCAATAACTTCATCATGCTTATATAATCACAATTATATAATTACATTCATGCAAGCATACAATTAAGCACATAGAAGGGTTTACAATATTATCAAAACATATCATTCGCTATTAAGAGTTTACTACGAATATCGTAAGAGAAACCATAACCTACCTCCACCGAAGATTCGTGATCAAGCAAGCAAATTTCCCAAGCTTTTGTTTTTCCTCTTCGTTCGTCTCTCTCTATCGATTCTCCTTCTCTCTCTTTCTACTCTTTTCTTTTTCTTATTCAAACCCTCTTTCTTTTACCCTAATTAACATGTAATTAAGTGTAAAAGATGACAATAATAACCCACAATTTAACTCAAGGTTACCTCTTTTATCCCCCAAGAAATTGAGTTATTAATATAAACCCACGAAGTATATAATCATAGCAGGAATAGTCCAAAACGCCCCTTTAAAACTTAACCAGAAATCCGACTCTGATTGGGATTACGCAACCTGTGACGGCCCGTCGCGCCTGCAACGGTCCGTCATGCAGGTTCGTCAGAGACTCGATTTCCTTAAGGAGTCTGTGACGGCCCGTCGTACCTACGACGGTCCGTCCTGCACTTCCGTCACGACGTTCAGAGAATCGTTTCCTGTACCAAATTCTCAAGAGTTGAAGTGTTTTGAAACGGCGGATCACGACGGTTCGTCGTGCCTGTGACGGTCCGTCCTGCAGGTCCGTCACAGAGTTCAGAGAGTCGATTTCAGCACTTAAATTTCAGAATTCCCAAGTGTTTTGGAATGAGACACCCTCGACGGTCCGTCGTACCCATGATGGTCCGTCGTCTCAACGAGTTTTCCAGAAATAAAATCTGCTGCTCAAAATGACTAAACAGGTCGTTACATTAGATACCAATTTACCCATCGTTCGTCCCCGAACGATCACAAGAAGGAAAACAAGGGCGAAAAGGAGTACCTGAATCTGTAAACAGGCATATCCGCCTCTTTCTCCCAAGTGGCTTCTTCGACTGGTCGATTCTTCCATTGAACTTTGATGGATGCAATTTCCCTTGATCTCAACTTGCGAATTTCTCTATCTAAAATAGCAACAGGCTCCTCCTCATAAGACAAATTCTCATCAAGCAAAACTGAATCCCAACGGATAATATAGTTTCCATCCCCATGGTATCTTTTCAACATAGACACATGAAATAGTGGATGTACTCCGGACAGCCCTGGAGGCAAGGCTAACTCATAAGCCACCTCCCCTACTCGCTTAAGTACTTCAAAGGGACCAATGTACCTTGGGCTTAGCTTGCCCCTTTTACCAAACCGCATCACCCCTTTCATTGGCGAAACTTTCAACAAGACTTGTTCACCCTCCATGAACTCTAAGTCTCTAACCTTTCGATCTGCATATTCTTTTTGCCTACTTTGCGCCGCTAGAAGCTTTTCTTGAATAGATTTCACTTTATCTAACGATTTCCTCAGAAGGTCAGTACCCCAAGGTCTAACCTCGAATGCATCAAACCAACCAATGGGGGACCTACATCTCCTACCATACAATGCTTCAAATGGAGCCATATCAATGCTTGAGTGATAGCTATTATTGTATGAAAACTCCGCTAAGGGTAAGAAGTTATCCCAATGGCCACCAAATTCTATCACACACACACGAAGAATATCCTCCAACACTTGAATCGTTCGCTCAGACTGACCACCGGTCTGAGGATGGAACGCGGTACTAAGGTCCAACCTAGTACCCAATTCCGCATGCAATGTTTTCCAAAACTTAGAAGTAAACTGCGTACCTCTATCTGATATGATGGATAGTGGAACCCCATGCAATCGAACGATTTCTGAGATATAGATATTGGCCAACTTCTCTGCATTATAAGTCACCTTGATCGGAATGAAATGAGCAGACTTAGTTAACCTATCAACAATCACCCAAATAGAGTCGTACTTACCCATCGTCTTTGGAAGACCAACCACGAAGTCCATTGCGATTCTCTCCCATTTCCATTCCGGAATGGGCATTCTCTGAAGTGTTCCTCAGGGCCTTTGGTGTTCATACTTTACTTGTTGACAGTTTGGACATTTGGCAATAAAATCCACAATATCACGCTTCATTCTACTCCACCAAAAGTGTTGCTTTAGGTCACGGTACATCTTGGTTGCACCCAGATGTATCGAATACCTTGAACTATGAGCCTCTGTCAGAATAGTGTTGATCAAATCATCGACGCGGGGTACACATACCCTTCCCTTAATCCTCAAAACACCTTCCTCATCGATTGTCGCTTCTTTAGCCTCTCCTTGCAACACTTTATCTCGGATCCGGATCAATTTTTCATCATTAAACTGCTTTCCCTTAATCTTATCAAGGAAGGAAGATCTTGCCTCCACACAAGCTAAAAATCCTCCCTTCTCATTTACTTCTAATCTTATCAAATCGTTAGCTAGAGTCTGAACCTCTCTAGCCAATGGACGTCTAGAAGCTTGCAAGTGAGCTAGACTTCTCATGCTTCCCGCCTTTCTACTTAAAGCATCCACTACAACATTCGCCTTCCTCGGATGATACAAAATAGTGATTTCGTAGTCCTTCAGTAGTTCCATCCATCTCCTCTGTCTCAAGTTCAAATCTTTTTGAGTAAAGACATACTGTAGGCTACGATGATCCGTATAGACCTCACACTTAACCCCATATAAATAGTGTCTCCATTGCTTTAATGCAAACACTACCGTGGCCAATTCCAAATCATGAGTTAGATAGTTACGTTCATGCACTTTTAATTGTCTTGAAGCATAAGCAATCACATTCTTCTCTTGCAATTAGCACTGCACCCAAACCCGAATAGGATGCATCACAATAGACAATGAAATTCTTACCTTCCACTGGCAAGGTGAGAATTGGTGCAGTAGTCAACAAAGTCTTGAGCTTCTGAAAGCTTTCCTCACACTCATCCGACCATACAAATGGGACATTTTGCTTAGTCAAGTTCATCAGTTGGGAAGCAATGGAAGAGAATCCCTTGACAAATCAGCGGTAATAGCTAGCTAAACCAACAAAGCTCCTTATTTCTAACACTTTAGTAGGTCTTACCCAATTCTTCACTGTCTCAATCTTGGAAGGATCCACCATCACTCCATCCTTAGAAACCACGTGCCCCAAGAAGGACACTACATCTAGCCAAAACTCACACTTAGAGAACTTGGCATAAAGCTTTTTCTCCCTCAACATTTCCAATACCATTCTCAAATGCTCCTCATGTTCCTCCTTACTTTTAGAGTATATCAGTATGTCATCAATAAATACGATCACAAAGAGATCCAGATATGGCTTAAAAATCCCGTTCATCAAGCTCATGAAAGCAGCAGGGGCATTCGTAAGACCAAAAGACATCACTACAAATTCGTAATGCCCTTACCTGGTTCTAAAAGCAGTCTTTTGCACATCGGTTGCCCGTATTTTCAATTGATAATAACCGGATCTCAAGTCAATCTTAGAGAAGACACAATCACCTTGTAATTGATCGAACAAGTCATCAATGCGAGGAAGAGGATACTTGTTCTTTATGGTTACCTTGTTCAACTGCCGGTAGTCTATGCACATCCGAAAACTCCCATCCTTCTTCTTCACAAACAAAACCGGAGCACCCCAAGGAGATGCACTTGGTCTAATGAAGCCTTTGTTCAACAACTCTTGAAGTTGGGCTTTTAACTCTCTTAACTCCGCGGGAGCCATTCTATAAGGGGGTATAGAAATGGGACGAGTACCCGGTTCAAGATCAATACAGAAGTCAATATCCCTATCTGGTGGCATACCAGGAAGATCTGCAAGGAACACATCCCGAAACTCACGGACCACCGAAACCGACTCAATCGAAGGTACTTGGATAGTGTCATCCTTGAGATGTGCCAAGAAAGCTAAACACCCTTTACTAACCATTTTCTTAGCACGAAGAAAGGAGATGATACGCACCGGATTGGAAGTGTAGTCACCCTCCCACACTAACGGATCTGTCCCAGGCTTGGCTAACGTCACCGTTTTAGCATTACAATCCAAGATCGCAAATTGCGGAGAAAGCCAAGTCATACCCAGAATTACATCAAAATCAACCATTTCTAAGATAACCAAATCTACATAAGTGTTGCTCCCCATAAAGTTCACCAAACAAGACCTATATACCTTTTCAACTACCACAGACTCACCCACCGGAGTAGAAACACGAATAGGCATATCAAGTAATTCACAATGTAAATTTAGACCATTAGCAAATGAGGAAGATACATAAGAAAATATGGATCCAGGATCAAACAATACAGAAGCCATGCAATCACAAACCAGAAGATTACCTGTGATGACAGCATCAAATGTCTCCGCCTCCGATCTCCCAGGGAAAGCATAACAATGGGCCCTCTCACCTGTCTGTTTGTTGCCCCTACCATGTTGTGATGTAGTGGCTCCAGTTTGCCCATCACCCCAACCGTTTTGGTGACCACCATTACCTCGACCACCACGTCCTCCAGAATAACGGCCTCTACCATGACCACCTCTACCTCTAGCTATTGGGGGTCTATAACTTTGTTTGGGACAATTCCTCCTAATATGTCCAGTATCCCCACATCCATAACACTCTCTAGAGTCAAGCATAGGTCTCTCAGAGAAGTGTTGACCGGTCTGAGGTAGACCCCCAACTACAGTCTGTAGTGAAGACTGAATGGGTCGAACTGAGTAACCTCCGAAACCCTGTCCTCTAGAGTAAGAACCATTAAGCTCACCTCCCTTTCGAAACCTCTTTGATGTCGATGCCAAGGTGAATTCATCTGGCTTCACTCCTTCCACCTCTACCACGAAATCTACCACTTCTTGGAAGGATTTTGTCGTAGCCGCTACCTGTAAGGCTGAAATCCGCAACTCTGACCTCAACCCCTTCACAAAACGACGAATCCGCTCTTGTGGACTGAAACAAAGTTGGGTGGCATATCTGGATAGTGCACGAAACTTAGCCTCATGTGCATTGACCAACATCCTACCTTGCTCTAGGCTCAAGAACTCATCCCTTTTCCTATCCCTCAAAGTCCGGGGGATATACTTCTCCATAAACAAGCTAGAGAACGAGGCCCAAGTCATAGGTGGTGCCTCTGTTGGTTGACACTCAACATGTGACCGCCACCACATTTTGGCGTTCCCTTGAAACTGATAAGTCACAAACTCCACACCAAACCGTTCTACTATACCCATCTTGTGTAGTAGCTCGTGACAGTCAACCAGAAAATCATAAGCATCCTCCGATTCAGCACCCTTGAAGACTGGAGGTTTCAATTTCAAGAACTTACTGAAAAGTTCATGCTGATCATTTGTCATTATAGGCCCAGTAGTCAGACGTGGAAACGTGCCTATGTCCAATGAGGCATCCATACGAGGAGCCATAGTGGCTGCATGTTGTACCTCTGAAACCGGAGGTGTTGGTGTAGAAAACACTGGAGGTGCCTGACCCTGATCAGACAACCCACTAAGATAAGCGAGCACCTGATTTATCATCTCTGGGGTAGGCTGGGGTGGCAATCCCTCATTCTGCACTTGTTCATTTTCCCCATCCTCCCCTTCTCTTATTACTTCCTGAGTCGGTGGAGGAGTCACTGCCCCTAGTATCAGATGGGCTAGGTGCTCGTCCTCTTCCCCTAGAGGACGTCCTCCCACGACCTCTACCACGGCCTCTTGCCGCTGCTCTTCCTCGAGCTACAGCCCCAGTGGCTGGCTCGGACGCACCCTGTTCCGCCGGTGCTGGTGTTGGCGCGGTTGTTGCTCTAGTTCTAACCATCTGCAAAATAGAGTGAAGATGGTCAGATACCAATTTGTATCACCTAGATACCAATTGGACCCAAGTAATAGCACGAAAGAAAGAATGGAATTTTTCCTAAAGTCTTATAGCCTCTCAAAGAAAAGTAAAGGCGTCCCCCTACCGTTTCTTAAGACTCTACTAGACTCGTTCTTGTGTGATGAGACCAACGAACCTAATGCTCTGATACCAAGTTTGTCACGACCCAAATCAGGCCGCGACTGGCACCTACACTTACCCTCCTGTGTGAGCGAACCAACCAAATCTAAGCCTTAACATTTCAATGTACTATCAACACAAAGTAATGCGGAAGACTTAAATTCATTAATAAAACCCAATTCAATAACTATTATTTCCCAAAATCTGGAAGTCATAATCACAAGAACATCTACTTCAAATTACTAAATCTAAGAGTTTCTAAGAAGCTAAAGATACATAAAAGCTAGTCCATGCCGGAACTTCAAGGCATCAAGACATGAAGAGGAAGATCCAGTCCAAGCTAGAAGCATTAGCTCACCCTGATATCCGGAGTAATGAAGACTGACTAGAGTTACTGTTGAGTCGAAGATGACGGCACGTTTGTTGCACTCTACAATTAAACAAGAAGAAAACATAAAAGTAGGGGTCAGTACAAAACACGGGTACTGAGTAGATATCATCGGCCAACTCAAAATAGAAATCAATATATACCAAGTAATATCATAAAATCAACTATGATACTCAACATGTAGCAACAACAAGTACTATGTCATAATCAATTACCGTCAAGTTCACACATGAGGACTCAAGCCTTAATACCATACTCATTTGGAAATTATGTTCATTAGATTGAGTATATTAACATCTTTCAAGATTCATTATCTTTATTTCTCTTGTGTCGGTACGTGACACTCCGATCCCCTACATCTACGTGTCGGTTCGTGACACCCGATCCACTAATTCTATGTGTCGGTTTGTGACACCCGTCCCACTAATTCTATGTGTCGGTTCGTGACACCCGATCTACTAATTCTATGTGTCGGTTCGTGACAACTGTCCCACTAATTATATGTGTCGGTTCGTGACACCCGATCCACTAATTCTATGTGTAGGTTCGTGACACCCGATCCACTAATTCTATGTGTTGGTTCGTGACATCCGTCCCACTAATTCTATGTGTCGGTTTGTGACACCCGATCCACTAATTTTATGTGTCAGTTCGTGACACCCGATCCATTAATTCTATGTGTCGGTTTGTGACACCCGTCCCACTAATTCTATATGTCGGTTCGTGACACCCGATCCACTAATTCTATGTGTCGGTTCGTGACACCCGATCCACTAATTCTATGTGTCGGTTCGTGACACCCGTCCCACTAATTCTATGTGTCGGTTCGTGACAACCGACCCGCTAATCTCATTCAATTAATTCATCTAGCCTTCTCTTATACCAATGCATCATCATCTCATTACTTTAGTTCATCAAGCCTTCTTTTATACCAAGGCATCATCATCTCATTACTTTAGTTCATGAAGACTTCTTTTATACCAAGGCATCATCATTAACAAAGAGATTAGGGTTTTTCCAGATTTGGGATTCAATAACTTCATCATGCTTATATAATCACAATTATATAATTACATTAATGCAAGCATACAATTAAGCACATAGCAGGGTTTACAATATTATCAATACATATCATTCGCTATTAAGAGTTTACTACGAATATCGTAAGAGAAACCATAACCTACCTCCACCGAAGATTCGTGATCAAGCAAGCAAATTTCTCAAGCTTTTGTTTTTCCTTTTCGTTCGTCTCTCTCTATCGATTCTCCTTCTCTCTCTTTCTACTCTTTTCTTTTTCTTATTCAAACCTTTTACCCTAATTAACATGTAGTTAAGTGTAAAAGATGACAATAATAACCCACAATTTAACTCAAGGTTACCTCTTTTATCCCCCAAGAAATTCAATTATTAATATAAACCCACGAAGTATATAATTATAGCAGGAATATTCCAAAACGCCCCTTTAAAACATAACCAGAAATCCGACTCCGACTGGGATTACGCAACCTGTGACGGCCCGTCGCGCCTGCGACGGTCTATCATGCAGGTTCGTCAGAGACTCGATTTCCTTAAGGAGTCTGTGACGGCCCGTCGTACCTACGACGGTCCGTCGTGCACTTCCGTCACGACGTTCAGAGAATCGTTCCCTGTACCAAATTCTCAAAAGTTGAAGTGTTTTGAAACGGCGGATCACGACGGTTCGTCGTGCCTGTGACGGTCCGTCCTGCAGGTCCGTCACAGAGTTCAGAGAGTCAATTTCAGCACTCAAATTTCAGAATTCCCAAGTGTTTTGGAACGAGACACCCTCGACGGTCCGTCGTGAGGTCCGTCGTCTCAGCCAGTTTTCAAGAAATAAAATCTGCTGCTCAAAACGACTAAACAGGTCGTTACAAAAGTACAACATATTCATGTGTAATATGTTGTTCTTCTTCATAAATATGTGTAATATGTTGTTCTTCTTCGTGACAACGTTTATATGGTGGCTGGCTACATATTGAATTTAGAATGTATGTAGACTTTATTTTTATTTTTGTGAGATTTAAAAATTATTTTTGAAAGACTATAAATTCAAAAAAAATATTACTAATGTAAGATTGCAAGAAAAATGTAACAAACTACAAGATAGAAAACAAATAAAACAACAAATAGTATTAAACATAATATGATAAGAACCTATATAGTTACTAAATAATTCTACCAGTAGTGAGAAGAGGGAAAAATGAGGCTAGCCCCTACTCTCGTACATAAAAGAGGGAGAACGTCAATTATCTACTGACTTTTTAGCTTTGTTTACTATCTCAATAACTTTCTATTTAAGGTCATTTTCGTGTTATCTAATTAAAAATTTTGTAAAAGCTTTAGTTTCTTAATTTCCCTCAAATTGTTTCCTACTGATATATAGATTACTAGATAAAAGTGTTTGTGCTAGCACGGGTCTAGTATTTATTGTTTTTTTCCCTCACTTAATGTAATATAGATAAAATTTAGAGAGTCAATTAAATTTTGAAATAATTTTAAATTGTTAATTGTTACAAATTATAGTACTTTTTACCTAATTTTTGCAAATAATATATGTTACTCCCCTTGTCTCAATAAATGTAGTACAAATAAAATTTCAAGAGTCAATATGTTATTAATAATTGAGATTTATAATACTATGTACGTAGTTTCCAAATTAAAATAATACATGTTACTTCTATTGTCCCATTTTATATGACATAGATAGATTAATATATGAATCAATCGTATTTCATTTTATAAGCAATCAATTTTATATGAATTCTAAGTTGTCAATTAGCATGGTTTATAGTATTTTTAACGCAATATTTAGATATATAAGAAAGTTAAAAAGCAAGATAAATAAATTAAAATGAAAATCTAAAAAAATAGAGAAATGTATATGTAAGCGTAGAACCATTGTCAGGATCCAAACCCGTTTTGGTTGGCATCCATACTTATAAGCCGGTGGGAGAACCACCACTTCTATCCAACTAAAGCAATTTCTAAAACTAGGGCATTTAAGTTGCGGAAACAACTGGCTTAAAATGAAGTTCCATAACTAAACAAAAGATCTAACAACTAGCATTTGTGGAAGATAAACCTAAAACCTCAAAGTCAATGTACCATACCAAAACTACTCTCGAATAATCAAGTATAAACAAGGAATTACTAATGAACTATTCAACAAACTAAATATAAAGGTGCAAGTCCGAAATTGATGGACACGAACTATTTGATCCCCAATCACATACCACAATCATAATCATAAGTACGTCATCAATTAACAATTTAAAATGTTTTAAAATTATTTTGGACTTGCACCTTTATAGTACTATAATTTGGTGGACACGAACGATTTGATCCACAGTCACATACCACAATCCCAATCGCAAGTACGTCATCAATTAATAATTTAAAATATTTTAAACGTTAGCTTGTCAAACGTGTCAATTCGATCCCCAATCACATAAAACAATCACAAGTACATCATCAAGATCAGACATTTACATCATGATTTCACGGATATATTTCTTCATATATCTCGATTACAACAACATGATCAATACTGCAACATTCATATACATGCAAGTATATCATAATGAAGCAAGAACATGCAACTCACACAGCTCACGAAATCACAATCATCATCTACCTCGAAATAAGCTTAACCCCTAAGAAACTTGATTTTTCCCTTTTCGAATTCGTTCCGCTTATCTTGGTCTACAAATAATCACAATAATATGGATATCAATAAACAATTACTAATTACCCGGAATACTAACATTTCTATGAACCCTAGATCAAACTCATGATCCCAAGTAGTCAAATTAGGGTTAATTACCCCCATAAAATCTATCAAGAAATCCTTCTCCATCAATATTGATCCATCATATTATGTCCTAAAGATCGAAAAGTGAATTTTGGGAGTGAAAAGTTTACCTTTAGCTTAGAGAATGGTGAAAAACGAGTTGGAATAGCCCAAGGATCGTTCTTTAGCTCTAAAAGTCAAAAATTATCAAATAAGATCGTTTAGGGGTTTTATTTACGAGTCGTTATGCGTATGTCCGGCTACAACGACACCCATACTGCTGTAGCAACGTCGCTGCAACGACACAAATCTTGTTGTAGCGGTACCTTTTGAACTAGTGAGCTTCGTCTTGAAAAATCCCAAAAATCCTATGATTTTATTCCCGTCTCGTCCGCTACAGCGGTACCTATTCCGCTGTAGCGGTGTCGCTGCAACGGCAGAATTTGAGGCAGTGAGCTCCTTAAGGAAGTTTTAGTTCCCCTTTTACATCACACTCTTAACCCACTACGCTTAGAAAATATCCTAAACGCCAGAATAGATTCCTGGAGATCTATTTATCCAAATTTATTTCCGTAAAATCATATGAACTTCTTAATGAGTTATCTAACTGATTATGTAATCAAATTCATATTTAATTCAACCAATTACTATCAAATTTTCCTACACCTTGATGACTCCGATTTTCTTCAAATCTGCAGAAAATTAATCCAACACTATGAAAAGGTTTTATCGGCCTCGATTTTTTTCTTGTTAGCATTTCTATAACGATGAAACCCGATTGTTATAACTATATAGGTGAAGCAAGCATGTTGATAATCACCTATGTAGTCAGTGGCGTAGTAAAATTTTTTACTGAGGGTGTCCAAAAATTATATCAATTAAAAAAATAACAAATGGGTGTAATAATCCGGAAGGTCATTTTTGGAAATTTTGAATATTTGCTTAACTTGAGTTAATTAATCGATAGTTTATGGGCTAAAGTGATAATTTATTTAAGACCCTATACTAGTTAGCCTTTATTTAATAAAATATGTGGGTAAAACCTATCACAATTAGTATTTAATAAATTCAAATAAGGAAAAGAAAAAAAAAGGTGGCGAAGGGTTTCTCTGCACTTACGACTGCGAACTGCTTAAGGTAAGTTTCGTTTTCTTTAGTTTCTTATTTTCTGCACATACATGTGCATATATATCAATATTATATATTAAATTATATATATATGTGTGTACAACAATGAAAGCAGATTGCATGTTAAAAAAAATAACAGAAAAGTCACGTGAACAGTAAAGAAAAATAAAACCATTTGAAGCTTTTCTAATTTCTCATATGATGCAGCATTAATTGCTTTGCATACAAGCATTAATTCTTGTGCGCATATATATATATATATATATATATATATATATATATATATATATATATATATATATTAGAATTGAATTTGGGGTTTGGAGATTTGGAATAAGTTCTTGGCAGCGAAAATTTATGAATGTGTTTGTCGTTTTCTTATAGAATTTGAGAAAGTGAGTATTGGCCAATCAATTTTGAAAGGGTTTAGGGTATGATTGGCTAACCTAATTGATTTATTAGCTAGGAATTTATTGTATATCACTATGAGGTTTGAAATAGTGGATCATTTATGCACAATGTACATCTAAACTTTATTTGGTTTTAGTTACCCCCTTGAACTTGCTTATTCATCCTACACGTACACCTTTTCCGTCCACCTGGCATAGAAACTGAAATCAAACTCTAGACGGCGCGTGAGACAGCAATTGTTTGCCACATCATAAAGTTACAACGGTAATATAAATAAAAATCTAATTTTTTCTTTAATATTTGGGTTATTTTAAGATTTTTTTCTCTCTCTATTCTCTACCTATTTATTCTTCTTCTTCCCTTCTCCCTTTTCAAATTTTAGATTTTTCTCACTTTTTTTGTTTTAATTGTTATTGCTAAATTCATGAGCAATAGCAGGAGATTTGTTTGTTTATGTGGGGCTCCTCCAATTCTGAAAATTTCACGGACAAATGACAATTCCGGACGTAGATTTTTCGGTTGTAGACACTATGGGGTATGTATTCTTACTCCTTTTTTGCTTTTTATTTGACAAGTTCGTATTATGCAATTTCATTTTTTTAACTTTGATTTTATGAATGCAGTCCTCATTTCGAAATTCTTGTAAGTTTTTCGATTGGTATGATCCTGAATTTCCGACCAAAGCGAATATTGTAATTTTGGGTTTGTTGAAGAAAACCAACAAACAAGAAGAACAACTCAAGTGCAAATGGATATTGAAACTGATTTTGGGTATTAGTTTGATATGCAATGTGATATTGTTCTTTTATTTAGTGTGTCGTTGAATTTTTTTTTTAATGCAATTGTTATTAGTTTGGTTTGGTGTTCCTTGTTCAACAGATCTAGGGTACTCATTTTGTGGATTAGTTTGGTTTGGTATTCTATTAATGTATGTTTTTGCTGTTTTTGCTGATCAATACAATTACATGTAATGGGTACTATGATACCATGAAATAATAACATGAAGGCAACAAACATAACATAACTAGTGCTTTCTTGATCATAAAAAAGAAGCATCATAGTGTTTCATTGTTTCAACCAACAACCACAATAACTTAAGTTAACTAGCAAAACATAAAACAATCACTACTTTAAGGTTAGTTGAATAACCACACAAGCACCAACCAACAACCACAATAACTTAAGTTAACTAGCAAAACATAAAACAGTAACTACTTTAAGTTTGTTTGAAAAACCATAGATTCATCAACACATAAAACCACATAAAACACTATTTCAAGTTTGGTTGGACACCACAACCACACAACTAAGAAGTTTTCTTTGAGAGTGATTTTCCTTTGGCTTGTGACCTTGTTTGAATGCCATCAGTTTTTGATCTGGTTTGAAAATGACGCACAACACTTTCTACTTGAAGTTGTCTTTGAGTCATGGCCTGTTTGCCTTTCCACTTCAGTCCCTTGGTAGGTTTAAAACCAATATCACCTGTCACATGTGCAGAACTCACCACACCAGTATTAGCCCTCCTTCTGCTAGACAATCCTTACTGCAATATCAACTACATAGTTATTTTGGGATTCACATTTAGAAGACAAATATAATTTTGACAGTTTATAAGACACTTACATTAATACACGTACATCCAGTATCAGCAACAAATACACCTTGTCCAACAACTTTAGGCCTCTTCTTGTAACCACTTCCTGCACCTCTTCTTGTACCAGTCTTACTGGTGCATGTTCTTTCATAATGACCTCTACCCCTCTTTTTTCCAGTGGTGGACTAATATGATTGAAAAAAGAACACAACAAGACATTAAATTTAATAAGTAATCTAACATAATTTATAAAAGCAAATTAATATGAATGTACCTCTTGAGTGGGTATTGGTGTAGACTTAGTTTTAGGATTTTTTGGACAATTTCTCTTGTTATGATTTGGTCCTTTGCAAAGTGAACATGTCATTACTGTCCCCATTCTTGGCAACTTTCCAGCTTTTCTCACTTCACCAATTTCTCTTCTTCTGTTCTTTGGTGGCCTACCAGGCATTTGTCTTGCCTCAGGTGGTTCAACCATTGGGTTTCTACTTTCAGGCCACATTTCCATGTTTGGGACTGGTTGAATGAAATGAGAATATGTCTTCATATATATGTCTTTTCTATACCAACTAGATATTGCTTGTGATGCATCCATATTCAAGTAGTTCATTGCTGCTATACCATGTGCACATGGGATATCCTTTAATTCCCATGATCTGCAACTACATTTTTGTTGACCCAAGTTCACAGTATGCGTGTATACCCCTTCTAACACTTCAAATCCAACATCACCTTTCCATTCAATGTTGCACTGCATTGATCTTGTTACATTTGTATTGAATACCATCATTGCCATTGGAGATATTCCATCTATCCATGTTTCAGCAAATGCTCTTGACTTATTCACTCTACTCATCACCTTAACTCTAATTTCTTCCAACATAGTTACAATGGTCTTGTTCCTAGGTCCCAAGATCCAAGAATTGAAACTCTCTGCCATGTTTTTATCTATGCTATCACACTTTGAAAATGTTTGAATAAAAGCTTTACACCATGTCTCCTTGTTGTATTTAATAAGGGATTCAACAATACCTATTCTCAGCTTGGACAGGACATTTATATTGTACTTAAATTGTGCCTCAAATGTTGATCTAGCACAAGCCCAAAATTTCTTTCTTCTCTCTAAGCCTCTGAAGTTTTGTGACCAATTTGCTAATATGTGTCTAGCACACATTCTGGAAATAGTTCATCTACAGCAGCTATTAGTCCCTGTAGTTGCAAAGCAAAAAAATCAAGTTAAATTTTAGTCAAATTAAATTAGCAATTACATGAAACATAAACAAAAGAAAGATATTCAATTACCTTTTGCATACCACTAATGATAGTTAGCTGGGAACCATTTCCTAGATTAAGATCATCTTTCAGAATGGTCATGAACCATTTCCATGTCAACTTGCTTTCAGTATCAATGATTGCCCATGCTATTGGATACATTTGGTTGTTTGCATCTTTAGCAACAGCTACCAAAAGTTGACCTCTGAAAATTCCCTTTAGAAAACACCCATCTAGCCCTATACATCTTCTGCATCCTTGTTGAAAACCATTTTTCATAGCATCAAAACAAATATAAAAAGACTCAAATTGTTTCATCCCATTTCCTGATTCTGAATCTTTAAGCTTCACAACACAAGTGCTACCAGGATTTGTTTGGAGTAACATATCCTTGTAGTCTAGGATTCTGTTAAATTTTGCCACATGATCTCCCATAATTTCCTTTAAAATAATTTTTCTTGTTTTTAAACAAATTGCCTTGCCTACATGAACATTCAACTCTTTCCTCACCAATTCTTGTATCTCCCACCCTTTTATACTAGGATGAGAAATAATCCTATCTTTCAGATACTTGCATAAGAACTTTGAATTACACAAAATATTATTGGTGGTCCTGGTACATTTGTGCCTTGGATTGTATGTCTTGATAGTAAAGTTCCCACTCATTCCTTCCTTGCTTGCATACAACAGCCATGGACAACCACTTTTACACTTCACTCTCACTCTAGTACTCCCATTCACATACTTATCTAACTCAACTCCTTTTTTTATAGCATATTTTGTAACTGCCTCTCTAAATTGCTTTACACTTTCAAATATCAAACCACACTGCCATATTACAATATCACAAGAAGAATCATATACAACCCTATTACTCTTCTTTCTCCCCCTTAAACTCCTTCCTTCAAGTTCATCATCAGAAACAGGTTCTTCTTCATCACTTTGAAAACTATCACAGTCAGAACTGTCATAGTATGGCTCATCCTCTGTTAGCTTACCCTTGAAATTCTTTTTCCCTTTTTCAATATCCTCATACCCTTCATCAAATCCAACTTCACCTAAAAAACCTTTTGGTTTTTCCTTCTTCTTTCTCCTCCTACTTTCTCTAAGTTTTCTCACATCTTCCTTAACAATTCTCAACTCCTCATGCACATCACTACCATAGTCAATAGACTGGTCAGAACAGAAAGAATCACTGTCTATGTCTTCCTCTGCATTTTCTTGGGTAATTGGCTCAACTTCTTGTTGAATAGAAGGTTCAGTTCCTTGTTGAATAGTTGGTTCAACTTCTTCTTCAGTATCAGTCCAATCTATTGAAGAATAATCATCATCACTTTCTTGTTGGCATTCTTGTTCGACCCTTGCAATCCCATCATTTTCAAGTCTTTCAGTAGCTGGAAAGGAAGAAGAGGAACCTAAACCTAGATCTGATTTTTTTGGTTGTGCAGTTAGAGATTCCCCATGTGAATTAAAAGACTCAACCACTTGACTTAAAGATTGACTAATTTGACCTTCACTGGGACCCACATCATCCAGAATAGTGTTATTACACACATAAATATCTATTGTGTCCCCATCATGCATAAATAATGTCATGCTACAAATGTCCATGTCATTTTTCAATTCCACCATATCACCCCCTAGAGATGGAGCTGCATATGTTTTTCCTAACTTACCAATCCCAAAAGACTTAGCATAATCTGCAAGTTCAGGAATTGATAAATGATCTTCATCCACATTGTCTACATATGCAGTCCTACCCCCAACATATACTGGACCTACCTCACTCACCAACATACCCCCAAATTTGAACCTTAAATTGAGGTACTTACTAGTCATACTGTCAACCTATAATCACAATAATAATCAGTATATTGTACAATGCAAGCAACAAAATCGAAACATATATAATAACACCAAAACATAAGCAACAATTGGTACTTAGGATAGTAGATGTATTACTCAACAACATACAATAGGCATCCCACACAATATACTTAAACAAATTATAAAGGTTGCCAATTATAAAATACCCCACCATTTAACAATACCAGAAACCCTAATACTTAGAACCTTAATTTTACCAAAAAGCCTAAATTTTATGCATGAATAAGGTAAAAAGCTTCATAATAATACATTAATTAAGTGAAAATTCTAGTTGAAAAGTATTAGACCCCTAATCGGAAACTATGGCGAAACGTTAAACGAAATAGGAAAAATAGGCAAAATATGTATGAAAAAGTAAAGAAAACAGACAACAATACATCAAGACTACGCGAAATCGAGTGAATAATCACTTACTTGTAGACACAATTTCAGACAAGATCCAAAGAAAAACGACCAAACACTTCACGAACTGCAACTGGCACAAATCTACCGTTACTTTGTCGAATACACTTGCCAAATCTACTCGTTACTTTATCGATTACACTTTCGTGAGAGGTTTACAGAAAATCAAAGAGAGATTTAGGAAAAATCAAAGAGAGGTTTAGAGAAAATCGACCAAACACTTCACGAACTCTCTAATGGCACAAATCTACTCGTTACTTTGTCGATTACACTTTCTTCAGAGATTTAGGGAAGATCAAAGAGAGGTTTAGGAAAGATCAAAGATAGGTTTAGGGAAGATCAAAGAGAGGTTCAGAGAAAATCGAGAAGCTTCTTTCAAAAGTTTACATTTGAAGGTCGGTATTATCTAGGTAACATAATAATTATCTAGGTGGCAAATAATTTATCTAGGTGATAAATTATTTATCTACGTGTCATGCGCGTGTAGACGCGATCATATTGAGTGGACGAAAAAGGTGTACGTGTAGGATGAATAAGCAAGTTCAGGGGGGTAATTAAAACCAAATAAAGTTTAGGTGTACATTGTATAAAAAGCTTCAAGTTCAGGGGGTAATGAATACTTTTGCCTTAAAAAAATAACAAATTGATATAATGACCCGGAAGGTCATTTTTGGAAATTTTAAATATTTGCTTAACTTGAGTTAATTAATCGATAGTTTATGGGCTAAAGTGATAATTTATTTAAGACCCTATACTAGTTACCCTTTATTTAATAAAATATGTGGGTAAAACCTATCACAATTAGTACTTAATAAATTCAAATAAGGAAAAGAAAAAAAAAAGAGACAAAGGGTGTCTCTGCACTTGCGGCTGCGAACTGCTTAAGGTAAGTTTCGTTTTCTTTAGTTTCTTATTTTCTGCACATACATGTGCATACATATCAATATTATATATTAAATTTTTTATATATATATGTGTGTGTGTACAACAATGAAAGCAGATTGCATGTTAAAAAAAATAACAGAAAAATCACGTGAACAGTAAAGAAAAACAAAATCATTTGAAGCTTTTCTAATTTCTCATATGATGCAGCATTAATTGCTTTGCATACGAGCATTAATTGTTGTTCACACACACACACACACATATATATATATATATTAATATTATATTAGAATTGAATTTGGGGTTTGGAGATTTGGAATAAGTTCTTGGCAGAGAAAATTTATGTATGTGTTTGTCGTTTTCTTATAGAATTTGAGAAAGTGAGTATTGGCTAATCAATTTTCAAAGGGTTTAGGGTATGATTGGCTAACCTAATTGATTTATTAGCTAGGAATTTATTATATATCACTGTGAGGTTTGAAATAGTGGATCAATTATGCACAATTATTATGAGAATTCATAGAAGAGTGGGTCGTAAGATTCTTACCTAAATTGATACCTTTTTCGTGTTTTAGTTTCATGTTGGAAATCTCTTATGAACATCGTGTTACAACTTTAACTATTATATATAATATTGGGTGCATATGAATAAGCATTAAGTATATTATACTATATGAATATAATTCAAATTATGATATTGAGAAGAGTGGACTCCACCTTAGATTCGGAACTTGAAAAATTATGATAGTTGAAATGTTAATTGGCATCAAGATTTACGAATTCAATTATAAATTCTAGTGAATTCTTAGGTCAAGGTTAAACGCATAAAAGTGTGAGTGTTGTTAGTTCTGAAACCTTATTGTGAATATATACTTGAATAGATTTCATTGGTTCAGAAGCTCAACAGAAAGGGAAGGCTCAAGTCCAAGAGTAATTATTCGATTGGCTAAGGCAAGTGGATTTCTAAACTCTTGTTAAGCGTACGAAATTCGTGTATTTCCTTGTGTAATGTTGAGAATGATTTGGAGACTTGTTGCTTATTTGTTAGTGTTGTATTTCTTGTTGCAAATTGTGCTTTGTTATCAAATGGTTATCTCCTCCTTTTCATTTGAGCATGTCATTTGCATTGTATCTGAGACATGGTTGTGGTAAGAGGATGTACTATTTTCGAGGGTCGTATCACGCGCCGCGATGGATATTATATTTCGAGGGACGTATCGCGCGCCGCGAAGGTTACTATTATCGAGGGTCGTGTCGTGCGCCGCGACAGATGCATGGACAGATATGTCCCCCATGGGTCCCGGACTGAGAGACAGCGGGTGTGTATCGTTAAGAAAGACATGCATCATTATACTTGACATTGCATCTCATTACATTGCACATTTTATTATTAATGAACTTGAACATGTGTTTTGCTGATCTTGTGATTGTTTCTCTGTGAATTTTGTGATTGTTGAATATTGAGTTGTCATTGAGAATGTGTAAACTGATAGAGTGTGGTTATTGAGTGGTGTGTTTGGTAAACTGTTAGGCTGTAGCGTGGAGGTTTAGATAGGGTGTAAGGAGTACCCATATTTTGTTCACTTAACTTGTGTTTAGAGGTTTGCTTGTTGGGTACCGCGTGGTTTGGTACTCACCCCTTGCTTCTACAAATTTTTGTAGGTTACGAGCCGGGATTTTTGTGATACCTTCCATTCTCTTCGTTTCCGAGGTATCTTGTGGAGTATTGTGAGGTAGCTGCTTGTCATCTCAGCGAACTTTCCTACTCCAGTTTATGACTTTGTTTTTACTTGAAAGACAACTTCATTTAGATTTCTACTTTGTTCCAATTCTAATTTTTATATTAGAGGCTTGTGCACGTGACAACCTGGTTTTGGGGATTGAATTAATATGACTTGGTTTTCTTTTATAGAAATTGTTGTTGGATTGTCATTTACTTCCGCACTTTGTTAGATATTGGGTTTTAGACTGACTTGTCTTGGTAGGATAAGACGAGTGCCATCACGCCCATTTTTGGGTCGTGACAATGGGTGTATTGCACATTTTTAAAATCAAACTATATACGTTTTAATGTGTATTTTAGTTTAGTATGACGTGATTGGACTAAACAAAAAAGAGAGAAAGAAGGAGAAAATTCAACTTAGAATGACATTATTTTTACGCTCCAAGCAACAAAGACTGTAACAACGAGACATATTAAAGTAAAAAGTATAATCAAACAATTTTTTAAAAAAAAGAATTCTATATGAACGCTTTTTTGTGTTTTGTTATTTTATATAATATTTCAAGGTTGTTTATTAACTTAAGTTAAATAAAAAATATTTTTATTCAAATTTTAATTAAAAAAAGTCAAAGTCACATCAATTAAAATTTTGGCTGCTAAATTTTTAATTTATTTTCTTATATTTTATTTAATAAAGAATCATTTTATCAAATTAATTTTGTGTTATTTCTAATAACAAATTTATTAACTATTATTTAGATTTAGACAATAACAAAATAAACTCTTTTTAAAATTAAAAAATAGCATAAATGAGAAAAAGCTAGTGGTGACAATCGAACTTGCGACCATATGTTTTTTTAAAATTATAGCTAATTAAGGATTATTTTATCTAATAATATTAATTTTGTATTATTTCTAATAATATATTTATGAAGTATTATTTAGATTTAGAAAATAACTATAAAAAGAACTCTTTTTAAATATAAAAATAGCATAAAGGAGAAAAATTGTTGTTGAGAATCGAATTTGCGACCCTTTATTTTCTTAAATTGGATCTAACTAAGGATTATTTTATCAGATAATATTAATTTTTTATTATTTCTAATAACAATTTATTAAGTATTATTTAGATTTAGAAAATAACTAAATTTTTTTAAAATATATTAAATAGAATAACGGAGAAAAAGTTATAGGTGAGAATCAAACTTGCAACCCCGGTCCCAAACTACGCTACCTCGTCAGTCCTAGGAATCACTAGGCTACACATACTTTATGTGTTTAGGGTGTCTTAATTGTACTAAATAATTATTTATATTATCATTTTATTTATATATACAATATAATTTTTCAACGAAAGATTGGACACCCTAACACCACTATAGCTTCACCCTGTGTATAGTTGTCCACACTCATATATAAACAGTGGATATATTTCCAGATTGGATGCACTTTTCAGCTGAACTGTAAAGTATAAACATGGCCCTATGCCCTTAATTTCAGATTGGATCCATTTTAAGCTCCCTCTCGAAACTTATCGAATTAGGAGTAAACCCTCTTGCACAAGTTGATAGTGATGTCAAAATCAAGGGCATAGGGCCATGTTTATCCTTTACAGCTCAGCTGAAAAGTGCATTCAATCTGGAAATATATCCACTGTGGATAAACATATATATATATATATATATATATATATATATATATATATATATATATATATATATATATATATAAAATTGATTTATCTTTTAAAATGGATCTTAATTTTGGGAAACTTTCTTGAAGAAACCTTATCTCAGAACACGAACCAGGTTCGTGTAAGTTGCTTTTAAGTAAAGACAGAGTAAAGACACAAACACTTATTGAATTAAAAACCTTCCTCACTCAAGGAAGGAAAAACCTCGTTTTATTAATTCAACTATAAGATTTTGTGATTACAACTCAATAATCAAAAGTCTTATCTCTACTACTCCCTCGATTGATTCCAATCGATCTCTCCAAAAGGCCAAATCCACCTTTTGTTACAACTCTTACTAACACTCAACCCTACAAAGAGCCAAACCCACCCTTTGTACAATAAACTGTAAACTACAAATAAGAACAAAAACAAGACAAATAGTTCTACACGATAAAACCTTCTTACTCAAGAATGTTTTAAACGTAGTAATCCTATCAACCTTGAAGACTTCAATTTGATGAATAATTCTCCCTTGTTCTCTGCGTGAAGTCGTTGTCTTTTTTCTTCTGCCTCGTGCTCTTCTTATCGAGTTTTTGCCTTGTACAATCCTTACTGATAAGGTAAGAAAGTTATGTTTAAACAAGGATTCCTTTTTTTTTTTTAAATTAGAATCCTTATTATAGACAACTTCCTTCCTTAATAATATATTTAAGGTTTTCCTTATTTGTATTAACTTGTACCTTTAATATATTATTTTTGACTTTGACAAATAACTCTATTTTCTTGATTACTTGGCTGACCCATTTTACTCGATCTTGGACTCGAGCTTGGCTTCTTTTGCTGCGTACATTTGCTACTTATTATTTGTGCTTCTTGTCTATCATCAAAACATGAATTATCGATTCTATCATATTCTATCATTTCTCAAAAAGTCATTATAACAAACTTAATTATGTTTCACAGTTGTAGTTTGCATATTTAATTTACGATTGTAGCTACAGTTTAAATTGTCTCGTTTGTATAATTCGCGAATTTGTATCATTCGCAGGTTTATATTATTTACGGATACACTTGTATAATTCAGTTATTTTTATAAAAATCGAAAGAACAAATTTATATAATTACAAATATCAGAAGTGTGAACAGTTATACAAATTCTCAATAATACAAAAGTTATACAAATTATAATACAAGCGTGTGAATTATACAAAACAAAAAAGTTGAGCCACATAATTATAGATAAAAATAGGTTGTGAATTGGAAGTAAGACAAAATATAGCTATGTTTTCTATATGTTTGCTTATATATATAAAAAATTAATTAACTAGTATATGTTTACTCGTACACATGTTTACTCGTACACGTAATTTACCCCTTAATTATTATTTTTTCATTATATGGATTAAGAAAGTTTTTTAAAAAATTAAAATTAAAATTTAAATGAATATATCAAAATGTTTTTTTATTTTATGATTTTAAACTTTTTATATGAAAAATTAAAATTATAAAGTTAACAAAAGAATAAGAAACATTCTTTTTAAATGAGCTAAAAGGAATATTAAAGTAAATAAATTAAAATAAAAGGAATATAACTTATAATAAATAGAGATTGAAGATAATTAAAAAGTATTTACAAAGCTTTAGCAAAAACAGAGACTTTACGCTCAAACCAGTACTCCCTCAGTTCAAATATTAATATTTTTCTTTTATTCTTTTATGATAAGTTTTAAATTTCAATATTTTGCTTGGCATGATTAAGATTATAAAAGTTAATTTATTTTAATTTGAAATAACATGATTTAAAAACCCTTCCTGTTTACTTAAATTCCGTCCCTAATCACACTAAAATATTTTAATTCAAAATAGTTAAGAATTAATTATACTCAATTGGAGGATTACTACCCAGTACACTTATGCATGCAACGGAACATTTTCATTTAAGAAATTCATCACAAACAAAACATCTTATCTAATACATTACAGCAATGAACTGATCATGAATTAACTAAACTTTTTTCTAAATGAAGATTCATTAAAAACATATATGCATATTTATATACTTAATTGTATGTTTTAATTAATAAATTAATTACACTTTATCCGTGAATGGCAGCAAGTCTGTTGATCAAAGCCAAAGCATTACTTGTCAACTGAGCAACTTCAAGTATTTTTCCTCTCACCACTGTTTTAACTTTCCCGTTCATCACTTTTCCGGCGAACCCTTCGGTACACGTGTCCTCGTCCGTCAAGGCGGCACTCACCCATGTTTGAATATCATTCATTTTCAAATCAAAATCTTTTCCCTTCAATTCCTTCATTTCCCCTAAAGATTTTTTAATTCCACTCACTGCGTCACTTAATTCCTCCACACAGTCACGCATGGCGCCTACTTCTCTGGGCGTCATGCCTTGACTGTGTGACAATTTCAACATCATAGCGGAGGTTGATTGAGCTGTTTCGAGGCTAACGGAGAGAGATTCATGGGCTAAAAGTTGTGGAGAAAATCCAATAGCACTTGAACGGCTTGATAATGAACTGAAACACAGAGTTGGATAAGTGGTTGACTTACAGGAGGTTCGGATAAAATCCGTATTTGTTTCTCCCGATGCTGGCCTTGCGGCGGAAACTGAATTCGAATTATTAGAAGAAATTATCAACGCAATTGAAATAAGAAAATATGTGAAAAAATAACCACCTGTCATCTCTCGATAACTAAAATAATTAATTGAGTGATAGTGAATTTAGGGATGGGGGATATTCTGAATTTATAGAAAAGTTTTGTGGATATTATTAAATTAAAAAACGGTTAATTATTATGCGAGTTCATGTATGTGTTTCTGGCGTGCTGCCAAGGACATTCCTCGTAGGTCGTAGGGGTGGGCGCAGTTTTGTGAAAACACGAATCTGAAACGGGAATTCTGTTTTGCTGAATTTTTTTATTTGACTTTTAGATTTTTGATTTTAAATTTGAATTTTTATATGAATTGGACTTCTTTTTTATTTCTCCTCTCTCTATTTTTTCTAAGATAATATATAGGCTAAAATAAATAATTAAAATTTAATTTTGTAATGTGAATCTCTAACCATAGAAATTTACTTTAGGAATTAGTTATATTGTATTTGGACTTATTTAACTTTTGAGTTCATTTTTTTCTTATTATTATAATATTTTTTGTTTTGACATGAGTTTACTGTATCTGAATTTGTTTAATTTCGAACCTTGATGCTTCTATTGGTAGGAACTTTTTATATAATGATTTTATTTATGGCATGGCCATGCATGAATATCTTATTTGAAGATTCGTGATAGGAATGCGCATTATTATAACAATTCTTGTGTTATAATGAAAATAGTACATATCTTTTTTGAATTACTCTCACATCTTATAGATAGATAATAAAATAATTTATTCACAAAGTTAGATTAAACTTTATAAAGAAAGGATTTAAAATAAAATAGAATATTACATTTGTGGATAATATTCCATTTTTTTTAATGCAAAGGATAAATTATACCTTTTAACTTTCCATAATTTATCTATGTGAACATTGCTAAGTCGTTAATATATGTGAAATAGGAAAGTTACTTTCTCATTAATGGATCACATTTATTTGAACTTGAAGTTACTTTTATATTATGACAAATTTGTCATTGAAGTAAGAGTTATGTTCCATTACATTAATTATACGTTAGTTTCTTACATTCTTTTGATGAATGAAACGTAAATGATTTTCCTATTTAAGGAGTATCAATTCGGAGCTAAAAACAGAGAAAAAACAGAAGCAAGTTCTATCTTTCATTTACTCACCCTCAACAATTTTCTTTTATTGGCTTGAATAATCCTTCATCCTATTGTAGATTTTTTGGGAAGTTATTTTTGTGCAATTCCAAACTTTCAGTCATGAGTGCACGTGTTTGAGAGTAACTGTGGAACCTTGCGGAGCGACCGGCTACAAACGATTTACATCGGAATCGAACCGAAATTGCTTTCAAGATAGTGATTTGCCACAACACAGTGTTTTGTAATAAGTTATTTATTACTTTATAATTCCAATCTAATATCAATATTAATATTTTTTTCCAACAACATTTAATTTGTGACGCTAAAACAAAATTTAAATCTCATTTATCTGCACCTTATTGAAAAAATTCTTTGTTTAATTGAGCACAGTGTTATAACCAAAATATGAAGAGATTTAAACTTTCCTAAAAGGTCTTGTGTAGGACTATAAAAAGGTGTATGAAGTACTATAATAAACATTAATAAACAGAAAATAATAAGTAGGTCTAGCCTAAATATAGTACATTTGAACTTATGATCAATCTTATATATTTATATACCTACGAATCATGTCGTTCTTTTTTTTTTGACAAGCTAAAAAGAAAAATGTGTCAACAAAATAGAACAAAAGGAGAATATAGTAATTTTTTAAAGAACACTCTTATTTATATAGTACTACTAATTAATGTTTTAACGAAATGACGATTTAATTGAATCCCCTTTTCTCCGTAGCTCCACACTATGAATAACTACCTGCACAAAATGAAAAATATCCTAAAAGTGTGTAAAAGGTTAAACTGTTTTTTCTTATTTGAATGGAAATATTAAAATATAATGAAGAGACTAATCACACATCAATGACGAAAACATATCGCCCAAAAGTAATATTCTTAACAGTATGTATAATGTATAATGTACTTGGTAGGAGTTTAAATCTTAATTAGTAAATGACTCTCAAATGACACATATATCTTCAAGTGACAAGTGTTCATTAACATTTCGTAAACAAAGAAAAGAAAAATGATGTCGATTTTTCCTAAATTAACACCTTCAAATGTTCATTGTGATGTTATATAAGAAAGGAAATGGCTGGAGATTTTTCTAGGTCAATTTTTTCTTTTTCTTTTTATTTTTATGTCTTTTTGTTTCGATTGTTGAACTGTCAGCCTAATTATATGGGAGCCGAAAATTAAGGTTAAGATATTTATTTCAATATTGATGTAACTATTGAGTTTTGAGGGCTTTTTTAAGGAAAACACTGTGAAAATTATTTAAAACTATAATTTTCAGAAGTCGTCACTTAATTTGGCTTCGTAACATTAATTTCTTTGGTGATTGCGTTATTAATAAATATAGCTTGAATATGTTGGAAACGGTTGGTTGTCAATTGGAACTGTCAAGACAAATTACTTTATATAAGATCGACTTGAAGTATGTTGATCTTTGAACTACTTTATTAGGTTGTCATACCACATCATAAAAACAATTTGAAGCAAAGGTTTGAATAAAATTATATATGCATGTGAGGGACAATTAATTTGTCTATAATTCTCTCCAAAATTAAAGTTATTGCTTAATTTCGTATAAATTGCTTAGTGTTAATTATGAAAATGAGTTAATAAGTTCATCTTACAAATTAAATGGGACATTCATGATATATTAAGATTTCTATATATCTAAAATATATCTTGTTGGTCGTTTAAAAGCTCATAGCATGTTTAACATGTCATTATTGAAAATTATTGTCACATATTTCATTTAATATAATGATGCTATACTTGGGATGAAGAAAGTGTATTTGGGAAAAAATGTCACAACTTCAAAAAAATATATGATACGTTATATGATTTGGTATGTTGCCTAACCAGACGAAGGTTAGATTGGTCTTCTTGGATGATTGATGCATATAAAAGAAATAAAATTCGATTTAAGGTCATGCTTTTTATAAAATAACGATTGATTTTTCTAATTGGTCAGGAATAGATTTATATCTTGACGCATATACACAAAGTTTAATGATAGTGAGAGTAGATACAACAATCGTTCTGAATGATACCTCGATGCATTGCATCACAGATTATTATTAGGGTACAGAATTAAATCAAAAACCAAACCAAATTACAAATCGAGTCAAATTTGAGTGGTTTGACTTAATTTGGTGTTGAAATTTTTTTTTTATTATATTTGAATTGGTTTGATTTTAATAGTTTCTGAATTCATACAAAAACAGAAACAGAAGAAGAAGAAAGAAGAAACACAGAGACAGAGTTTGTAGGGAGAATTTGGAAGCTATCTATCTTCCTCTTTTTCTTATTGATCACCAATGTACATCTATACTTCATCATCTATATATAGAGGATTACAATTGTTGTTAGTTTGTTAGCAACTAACTCTTCAACTAACTTTGATAGCATAACAACAACCTAACTGAAAAATGGAAACCATGTGACAAGCATGTGACTCTAACTAACACATGTGACTCTAACTAACATTTGAACTAACCAATCATAAAACTACACCTCATCATATCTACATTTCAATACACCCCCTCAAACTGAAGGGTGAAAGACATCTAGCACACCAAGTTTGGTCATGAGGAGATGATGTTGATTGACCTCTAGCCCTTTTGTCAAAATATCAGCAGGCTGCATGGTAGTGGACAAATATTGAATATCAATGAACCCCGACTTCACCTTTTCTCGAATGAAATGACAATCGATATCGATGTGTTTCGTACGCTCATGAAAACTGATTTTCAGCTATTTGAATGGCTGATTTGCTGTCTGTGAACACTGAAATTGGAGTGGCACATGGAAAGTGTAATTCATTAAGTAATCCTGCTAACCAGATCAGTTCAGCAACAAGAGCTGCCAGACTTCTATACTCTGCCTCAGCTGAACTCCTACTTACTGTCTGCTGCTTCTTTGATTTCCACGAAATAAGAGAATCTCCAAGTTTTACCATGTATCCAGTTATTGACCTTCTTGTGTTTGGACATGATACCCAATCTGAGTCACAGTATCCTGTGAGTTTTGTAACACCAGTACCTCTTCTAAGCATTACTCCAAGTCCTGGGGATTTTTTAATATATCTTACTACCCTTAATGTTGCCTCCCAATGTGAAACCTTAGGATGTTGCATGAACTGACTCGGAACTTGAACACTGAAACAAATGTCAGATCTGGTAATTGTCAAATACAGCAATTTACCAATCAATCTTTGGTATGCTGTAACATCTTCTAGCTCTGCATCATCAGATCCACCAGTGTATTGATCAAACTCCACACTACTCAATTTTTGATTGAATTCTAAAGGAGTACTTACAGTCTTTGCTCCACTCAATCCAGTCTCTGAGATTAATCGTAAAGCATACTTTCTTTGATTCAATAACAACCCTTCTTTGGACTTCAAGATTTCAATCCCCAAAAAATATCTGAGGCTTCCCAAGTCTTTCATTTTAAAATTTTTGTGTAATGTGTCTTTGGCTTCTTGAACCATTCTGGAGCTATTTCCAGTTATCAAAAGATCATCAACATATACTAAAATCACAACCATTTTAGTTCCTTCCTTTCTAATAAAAAGAGAGTGATCATGAACACTTTGAGAGTATCCTGCTTCCAACAATGCTTCACTGAATTTAATATTCCATTGTCTAGAAGCCTGCTTAAGACCATAAAGTGACTTCCTCAGCTTGCAGACCTTAGATATCCCCTGTCCTTGGAAGCCTAGAGGAAGTGCCATGTATATGTCTTCAACTAAATCACCTTGCAAGAAGGCATTGTTAACATCCAATTGAGATAAATCCCAACCACAAGAAGCTGCCAGGCTAAGAACAGTTCTAATGGTAACCATCTTTACAACTGGAGAAAAAGTGTCATGATAGTCAAGTCCTTCCCTTTGAGTATAACCTTTGGCAACTAGTCGAGCTTTGTATCTATCGACATCACCATTAGACTGATACTTTATCTTGTATACCCATTTTGATCCAATTGCTTTCTCACCTGGAGGTAAGTCTACAATTGTCCAGGTGTTATTATCTTCTAAAGCCTTAATCTCTTGTTTCATAGCATCAATCCACTTTTTATTTTGTGATGCTTCATGAAAAGATTGAGGTTCTACAACTACTGAAAAAACTTGCAAATAAGATTGATATCCTGAGGAGACATTGTCATAACAGACATGATTAGTGATTGAATGAGGACTAGATTTATGAGGCACAACATAATCTTTGATCCACACAGGAGGCTTGATTGTTCTGGTAGTCTTTCTGGATCCCACATTAATTGGAGGTTCATTATTTGAACTATGAGAACTTTCTTGCAGACCATCAGAGTTATTGGAAATCTCTTCAATATGAGTATGACATGGGTCCAAGTTTACATCATTACTAGCATCATCTACATTATCAAGAAAAGGTGATAACAAAGGACAAGGACCTGTATCAGTAGATTGCATGAGCTTAAAAGGAAACACTGTCTCTGAATACAACAACCCTGCTAATGAACATAATTTTTGCCTCGAGATCATATAGCTTATATCCTTTTTGTGTGGAAGAAAAACCCATTAAAATAGCTTTCTTAGCTCTGGCTTCAAACTTTCCACCTCTTGGTAATGTAGTAGCAAACCACAAACATCCAAATACTCTTATATGTTCTAGTTTTGGAGCCTTTCCAAACAACCTTTCATAAGGAGATTGTCCATTCAACACACCAGTAGGTAACCTGTTAATTAAGTAGACTGTTGTTTGTACACATTCACCCCAGAATCTACTAGGAACATGAGACTGCAATTTTAAAACTCTACTTGTGTCAAGTATATGCCTATGTTTCCTTTCAACAATACCATTTTGTTGTGGAGTATATTCACAACTACTTTGATGTATAATACCAAAAGAGGATAACAATTCATTTACTTGACTGTTAAAGAACTAAGTTCCATTGTCAGATCTCAACACCTTTATTGCACAATCAAACTGATTACAAACCATTGCTATAAAACTTCTCAAAACAACTACTACATCCTTATTAGTTTGCAGTAAAGAAACCCATGTAAATCTGCTAAAGTCATCAACTATAGTCAGAAAATATTGTTTTCTATCATAAGTTGGATCTTTATGAGGTCCCCAAACATCTAGATGTACCAACTGAAACATCTTATTACTATGAGTAACACTAGAAGGAAATTTGAGTCTACATTGTTTTGCCAAAGGACAAATCAAACAATCTTCATGTACGGTCTCAACCAGTTTATTTTTCAATATATGTAGATGTTGCAATACTTTCAAAGAGGGATGTCCTAGTCTAAGGTGCCAAAGTTTATGTTCTTCTGAGTTCTTGCTTTTGAGTGCTGCTCCAACAGTAGGTATTACTTCTTGTCTGAGAATATACAAGCCATCATTCTCCTTACCAATCCCAATCACCTCTCCAGTAAAGAGAGCCTGCATTACACATAAATCAGGATAGAAAGGCACACTACATTTTAGATCCTTGGTTAGTTTAGAAACTGACAGCAGGTTGAACCTAAAATCTGGTACATGCAAAATATTTCTTAACTTGCAGTTCCCCAAAATCACTGCATCTCCTATATGTTTCACATGAATTTTATTTCCTGTTGGCACTTGCACTTTATCACAACTGGATTCTGATAATTTTCTACATTCACTCAATATACTTTCACAGCAAGTAATGTGATGTGTTGCTCCTGAATCAATAATCCATCCCACTGCATTTCCACTATCATTAACAGTTAAAGGATTCATACCTGCAGCATTAGCCTCAACCCTGTAGATTCCTGTAGGTGAAGAAGGAGATAACATCTTAGTAACTTGCTCATATTGTTCCTTTGTGAAATAGCCTCCTGGAAAATAGAAGTTTGATGCTGATCCAGATGACTCAGAAGTGAAATTATTTGCATATGCTTCATTCACAGATCCAGATCCCTTTCTCTTACTCTTAAAGTCTGCTGGAAATCCTACAATTCTATAACAACTTTCTCTAGTATGACCTTTGTAACCACAGTGATCACACACTAATCCCATCCTTCTACCTTGTGAATTCTGACCCTAAGTCTTCTTAGTATGCAAACTGTTGTTGTTCATCTGATTATTGTTCCTCTGATTATTGTTCATTTGATTATCGAAATTATGTGGTTGAGCACTTCTTCCTGCCATCATTGTGAGAGGTTCTTTACCTCCTTCTGTTTGTCCTAGCTTCCTTTGACTTTCTTCTTGTATAGCCATTGCATAGGCTTGGTTTACACTTGGAATAGATGGACTCAACAAAATAGAACTCCTCACTTGAGCATAACTCTCATTCAAACCTATCAAAAATTGCAATAACCTGTGTTGTTTGACATGTTCAGCATGTGAACTTGATTCAACACAATCACAAGACGGAGAAGGTATCATTACATCCATCTCATCCCATAGATCTCTCATTTTGGAATAATAGGCTGTTACAGAATCAGTTCCTTGTGACAATATACTAATCCTTGTCAAATTGGATTTATCAAACCTTTCCTTGAAGTCATTCCAAATCTTCTTCGAACTAGAAGCATATACTATGCTAGTCATCAACTCTGGTGCAACTGCTGCACTTATCTAGGATAAAACAACTGCATCACATCTTTCCCATCTAACTGCCAGATCTCCCTTGTACGAATTCTTAACACATGTGCCATCAACAAATCCAAGTTTATTTTTGACTAGTAGTGCTAATCGCATAGATCTGCTCCACACACCATAATTCTCTGGTCCTGTGAGCTTCATAGGAATCAAGGCAACACCAGGTATGTCTGATGCTTGAAGATGAAGTGGATGGTTGTGATTCGACTGGGGATTATCTTCTACCTCTGTACTCTGTGATTCCACCATTGTTGCAGCTTCAACAATTGCAGAAATTATAGATTCAAACCTTTAGAAATCCTTTGATCGATGCTCTGATACCATATTAAGTTTCTGAATTCATACAAAAACAGAAACAGAAGAAGAAGAAAGAAGAAACACAGAGACAGAGTTTGTAGGGAGAATTTGGAAGCTATCTATCTTCCTCTTTTTCTTATTGATCATCAATGTACATCTATACTTCATCATCTATATATAGAGGATTGCAATTGCTGTTAGTTTGTTAGCAACTAACTCTTCAACTAACTTTGATAGCATAACAACAACCTAACTGAAAAAATGGAAACCATGTGACAAGCATGTGACTCTAACTAACACATGTGACTCTAACTAACATTTGAACTAACCAATCATAAAACTACACCTCATCATATCTACATTTCAATAGATTTTAACTAAAAAAATCAATCCGAAACCAAACCAACCCGACATGATACATAAAAATATTTATTTTGATATAATTTTTAAATATTTCTTATGCTTTTTCATAGTTTTATCCTTTAATATACTATTTCAAGTTTTTGATTTAGAATTCTGAATGATCTAATAAAAATTATAATCCATAAATGCTGGTAATTATAATAAAGTTTAAATCAAGATAAAAATAATACTTATGCAAAAAGAAAATCAATTCAACAATAATATTGAATATTTGTTCTTTAGTTTTATATTGGTTTAGACAATTAAAATACATAATCTAATTTTAATTTCCTTTAATATTTATCCATGTTACTAATATTTACTCAATTTATTTTAGCATGATTTAGTACTTTAAATTTACGATCATTTAGTATTTGTTTTACATGATTTCAGTATTATTATTTTGTTGGATATTTTAGTGTCACTAATCATATCATATTTTGCGTGTTTTGTTTTTTTAAAGAAACGCCCCAAAATAGTTGTATTTGAAAGTCAAGAGGGGGGGAGGGGTGAATTAAAATTCCCTTCAGTCGACTTTCTACTCTGGTCAGTCGACTCACCTGCACGTTAGTAAAACAGACAAACAGTAATGATAACTTGCAATAAGTAAATAACAGAGTGTTTTGTATACTGGTTCGGATCATTGAAGTGTTGTCTAGTCCAGTCTCCTTGGGTTACAAGGGTTTCTTTAAGAGCTTGTTGAGAACTTGGATGTTACAGAATGTTACAATTAAGAGCCCGTCTGATGTGCAAATCAGACATTCTTCTATGACACAACCTCTACCTGTATAACCTACACTCATATCTTTCTTTCTCTTTTCTTTACAATTGTTCACTCAAAGGTGTATAGAATTTTATGAAAGATAAAAGAAGATTACAATATAAGTTCAAGTGAAGTGTGTACTTCACAACTAAAATACTAATAGGTTTATTTAAGAGGGAGTATGCTCTTTGAAAGGAAAACCCAAGGGGTATTTCAATCAAGGATATTGTTATAGCTCTAATTTTGACTAAAAACAAGAAGGTACATTTTAAATTAAATGAGTCCAAAGCTTAAAGAGTAAAAACTTTTGATAAAAGTTTTAAAAGGGCATATCAAAAATAATTTTAATCAAAGGGGCAAAATCGCTAGCGGAGTAGCGATTTTGATTTGACGTTGACCTACCAGTGATTTTATCTAAAAAAATTTCAATATTTAAAACTAAATCAATATTCGTATAGCGTTTTCCGAAAAAAAAATTCAAAAAAATACAAAATCGCTGCAATTGGTGAAACTTGTTTTTTCTTTGTAGTAGCCTGGCTATTCACATTACTAATAAAAAAAATAGTAAATTAATGAAAGTAATTTATAATTATCTATTCACTTATAAAAAACACTTAAAAGGTTTAAAAAGATAAACTCTTTTCCGCCGAAATTGCACCATTAATTTTTTTTTTAGTATTTTAGAAAACATCTTTCCAAAAACGTTGCATGGACATTGGACAATGATTTTTTTTAAAGTGGAATTTTTTTTGAACAAATTACTGATAGGTTAGCGATTTTGCTTGTTTAACGAAATAACAACGTCAAAGCAAAATCTTAATTTCACTAGCGATTTATCTCTTTGGCTAAAAAAAATTGATATATCTTCTTAAAATTTTTATCATTTTTTTTGTCCTTTAGGCTCCAGACATAAATTTAAATACTAGACAAATGGACTCAATATAGAGGAATATGGTTGGATTATCTTGATCTTCTCACTATTTTTTCTTTATTCAGTTTTAATTTATACTTTTTTTAGGAAAATCCCCATTCACTAGTGTACAACTCAAACTCCCAAATTGTAATAGTCCAAGCCACTAGGAATAGGATGATGTTATGACTTATGAAAAGCATTGCAATTTGCAAAAGAGTGGAGACTACTTTGGATTTTGGAAAGTTAAATTGGGGACCATTGAAGGGCTTGCTCTGTCAGCCAAGAAGCCTTGTGGATAAACTATACTCAACAATATTTTTTTTTTAAAAAAAAAAGAGGATAACGATTGGGTCACGATTGGGGGTTTTAATTTTGAAGAAGATGGTTTTTTATTCCAATTTTGGTCTAACAAGTTGTATTGGTATGAAAATGTTGCATTCTTGTGCCAAAATCAATGAATTTGTAGTAACGCAACCCTAATTTTTACACTTAAATTTTTCAACAATAACTGAAGTTTTAACATAAAATAAACTATGTCACAGCAATTGTGGTGTTACAACTGAAAGATACTAGAAAATGGACTAAGTGACAGTGACATTGAAGGTCCTTGTGCGGCCTTTTGACTACAATTTCAAACTTGTTACACTCAACTTCTTGTTCGTTGCTAGTTCACTCCTTATTTGCGAAGGAAAATATAACTCTTTGGTGACAAGATCTCAAACAGTTAAATGGGCAAGCATTAGCGAAAGAAAATTCCATCATTAAAAGTTATATATAGTTAATAAAGAGAATCTTGACGGCTAAAATCACTTATAACAACAAAAATAGTTTTTGTCATCAAAATTTATTTATGATCAATCAACAAATTAGTGAAAGAAAAAAAAAATTCAATGTTTATATAATAATCAGAATTTATAGCGTTATTAAAAGACTTTTAACAATTGAATTCTTAATATCAAATTTTTTTATAATCAACGGTGAAAGGAGTTTTGATCTATTATTTTTTCACTCACTAAAAATATTTTCACTCGCAATAACCCCCCTTTTTTTTTTAAAGTAGTATAGTAAAGGAGATCCAATATTTTATCGTTTTTTCTTGTAGTAAAGGGATCCAATATTTGATGTGTTTTCCCTTATTATGTTCAGTGGGAATGTGGTTGAAAGATAGTAGAACATGGAGTAAATGACAGTGACAGTGAGGGTCCATGTACAGTCTTTGACTACAAGTTCAAACTTGGCTAGTTTCAAATTGTTTGTTAGTTACTTAATTAGGCATTCAAATGACTTAATCGGTAAACTAAAGTGGCTGCTAAAGTTAATATAGCTGCTTCTTATAAAAATAATAATACTCCAACGAAATAAAGAAGAATACACGTCGGCCGTCTATATAATATTAATATATAAATGCCCCTAGTGGCAGATAAAACAATTAGAGCTCTTTAATTTAATCAGCTCAGAGTGTTGAACGGATCTATAATTTACAAATAAATAAATAAAATGGATGTTCTTTTTTCAGTTGGACTTGAAACTTGTGCCACTTTTGATAGAGGGGCATGTGCAATTATCGATAAAAAAAAAATTGGTTTTCCATCTACTTGGGCACTGGCTATATTTTATTACATTCATATTATTTGATTCGAAAACTATAGAGTATATATAATATAAAGGGAATAAACTTCGTAAATATTTTATTCGTTTGGTAACTCGCATGAAATTTGGTATCCTTCTACTGTCTTGTCCGGCTCTTGATACTTCTTATGCTAATTCGCATAAAATGTTTCTCCTCTACTGAGTTTTACGATAAAGTATTAAAAATCATTTATTCGATAAATAAAAAATATAATTTTTTTTCCGTTTTTATTTAGGTGTCATATTCTAAAAATGAATATTCCTCATTATTTATTATTTTATAAAATTATGTATAAATGACATCGTTCTTTCTATTTTATCTTATGAAAGTTATTATCTTTGAAAATATATTTTTGATGAACGTTAAATAAAAACTAAAATAATTTATGTTCATTTAGGGTGTGTTTGGTATGGAGGAAAATGTTTTCCATGGAAAATATTTCCTAAAAAACAAGTAGATTTTGAACTTATTTTCTCATATTTGGTTGGTTAGTCGAAAATATTTTTTGAAAATGATTTTTGTGTTAGATTTATGAATGAAACATATTTTTGAGAGACATATTTTATTTTACTAGATTAAAAAATAATTTATGAAATTGAAAATAATTCTTTAAAAATAAAATTATTATTTTTTTGGAGTGGTGATGGGTTAAGTAGGTGAGGGCAGGGGGAGAGGTAGGAGTGAAAAAATAAAAAATTGGAGTTGATATTATTTTTGAAAAACAAAATTAATGTTTTTGGTTGTTGTGGGGGGGGGGGGGGGCATTGGACTTTAAAAATAATTTTTTTGAAGTTTTAATTTTTTGGGGAGGGGGTGGGGTTGGGGGGGCTGGCCGGTGGGGGTGGGGAGGGTCAGGAATCGAGTGAAAAAAATAATTTTAATGTTTTTCACAAAGAAAATGTAATTTGAAATAGAAGGAGAGTTTTGAAAAATATTTTCCTTAATTTTAGAAGGAAAGCCATTTTTCTTAATTTTGATAAAAATATAAAAAAATAGAAAAATATCTTCCTTACAAAACATACTAACTTAATGAAATATAAAAAAACATGTTTTAAGACATGTGTAATGTAAGTATGAAAATAGCTAATTGAAATGAGAATCAAATTTTGCACCTCACGGATTTTATTACTATCGATGTCCCCACCTTTTACTGCTCTCTTAACCGTTCAGATGCTACCATGTAACTTCATGTTCAGATTGGATCCCTCCGCATTCGCACACACAGACTACCACATACTCTACACCTAACTTAAAGCCAAACCAATAGTTTCTCCATCCAATACACCTTTAATTTCGTTAGTTGTCGATTATATTAAAAATAGTTATAAAATAATATTTATTATTCCAGTCAATAATGTGAACAATCCGCTACGCTTTCAGCCAGAAATCTATTCATACTGCTAGTTATATTTATTGCGCATTTCCTTCACTTTCTGTTTTTTTTTTCATTATTCTATGAATATAAATGTAGGATGAGATATTCAGAATACACCTAATTAATTTAATGCCGTCCAATTCATGTACTCCCGTGCTGTCCACCTTTTGCTTTTTCCTTTTTCGTGGAACAATCAATATGTCGAACACAAACCCGTGATTATAAAATGAGTGGATATGCGCAATAATTATTTCTCCGTCTTAATTTATGTTTTGAACAATATTTAAGAAAGAATTATTTTATTTAAAAAGTTATTATTTAAAATAAAATATAAATATTTATATCATTAAGTATAAAATATAAATTTTAAAGTGAATTAGAAATATTTTTTTTAACAGTAATTAAAATGAAAGTGAGTAATATAAATTGAGATCGAATTAGTAGTATATTAAAAATAAGCAAAAGAGAAAATCACATACTTTTAAGGCAAAATTATCATTTGTCTCTTATAAGTTTATAACGACAAAAATGATGCGCGAGATACAATTAATTATTAAGTAAGATACATTATATTTTATACATGATACACTAATTTGATGTACATTTTATATATGATATATTAATTCGATACGCGAGGTATATTAATTTAATTGGAGAACTTAATTAAAGGGTAGATTTATTGTTATTTATCCTAAAAATAATGCAAGGAACATTGCATCCTTATAAGAAAGTGCAAGGACTTTTTCCCAACCATTCATCCCCAATCCTTTTCCCCCCATCATTTGATAATGAATTCCTCTACTTCAAATTGCCATAGCCTCTCCACATTTCACATTTCATTTTTCTATTTCATTGTAATAACATCCACATTGCTATGCTCATCAACAGCAACAAGAGAGCTTACCAACAAATCCAAACTCAACACCTCTGATTTCATCAAAACCTCTTGTGGCACTACATTATACCCCAAATTATGCATCGAAACACTCTCACCTTATTCAAACTCCATCCAAACAAGCCCAATGGAATTAGCCAACTCTGCACTCACAGTGAGCTTAAAGGGAGCTAAATCAACCACCAACAAAATCGCGAAGATGTCTAAAGAGGAAAGCTTAGGTCCAGCAGAAGCACATGCTTTAACGGACTGTGTGGAAAACATGGAAGACTCTGTTGATGAGCTACAAAAATCACTGTTGGAAATGAAGAATTTGAATGGACCAGATTTTGAAGAGAAAATGGGGAATGTAATGACATGGGTAAGTGCTGCATTGACAGATGAAGATACTTGTATGGATGGATTTCAAGACAATTCTGCTATGAATAGCAAAGTTAAAGCTACTATTAGAAATTATATTGTTAATGTAGCACAGTTAACTAGTAATGCTTTAGCTCTTACAAAAAATCTTTCATCTTCTTAGTATATTAAAAAAATTCAATATTCACATACTTTCCTTTTACCATTTTGGAAAACAAAACAGAGTTTCTCTTCTGTATTTTCCGATTTTATGAGGGAAAAAAAAAAAGAAATTGCGGATGCCACCGTTTAACTCAAGTAAGTAATGATAATACTATTTTTGGACCAAAGTTTTAACTAAAAACTATCAAATTATACAAAATTCATATCATAAATATTAGTACTTAAATACTTCAGAGTTTGAAATAATAACATAATATTTCACTAATTAATAATATGGTAACCGATTTCAAGTCAGATAGTATTTTTGATAGCGGATACATTTTGAAATGGAAATAATTAGGGAGAGAGGCGACTAAGAGAAGAGAAATGAGAGAGTTCAGATAGTGAGTGCGTATATCCTAGATACATGCTTATCGCGCTTAAATATAGTATATCTGACATGACACAAATTACATCTAAATTGATCCGCATGTATCTATCTGAGTATGTCATATACATATGGTTGACGAAGTAAATGTGATACAGAAGATAATTTTAAAAACTAAATTTAGAATACGTCATTAGATCTCAAACTATTGAGATTTGTGTTATTTGCTCATAAAATAATGTTGGTCCTAAGCGTCGGATAGCCATGTTTGGATCTCAGACACAAAGCCCAATATATTAACACCTGGTACCATACAGGAAAAATTAGCCCAGTTGCAAATAATGGCCCAATTAGTAATGAATCACAGTCGAAAGCAATAATTTCCAATGGAAGTCCTCAGATTTTGTAACATGAGAGAATATAAAAGGAGCACTGTATAGCAAGCTAAATTTGTTATTATTAGCCAATCCTTAATGGACAGCTGTATAGGAATATTCCTTTTGTTTTACCATTTTCTAACCTTCTTCGTATCACGATACAAATCTCGACTAAATTTGAATCTCACTGCAAAGTTCCACATTAAAAGATAAAATGTTCTTAACAATCAACTTTTTTTTTACATCTTACTCTATACTCTACGGGTTTGATCTGTTTTTAGACAGAAGTTCTCAAGTTCATTCTTATTGCTTTGCTAATCAGCAAATTTTGTAATATAAAAAATGAATCGCTCACATGCGTGACAAATTTTCACCACGAGCACCAAACAATACCAAAATAGATAAAATTAGCTTAAAACATACTCTAAATAATGAACTTAGGAGTAATTCTTACACGTAAAGTGTCCCTTAAGAAGCTTTTACCTTTTTCCTTAAAGAATTCATCAATCCATTGATCCTCGATTTGCCTAGGAAGCAATGTCCTCTACTTTTTTATTTAGGAGAACAGAAAGTTTGAGCTCTATGTATTTTAGTAGGATGAATTCTACTTATGATCACGCACGTATTATTATTTGTTTTCTCTTAATGGAGTAAAATGTTAAAAATATCTAATTTAGATAATTTTTGTCGCGCTTCAACTTGAGCTCCGCTCAATTTTGAATTTTTCTCCCTATTGATCGTAGAATAACATGTTTAAATTACTATTCATAACTCAAAATGAAATTTCATTAGAACGTAAGCTTCCTAGTTACAAAACGTGTTACCTAAGGCATAATTATTGAGGTTGATGTTCAACATAAAGGAAAACACGCATCAATGCAAACGTTTTCGGCAAGTAATTGTCCACTAGAGACATCGCCTTCTCTTCTGCAGTGTTTTGTGCTTCTCATTTTTTGATCAATTTCTAGCCATGTTCACGCATTAATATCTTTAGTTGAATAATGGACTTTATAAGTATTGGCCAAACGTACCTTGAAAAAAAATTATGAACTACTGGACCTAAAAAATGTGCAATTTAATAGTTGAATATTGTAGGTGTAATTGATGTACTTAAATTACAAGTCATAGATCCACCTTGGATCTCACACGTTGATAAGTTGACTCTGCCGACGATCTCCAGATACTTCAATTACCATGTGATTGCTGCATTGGTGACGGCGCGAGATAAGCTGATACGCCTACATTCACAACTCATTTTCTAAATCAATTTTATTGCTATATTATACTCATTTCGTCTCAATTAAAGTCTAATTAAAAAGATATAATTTTAACTTGGATTCATCTAGCATGTATGTCCTTCAATTTGGAGTGCTTACTAATAAGCTTGTAAATTTATATAAAATTAAATAAATAGCGCATTTATGTCTATGTGACGTTCTACATGTACTAAGCCACATAAAACATTTGTATCCATTTGCTTAATTTTCTACAAATTTTTAGTTTTTATTTGTGCACAAGTAAAGTAGTAGGACATAGATATCAGATGAAACTAACTTAAATAGTATATTTATGTATTATGTAAAATTAAGAATATACATTAACATGTCTTGTGGTCCTGAACGTAGGATGTTGAGGCACTCTTTTATTTATACAGATCAAAAAAAGAAAATAAAATATTATCAACTTGAGCAATTAAGAAAGATTTTTCCTTCTGCCAATTTGTGACTATAAATATATTCAATTCTTCTCTCTATATTCACAATACAACAATTTCTCCTCAAAAGAAGTAATAATGGCGTCTAGTTGCCAAAGCTTGATTTTTCTCCTCTTTTCCATTGTTCTATTCTCGTCACAAACACATGTTCTAGTCACAGCTGCCAAAGACTCCAACACAAACTTCGTCAAAACCAAATGCAAAATCACTACATACCCTTCACTCTGCGTAAAAACACTAATTCCCTATGCATCTTCTGTTAAAACAAACTCCACAAAACTTTGCAAAGAAGCCCTTAACGTAGCCACAAAAGGCGCACGAGATGCCACTGCCATTGTCTTGAATCTGAAAAAACAAAAGGGAATTACGCGATATGAAGCCGCGGCTATTAAGGACTGCATAGAAGATGTGAAGGATGCAGTGTACGAACTGAAGCTAGCTGTTGAAGCAATAGGACATTTAGGCGATAAAGATAAGGCATTTCAGTTGGCTAATGCTAAAACATATGCAAGTGCTGCTATAACAGATGCAGACTCGTGCACAGGTGGGTTAACTGATCAGGGTAAGGTAAATCCAAAAGTGATGGATGCTATAAGTAGAAGTATGGCTGTTGTTATTAAACTTAGCAGTAATGCCTTGTCACTCATTAACCATATTTATGAATGATGAATAGTGACACTTTGTATTGAAAAAGTTACTTATCATCCATTTTATTGCTATAATTAATTAACATTGATTGCATTTGTAACGTTTGTACTAAAATTTGTGTTACGAATATTCATACGTAGAAATAGCAACAAACCACTTTCAATTTTTGTAACAAATCCAAACGTAAAAATAGCAACAAATCACTTTCAAAGGAAACAAACTCCTAATTGAAAGTTGCTGACTTGTGCACGTAATGTTCAGCGACCGCTTCAATTTCAACTTATTTTAGATTTGCTTCCAATTTTTTGAGCATATTTTAGATATTTAATGCTTGGTGATGAATTAATTAGTATGAGAACTTAGTTAGTGTTGTTGATGAGGGTTCTCAGTATTAAATTATATTGTAAAATAAAATAAGTTGCCTAATGTTAAAATTTCATTAGACCTTGACAAAAAAAAAAGTATAGACTAAAGTAGAGAAAAAAAAGGAAGATATAACAAATAAACCCAAGTAAAAATACAAAAACTTGATAACGATCATCGTAATTATCGGAACGTCTAAGTAAGTGATAACGATTAATATGGCCATACGATTCTTCCCGTTGCCAATTTGATTTCCATAAATACACCTTCATATCTTTTCTCTTTATTCCCAACACACACACACACAAAAAAAAAATGGATAGCAAAACCTTGATTTTCCCCATTTTGGCAATAGTTTTATTGATCACACAAACAGCTACAGGTACGAAAGAGTCGTACACAAACTTCATCAAAACCAAATGCAACGTAACCACAGAGCCTACACTTTGTGTGAAAACACTAATGCCGTATGCTTGTACCGTAAAAAACAACCCCAGAATACTTTGCATAGAAGCCCTTAAAGTAGCGATAAAAGGCACACGCAGCGCGGGGGTGATTGTGTCTAATCTTGAAAAAAAGGAGGGAATTTCCAAATATGAAGCTGTGGCTTTTAGAGACTGCGTAGAAGCTGTGAAAAGTGCAGAAGACGAACTGAGGAAGACTGTTAAAATAATAGGACATCTAAATGGTGCTGAAGATAAAGAATCTCAGTTGCATAACGCTATATCGTACACAAGTTCTGTATTAACAAATGTACAAACATGCATCTATGGTTTCGACGAATTGGAGGAAAAGGCAAATCCCAATGTGGAGACGGGAATATCTAGAAGCATGGGTGTTATTATAGATCTCTCCAGCAATGCCTTGTCGCTCATTACCCATCTTTAGTTTAACAATTCTATGCTTTCATTTTTTTAACCCTCCCTAGGAAGCTCTCACTTTGCTGACTCGAACGAGTTTGGAAATGAGGGGTTCTTACCATCAATTTTGTGGTTCAGATCCATAGATTTGGTAATAATTCGTTTCTTCTTATAATATATTTGTGGATCTGATATCATTTTTATTTATTGTCTGATTAACCATAAATATAGTATAATTAGTTTGATGTGCAAGATATGTTTTTTTTAAAAACAATTTCTTAGAGTTGGTTTTTGAAGATTGTGGTGCTTAATTGGGTTTGCAATTTGGAATGTTCTGATTTTCAAAGCTTGCATATGGGGATAGAAAATGGATTGATTAAAATATTTTTTCTATTATATTGAACATTTTAGTTATTCCATGATTGACATGTTGGTACAAGTTCTATACAAAATTGGTATCTTTAGACCCAATACTTATTTAGAAAAAGAAGACCTAAAAATGTGAAGTAGATCTTATTCGGACCTAAAATTAGCTAAGAATAACAACTTTATATTGAAGTAACTTGCCATTTGGATTCCTATTGTATGCTCAGCATGATTTTAGGATCAGGATACGAGATTGACTATAGCTACTTATTCTTACTTCCTAATGTATGTGCACTTTTATCATTTATGTCCTAGAATCATAAAAATACCAGACTCTCCTTAGTTCTTTGCAAAATCATAAAAAAAAAAAAAATTATTTTTCAATGGTAAAAACTGATGAAACCCTTTTCCTCATATTTGAGGTGTTAATAATATCTTGTACTACATTAGTCCCATTGAAAACATCCATATTGTCACTTGCAGAATAAATAAATAAATCATAACATAAAATATGTAAAAAAATATATATTTTATAAATATCAGTACTCTACATTGAATTTGGGGAGTGAAGTAAAGCCGTAGGACTTCAACACCCTGTACCCAAACTTGTGTACAACTTAAATAGTGAGAATGTATATAAAATCAACATCAATAATACAAATATAATAATGTTTACGCCAATTAAATTAATACACTAGTTTTAAATGTAAACTAATGTAAGATAAGTTAACGAAGCGCCAACCATAGCCATGGAGGACGACCAGCCAATGGAGGACGCGGCGGATGAGCTGCTGTTGGTGGTGGTTCTAGGACGACGAGGTACTGTGGTCCATGTGGTGGTTGGAGTTCCAGTACGACCAGACGCGGTACTAGCCTTGCTTCCACCACTCACGCCCTTTGCAACGCTAGGTGTCAATAGAATGCTCATAATGATAGAAAGCACAAACACAATCTTCATAACGTTTTTCATCTTCTTTCTTAGATCTTGCTAATATACTATCAAATTGTATTGTACTGAGCGTCTAAAAGATAAAAAAAAAATGTAGACACTATCAAGATTATATTTTTCCTTGACGTTCTTACTATTTTGTCTTGTTATTGTCTCACTTTGGATATAGGAGAATAAGTGAATTTGAAGCAACAAACACATTTATATATTTATAAGGAACAAGGGAGCTGGTAATTTCTCATTATATAGAAAGGCAATTTGGCAACAGAGGATTAGGAACTTTATTTGACCTAGTGTCCAACTTGAGAAGCAGAGAATTAGTCAACCTATAAGAATTTGAATAGAGTTTTTAAAGGAAATTTTGACATGTGAAAACTGAAAATAACATATAGATTTTTATTTGATAGTGATGTTTTCATCATAAAACAAAAAAATTATCTATGTTGAGACGCGTATATTTCACTGTTTCTAAAGAGATATAGGTTCATTTTGAAAATTTTTTATCGATCCAAAAATAATGTTCTTATTGACTTGTCTCTACAATAGCCGAACAGACATTGTATAATTAATCAATAAACTTAGGAAACGAGTTGAAACCAAAGCTCTGATAAAAAAACTATTTTTTCTTCAATTAAATGCTCTTCTTTTTAATAATTTTCATGTACTCTGTATTTTTCTTATACCTAGCTAATATAATATAATATAATATAATATACTCCTAAAACTTGTCACTATTTATAGACGACATATTTTTTCTCATACTCCCTCCTTTTATTTTTATCTGTTATGTTATATTTTTATTTTTATTTTTTCATGTTATATTTTTCGAAAGTCAATTTAATTAATTTTAAAGTTAAATTAAATTATATTAATTTAATATTTTAAACAAAAAATTTAAATATTCAAAACTATATGTAACATACTATAAATTGCATTTTTTTCTATATTAATATGATAAAAAAATACATTAAATATAAATTAAATTTTTTATAATTTAACTTTAAAAATAGAAATTATGACAAATAATAGTGGGCGGAAAAAGTATTAAATAAACGAAGGTGGGATTGTAATGTGTGTAAATTAAAAAAAAATCCTTAAAAAGTTATATACATTATAAACATAGAGATAAAATAGTAATAAAATAAAAAGTTCAGAAATTATAGAAGTTTCATAAAATGCCACGTATATTATACCATTAACTTAAAAAAAATGCGACAAATAAATGCATAACAAATGCTACCAACGTGCAGCAGCACATTTTGACATTGTAAAATGATAGCACTTCAACACAATATTTGATATTAAAATGCTCAATACCCAATATGTGAATTACAATATTCAATCGTGAAACTTTTTTTGACGGGAATGATTTAAGTGACTAAATCGCTGCCAAGGCAGCGATTTTGAAAAAAAAATAATTTAAAATCGCTGCTTAGGTAGAGATTTCATTTTTATTAAAAAAAAAATCATGTTTTGTAAAATCGCTGCAGAGGCAGCGATTTTGTTTTTTCAGTGAAGTAAATTATTGTTGATGCAGCGAATTTACCGTTTTAGTTAATATAAAATTGTATATACCATTTTGAAATTTTTGTTAATATTTTGTACCCTTTAGGCTCCGGACTCCTGTTTATTTGCAATATCTTAATGTGTATATGAATTTAAACGCTATATCAACAAAATATTATAAAAAACCTCATTTTAATAAAATATTTTTTAAAAATAAAAATAGTACTTTGAACATTTTATCGTAACAAGGTAGTATGATTTATCTTTTAAGAATTTAATATTAAGTTACATCAGTAATATGACTATTCTTTGCACTCATAAATTTTGAGAATCTAATATAATGCAATTAAAACAGTTGATATATAGTAGTAATATAATGTTTATGAAAACATTTTATTATAATAGACATTTGTTATTGTTATCGGTCAAATAATTAATACTTTCTTATATTCTAAAATCGTGCTAAATATTATATCACGGATATTGATTAATTTATGAAAATAAAAGACCTGTAATAAGTTAATAAGAATAAAGAGAATTGTAAAGATAAGCATGTAATTAACATTAATTAAATAAGAAACAACTTTTTATGAGTTGTTGTGTTGTAGTTGAATTAATATAAGAGTCTTCTTTTTTAGGTCTGAATGATGTTAAGAGTGTGCTACAAATCTGATTCATTCAGATATATTCAATCATTAAAAAACCTAGAAAAAAATAAAATAAATCAACTTAATAAAATAAATCTGAATAATTAAAATTCAATCTAAAAAAATAAACATACATAATAAGGAGAATTAAATAATTAAAATTAAAGCATTAAGTGTAAACAAATGAAATCTCGCATTATCATCATTAAAAGATATACAGTATATTGTTACAAATTTGGGTGGTGAATGGTGACTATAATTTTAAATAAATATATAGGGCAAAAAAGATGCTAGTTTGAAAATTCATTTAATGTTTAGAACAAAAAAGTGTCGTTGACCCACTTTCTTATTGTTTTTTCTACGATACAATAATTTTAGTTGGTGTGCGTTTAATAATGAATATCAAATGGGATGTTTATCTAATTTACCATTACATTACAAGTGGGAGAGACACCAAATGAGACATTGACAGGATATTAGACTTTGAATTATTTTGTCGCCTCGCCGCCGATGATTCCGATTTAAGTCTTCTTGCAAATATCGTTATAATATATCAACTAATGGAGCAAAGGTATAAATAAGTGAATTGGATTAAATTTGAGCTAATATGATTAACTGATTATATATGATATATAAAAATTAAAAAACATTTCAAAAGATATTTTGTTGGTCAATTTAAATTTCATATCCACTAAATTTTCAGTTAGACTTAATTAAACAAGTTTGATTGAATTGAGTCAGTAAATAAACATAAAAAACGAAAGTTCACAGTGATTGAAAAAGAATGTGATGCTTTCAAAAATGATTATTATCTGAGCTTAATTGGAGATCTATATTTATAGCTTGATTAATACATGTTAAAAAAGGAGAGAAATGAGCAAAATACAATTGATATAATTGATCTGTATCAGAAACAAACTATTAGAAGGAGGGCGGCGAACGAGATCTAGGAGCAAGTGTAATGACCCGAACGGTTACTTTTAGAAATTTTCATAAAATTATTATTTTATCCCTCCCGATAGTGGTTTGAAGTTATTTTTGAATGAGTTTTGTAATTGGCTTTAAATTTTGAGTTACCAAATAGGAATTTTGAAAATTTGAAAGACTAAAGTTGTTAAAAATAGTTTCTAGTATCTTTTAAAGTTTCACTGTCGATTCCATCGGTCTTGAATGTTGAAATAGGTCCAAAAGAGTAATCGATTTCAGATTCGATTTTTTTTTAATAAAAGATTTGAGGTCTTAAGTTGGTAATTATTAAAATTTTAGCCTTAAGGTTGACTTTTGGTCAATATTCGGGATCTGGATGCTTGGATCGAAATTCTGAGAGTTTCGTCGAAGTATTCGAGGGACAAAGCCTAAAAGAGGTCATGGTTAAATTTCTAAGAGGTCTCGAGATTTTTTAGGTTTTATGTTAGTTTCTTATGACTTTCAGGGATGTCAGGATAAGGAGATCTCAAATTCATGTTTCAACAGTTTCAATGAGTTCAAATCGTTAGGTATAGTCAAATTGCATATATGGTTTGTGTGTATAGAATTTCAAACGAATCCCACAGATACATTTTAATGATTTGAAAGTTGGTTGTGTTTGCTGGTGTTTGCAAGCCTCGCTTTCGCGAAGGCCAGTCACTTAAGTGATCTTCGCAGAAACAAAGAAGATTTGCTTAGTGAGAGGCCTCACTTAGGGGGAACCCTTTTTCTTAATCGACATAGGAGTGGGTTTTTATTTGAAATTTTAGAGTTTAACTCCCATTTTCATTTTTGAGAAATCAGTGGAGGAGATTGTAAAAGTGCTAAATCATTTGGGTAAGTTTTTGTGACCATTAAAGTTTATTTTTCTTTTATCATTGATGGATTTTAACATCAAAACTTGAGATTTTGATTGGAAAAATGACAAGGTTTTTTAAGAACTTGAGTTCTAAATTAAAATATTAATTGTGAACTGATTTAATTTTCTTTTTCAAATGATTTTCACCAATGAGTTTCAAATGTCCTATATAATATTTTCAAGTAAAAATTTTTGGATTCAAACCACATTTTCAAAATGTATGATATGATATTTTTATTTCCAAAATCTTATTGTGATTACATAATTGAATTAGATTGTGTGGCTCTAGACATGGTTTAAAAGAGAAAGACTGAAGTCTTGAATTGACTTTTATTGAATTGAGGGAAGTGATCTCCTAAACCTTATATAATTTGTAAAATTGTGTGTATTTTCCTTCGTTGTATGTGTTGGGGAGTGATGATAATAAAGTGATGACATCATTGTTCCGCTTGGGTAATCTTAATGAAAAAAGCAACGCGTTGTTTATAATGTTTTGTGAATTGTCTTGTTGTGGACTCTGTTTGGTTGATTGATGAAATGCTTTGCTGACATTTTTGTGGACTTCAATTGCTTGAAGAATTGGTGTCTCTTCCTTATAATGTGAAATTGCTTAGTTGCATTGATTTTTGTGCTTCGCGATGAGACATGTGATATTAAGCCGAAGGAAAATAATTTCGACAAATAATGTGACATGAAGCCAAAATAAAATGGTGCCGACTATAGATGAGATATAACGTCGAAAGAAAATGGTTTCAGCTAGTGACTATTATGATTCGATGAAATTGATACTTGAGCACTTGATGCTTGTCTGTTGTTGATTTGTGATTGTTGGACTATGATTGTTAAGCCTTGTGAACCTTACATTGTGAAGCTTTTATGCAGGGATGATTTCAATGCAAGTTGTAGTTTGAGGAGGTTTGTTGGGATGAAAGCAATACTCATTTTTTAGTTAGTTTTGCTTTATTTGATAGGTTGCATGCTGAATACCATGTTGGTTGATACTCACTCCTTACTTCGAAACTTGTATATGTCTTGAGCCTAGATCCGGACCGGTGTTATCTTCTTCTTCTTCTTGTATATTTGAGACTTTCAGAGGACTATGATAGGTAATTATTGTCATTCCGGCACCCTCTTGTTTCTTATTTTATATTTTGTTGATCAATTTGAGAAAAAAAGACAGTGAGACTTGTGATTATCTTTCAACTCCGCACTTTATATATCAATGACTTTTACACGTGAGAATCAAGTTTTGGGGTTATGTTTTAGAATGAATAAGTTTTCCACTCTTATGTCATTCTTATTTTACTTATCTCATTTATTTCGTATTGAGAAACTTTCGCATTAGTCACTCAAAGTAACTTAATTACGTCTTATAGATATAGTTTGTTGATCACAATTCGTAGCTACACGTTATAGGGAAGAGATTGACGAGCGAGATTGGGAGAGGAAGGAGAAAGGCAAGCAAGAGAGTGAGAGAGAAGCGAATTGTAAATTTATATATGTCAAAATACTGCTATACATTTGTGCAAAGTTTGAACCAACTTTCAAAACTCAAACAAAAAAACTTGGGGTCAATACGAAGAGGGACAAAATGATAGTTTTATAAAAATTTCCAAAAATGACCCATTGGGTCATTACAAAGTCATGACAATATAGATCCACATCAATTACACAAAAAATAAATTATATTTACGCTGATTATATGAACTTGTTGAAAGAATATACAGTAGTGAAATTGCTCCATCATTAACCAAAGATATCGAATTTACACTCTTAATATGAAAAAATATACTAATAAGAGTATCACTCAAAATGGGTAAATGGAGCTCAAATATGTGGCAGACCAAAATAAAAAATAGTTCAAAAATAAACAAAAGTAAAGTAAGCAAACAAAGTCATCGCCATGGAAGACCAGCCAAAGGAGGTGGATGATGAGCTATTGCTGTGTCTATTGCTGTTGCTGCCGACCATCGTCGGGCGAGCACGAGCTGATGGGATCCATGTGGTGGTTGCAGTTCCACTGCTACCAGACCCACCTCTAGACTTGGTTCCACTACCACCAGATCGTCTACTTCCACCACTTCGGCCACTACTACCCCCCTTCGCAACGGTAGGTGTCAGGAGTATGCACACGATGATAGAAAGCACAATCACAACCTTCATAACGCTCTTCATCTTTTTTTCACAACTCCCACACCTTTTTATTATATACGTTGACAATGTAAAAGATATGAAAAGATTAAAAAAAAACTTCTCAATAGTCAATACTATAAAGATTCTCGTTGTTTGAGCTTGTTATTGTCTCTCTTTGTGGGTAAGAAAAAAAAGTTTAGATATATATGCTGAAGCAAACAAGCATGATTTTACAATTTTTTTATAAAGAAGAAGAGAAGTCAATAAAACTTTCTTCAACACGGTTTGAATGATTTGCCAACTTGAGAAGTATGAGAAGTCAACTGGAATTTGTAATTATATGATGTTTTCATCCAATTTTATATCCTTAATTTTCTGTCATTACATGTGTTACAAGACTCAAGGTGGAAGCATTTAATGGTAATGATCTTCCACAACTAATATACTGTATATATTATTACAAATTTGAGCGACCACTAATTTTAAATCGTTATATAAAAATAAAATATTTTTTTATTTGGATTTGTTTGTCTCTATTTGAATGGTTAAATAATATTTTTTTAAAATATTTTAACTATATAGCTATCGTTATTTTTATAGTATATTTTTATATAATTTTTAAATATGTAAACTTTATTTTTTAACTTTTCTTATTTCGAATCAAATCAAACGAACTAACATGGAGGTGTACCGTGGTTTGAAAACTCGTCCAACAAATTGTTGTGTGACCCACATCCAAACTTTGTCAAATTCTGATTAATATTTTGGTCAAATAGTGTTTTTGACTTGGCGTTCAACTAATATTGGCTGGGAATTTGAATTATTTTGTCACGTGGGTAGCTTGAAAATGATTTTTTGTGGAAAGATCATTAAAAAAAAATGTAACAACTCAAATGGTTGGGCCTTATCAATAAAGAGGGGAGGAGTTGATTTGGATGGTAAATATTTTTCTATTTTTATTTTAAAATTATAAATTTGAGTTATCGAAAAAAAATATCGAATAATCCATGACTAGACATCTGAAGGTATGAGAATGAGGGCTAATGAACAAGTCAAAATTCAAATCACATTATCAAAAATTAAATTTTAATGTGTTAATAATGTGAAACAAAGAAATTTTCTTTTGTTTAGTTAAACGGCCAAAATAAGCAATGTCGATAAAGGTAAAAATCAGTGTTGCCTTAGTTAATCCTTCCTGCAAAGTAAAGTATATAAATAAATAACCTTACTTCAAAATAATAACCATTTGATAATGTTGGCAAATCAACACCAAAAGTATTACTTGGAATTGACAAAGAAAAAGAAAGAAATGCATTTGAGACTACATGAACAAATGGAAAGAAAAAAAAGAAAGAGAAGCTTCATCTGATGTGTATGTGCCAAGAGTTAGAGTGAAGTTTAGTTAATTACAATTATATAATTATAGAAATTGGAAGTTATTTGAATTGTAGTCATTAATTGGTGTTAAGATTTTAATATGGAAAATTGTATATAATAGCAAATTAATAATCTAGATTAAACGGAATATCTAGGGTTTGATTTAATTGTGCTCCATAGCAAATATTAGCTAAAATTTGCTAGCGTTTCTCTCCCAAAAATCTCGCTCGCCACTCTCCATTCTCGCTCGCCTCTCTCGCTTTATACACAGAAGTGTATAATTCTGTTTCTGTTTTGTATAAAGCGAGAGAAAATTGTATATACACATGCAAAAATGTATATCTTCGTGTTATACACTTAATTATACAATTTACAAACATTTTACTTCAAATATTGCAGAAAAAAAAAGGCCAACGAATTATACAATTGCAGTGAAATATAATTTTCTCTAGCTTTATACAACAGAAGTGTATATATTGTGTTTCTGTTTTTGTATAAAGCGAGAAAATCATATATCTTCTTGCTATACACTTATAATTATGCAATATACATACATTTTAATTCGATTCAATTGTATGCAAAACAAATTATACAATTGCAGCGAAATAAGCCAGCGAATTATACAATTTAGGCCAGCGAATTATACAAATGTATATGTATAGCAAATTATACAGTTTTATGCTTGTTATGGAGCGCAATTATGCAAAGTTTGCTATAGCATACAAATATGAATTTTTTGTTTGCTATATGTGAAAAGTTGCCCATTTTAATATGTTAATGCTAAATAAAGAATGATTCCTAGCCTTCTGATTATGGGCCTATTGTTCGGTTATTGAGGTAGCCTCAAAGGCCGTCACTTACAATCATAACTCATGTGCCTATTCTGAGCTGGTCAAAGTCTATCTTGAATCACTTTTACCTGCTCCAAAGCCTACTAAATCAAGTTTGTGTGTCACATGGTTTAGGCTTTGTAGACTCAAACCAACCAATTAGAGAGCGACAATGCCTATTATATAAGGCCTCAAATGGGGCCATATAGATGTTGAAATGGTAGATGCTATTATACGCAAATTCAACATATGTTGTAAAAATGTGGACAATTCATCCAACTAGTTCAACAATTTTTCACATATATTTACATTTCGTTCGATTTTACTCCTTAGACACTTTCAAATACACATTAAGTGGGTCATGAACATTCGAGTTCTGGTTCATCCCTTGAATATTCCGCCGACAACTCAAAAATAATCGCAGATGAGAAGACCAATTTGAGTAAAATCTCTCTCTTTTCGCCGTTCTTTATTATTTCTCCCTCTAAAATTATCATGATTAATTTATAATTTAAATTTTTTATTTTGATTATTCTTTTAAAATGTAGAAGAAATTGGTTTGTTTTAGTTTCTTTTATTAAGTTTGAAAATATTTTTTAAATATACACTTCACTTTGATTTTTATTACTCTTGAATCCATCACTTTTAAAAAAAAATAATCAATGGGTATTTTTTAAAAAAAATTAATTTAATTTATTAGATATGTTCTAAATAAGTTAATTGAAAAATTATTTATTCATTAAATGCATTTGTTGTTGATAATTTTTATTCCAAACATCCATTTAAAAAACTTCAACAATGATAATGGTAAAAAATGTTGTATAGATAAACAAGAAGAAAGAGAGAGAGAAAAGAAAATTAATAAAACTGGAAATTTAAATATAAATAGGCAACTCACTCATTTAAAGAGAGTAAAATACACTCTATGCCAACTCAACACTTAAGGGGTTATTATTCCATTTTAAAGTAGATTAGGCGGGTATACGACTCCCGCGGAGGATAGGTGTGCAATTTGGAATTTCGTAATAGATGGGGGTCATTTGGTTATTTTCTCTTCTTTTTTATATGACAATAGAAACCCGCAATCACTACCATATGAGTGCGCATACGATAAAATCCCCGCTTCTATACAATAGCTCGCAAACCACATAAGATAGGTAACCCACACTAGACAAGCCTATGCGACGAGTTCGAAGTAGAAGGTAAACCCCTTAGTTTCTCTTTTAAGTTCATAAAGATTATTAAGTTTTTGCTTTGAGCTCTAAATATGCATTTATAGTGACTTTTAGTTCTAGATGTCCATCCTTGAGTTGATAACTCCAAAATATTTAAATTTGTCAAGGCCAGTTATAAATACATAAAATATTTTTATTGATATTAGTAATATAATTGAACTTTTATGCTTTGTTCAAAAGTATCACAATTATCAAATTATTTTGTTAGATCGACTTGTCTATATAAATAAAAAAGAAAGATTATCCGAACCAAAGCTCAAAATAAATCAAATCTAAAAATAGTGTGGCGCCCAAAATCTCAAAATCTTAGATCCGCTTGTTCAAGCCGTGAAAGAAACCACTAATACTTGCATTTGATTAGGTTGTCCACCTCGCTCCCTTTGTAGTGTAGAACTTCTCCAAACCGTGCTAACTTGGGATGTTTTGTACACCAAACTGCTTAGATTGATATTTCTTGTTCACCATTTAAAGAAATGTATGCATATGTGTTATTAACATTGAGCAATCAATTTACAGAGTGTTATTTTGACTAAATGCCAATAGACAGTAGTAATCATACAACAAACAACCATTAATCAATAAAAACTTAGGTTCAAAGGGACTAGGAGTCAAAACACAGATTCTCTAGGGAACTTTTGAGCTAAAATAATGAAGATATCTTATCGAAATCTACAAGGAAACTGGACAGCCACTAATGTTGATGTCAAAATCGACTTAACATTTATTTAGCTCTTAAGAAATGCACACCATAACACACTAGCAGGAGATAAGAATTCGAGACGTTCTAAAAAATATTTCAACATGACCTAGATTTGGATTTTATTTTTCGAAATACAAACGAGCTTAAATAATTAGTGGTCGACAAAAAAAATCGATTACAGTCAGAAACGCTAGACAACTTAGTTTGATGCAACTAGGCAAGAAAATTATGATAGCACGGGACATGAACCAATATCATGGATATAGAAACCGAAGAGATATAGACATCATTCAAACTTTTCAAGAAACAAGGGTAAGCTTTACACCACTAAGCTAACCTTGATGCAAATCTACAATAATTAATAACAGATAGTATTAAATAAATAGTATTAAATAATATTAGTATTTACTGTGTACTAATCCTAGTCCTATTAGGATTAGTAATCCTTAATCCTAGTCCTATTAGGATTAGTACTCATTCCTATATCTCCTATATATATCTCCCATGTATTCCCTTATTAGTTCAACACTTCAATACAATCAATATTCCTTCATGGTATCAAGAGTCAGGAAACCTAGATCTTCTTTTCTCTAGGTTTTTTTCTCTCTTTAGGGCACCGATCGTTCCCTCTCTTCTCTTGGGCGGCGGCAACCATGACAACTGAGGTGGATCCTCTCGATTCACTTCCTTCTAGCGTTAAACTCCTTATCAAGCATCTTCATGCCCTGATTCCCAAAAAATTATCAGACATAAATTACCCTACATGGAAAATCACCATTCATACAGCCCTTGAGGCCAATTACCTTCTCAAATACGTCGATGGAAGCACAGAACCGCTGCCGGCAGTCATCACCGCCACGGACAAATCAGAAAAAACCAATCCGGCCCATGCCGCCTGGAAAGCCGTGGATGGCCAGATCCGATCATGTTTGATTGCGGTCATCTCTCCCACGGTCCAGAAACACGTCCGATCCTACACAACTGCTTCAGCCCTGTGCACGGACCTCGCAACATGCTATGCATCAATTTTCCACTCTCATATTTTTCAATTGCGTGATCATCTCCACACAATTACCAAAGGCACAAAAACTATGGCGGAGTATTTAGAAGAGGTCTCCACCATCATCACAGCCCTCGACACCGTGAACGAAATTATTCCCGAAAAAGATCTCGTCACATGCGTCGTTCCGGGGCTCCCATCAGCTTACTCCTCCATTAAACAGGCGGTTCGCATCAGTCCAACGCCCGTTGACCTGGCTACTCTCTCCTCGTGGCTAAAAAGTGAAGAAATCAATGTGGATCTGGAGAGCAAACTTCTTCTCCGAGAAGTCGCTGTTATGGAGCCGGCCACTGCCCTCACCGCAAGCCAGAACTATCGCGGGGGGCGTGGTGGCGGCCAGCAGGGGAGCCGCGACGGCTACGGCAGAAACAGCGGAGGCCGCGGGCGCGGCGGTCGGCAGGGCAGTCGTCCGCCGTACGACGGTCAGCAGCACGGCAGCAACAATAGCCTGCACTCCTTCGGTAGCGGCGGACAGTCATCTTCCAGCGGCGGGCAGGGCACTTACGAGCGGGATCGTCCAACTTGTCAAATCTGTCAGAAAACAGGACACACCGCTGTTTGTTGCTGGTTTCGGTATGAGGAGAGCCGAAATAGTGATAACCGTGCCAATTATGCATCTCAAGCCGGCCCTTCCTCTGAATGGCTGTTGGGTACTGGGGCCAACATGCACGTTACTTCTGATCTATCCAAGCTTAACGCTCCAAATCCATATCATGGCTCCAATGGTATTACTGTTGGCTACGTTGAGTTCCTTAATATTTCTCACACTGGCACGGGTACCATTAAAACCCCCACCGTTATCTTTCACCTAGGTAACCTTATCCACGTCCCTTCTATTAAAACCAATCTCCTTTCAGTTCACCAATTCACAAAAGACAATAATTGTTCACTCTTGTTCACCTCTAATGATTTTCAAATCCTAGACAATACTACCAAGAGGGTGATTTTTTAGGGCCTCTGTGAGCATGGTCTGTACGTTCTTCCTGGCACAAGTTCGTCTGCCCACCCAGTTTCAGAAAGCGTTCCTGTGGCTCCGGTGGCTCTTTCGACTGATGGCCACAGTCTGTTGTGGCACAGTCGTCTGGGTCACCCGTCTACTCAAATAATAAATTCTTTAATGTCTCAATTAGGTTTTTCTTCCATTCATGTAAACAATTGTGACTCCTGTTCAATTGCTAAATCTCATAAATTACCTTTTACTTTATCTGAGAAGCGTACAACTGCACCTTTTCAACTTATTCATTCTGACCTATGGGGTCCTACTGCTGTTCCTTCATTTGCTGGTTTTCGCTATTTATTTGTTTTGTGGATGATTTTACAAAATACACTTGGTTGTACCCACTAAAACACAAATCACAGGCATACACCACCTTTGTCACTTTTGAAAAAATGGTCAAAACACAATTCAATTCTCATGTTAAACTTTTTCGAAGTGACAATGGAAAGGAATATGTCAATAACATCTTTGGCCAGTTTCTGCAATCCCTGGGAATTATACATCAAACCTCCTGTCCATACACTCCCGAACAGAATGGGGTGGCTGAGCGTAAGCATCGCCATCTCATTGAAACGGTGGTTACTCTTCTACATCAATCTCATCTCCCTGTATCCTTTTGGGTAGAAGCTCTAGCCACCGCAAACTACCTCATTAACAGAATGCCCAGTCACACTCTCTCCAACAAATCACCCTATCAACTCCTTTACCAAAAACTTTCCAATTATAACAACCTCCGCGTCTTTGGGTGTCTTGCCTACCCTTGGCTACGCCCTCATATTACTCATAAATTACAACCCCGATCCCGTCCTTGTATTTTTTTGGGCTATCATCCTACCTCCAAGGGTTATCGCTGTCTTGACCCACAAACTCATAAAGTCTACATATCTCGTCATGTCAAATTTGTCAAAAATGAGTTTCCCTACGAGTCTATTTCCTCCTCCACAAATACATCATTCATTGGCGTCCTTCCCCTTTTTCCAACATACTTACAGGGTCCCTCACCACCTTCCCCCACACCTCCACCCACTACCCAACCACCCCTCATCGCCCCTTCGACCGTCACCCACAATACACCCGCAACCACCAACACTCACAACCAACCCGAACCACCCCATACCCACAACATCTCCAGCCCGATCCGTTTTGGGTCCTTCCCGGCCACCCCCGAATCACCACCGCCCGTGCCACCCCCCAATACTCATCCCATGTTAACGCGTGGCAAAGTCGGTATCTTTAAACCCAAAACCTTTCAGGCTACCATACTACCAAATACACCCCTTCCCGATAGTGAACCAACAACCTACTCTGTTGCCTAAAAAAATGCTTATTGGCGTCATGCTATGGATGACGAGTTTAAGGCGTTGACTAATAAAAAAACTTGGGTCCTTATACCTAAGCCCCATGGGCGGCACCCAGTGGGCTGTAAATGGGTGTACAAAATTAAACACAATGCAGATGGCAGTATTTCCAGGTACAAGGCTCGTTTGGTTGCTAAAGGCTACAATCAGGAGTATGGGCTTGATTACTCCGAGACATTCAGTCCAGTTATTCGGCAGGGAACCATTCGCCTGGTACTGTCACTCGCCGTGCGCAACAATTGGCTCATCAATCAGTTGGATGTTTGCAATGCTTTTCTTCATGTCATGCTTGATGAAACTATCTACATGACGCAACCACCGGGCTATGTTGATCCCCGCTTCCCTCAACATGTTTGTAAACTCCAGAAGTCTCTGTATGGGCTCAAGTAAGCCCCCCGTGCTTGGTACACACGTCTGAAAACGTTCCTCCAGGGAGTCGGCTTCACGTGTTGCGTACACGACACGAGTCTGTTTACTCGACATTCAGCACACGGTACAGTCATTCTTCTTGTCTATGTAGATAATATCATTATTACAGGCTCTACTGCAGCTCTCATTCAGGATGTCACTCGAGCTATGCATACTACCTTCAAAATGAAGGACCTTGGCCCATTACATTATTTTCTGGGAATGGAGGTTTCTCGGACAGGCAGCGGCTTGTTTCTTCGTCAGTCAAAATATGCTCGAGATCTTTTGCAGAAAGCTGGACTGGAAAAATGCACCAGTCAACCAACACCGATGGCAGTCTCTTCGTTTACGAATGGAGCCGACACCCCCTTTGCCGATATCACCCACTTTCGCAGCCTCATTCCTGTCAACCGAGTTGCTCAGCGCATGCATCAACCAAGTGAACATGATTACCATTGTCTAAAATGCATTCTCAGGTACATTTTTGGCACTCTTGGTCGTGGTTTACTAATTCGACCCGGGGACTTGGAGCTTTGGGGTTTATCAGATTCAGATTGGGCGAATGATAAAAATGATAGAAAATCTACATCGGGGTTTCTCATTTTTTTGGGACCGAACCTGATCTCCTGGTGTACAAAAAAACAACCCAAGGTCTCTCGGTCTTCGACTGAAGCTGAATACCGCGCCCTTGCTCTTCTTGCTGCTGAGACCATGTGGGTCGCATATATTCTTCGCGAACTCCAAAATTAAAGTGATATATATTTTTATTTTCTTTCAAGTTGTACCAATGAACCATCCAACCATTTTAAGAACGTATTTTACAAGTTTTAATTTAATAACATTTTTTAATAATTATAAAGTAATATATCGAGTTTAGTCAAATGACCACGGTTTCAGTGTTCAATTTTTTGTACATAACTTCATCCCTGACCGGCTCTGATACCATGTTAGAAAATGAGACGGAGAAGAACACAAGAAAACCTAGAAAATTAATAATTTTGTTCATTGTGAGTAAAAGAGACTAGAACCATATTTGTACACAAGAAGTTAAGCAAAAACAAATAAAATACATGTAATATCTAAATATATATATTACCATACTTAATATATTTAAAGATATACTCTTACGCATCGTTAGAATGTTTATACAATATTTGCTTAATTTTAACAAGAGGATTGGACCATGATTTTTGCTTGATCATCTCACAATTTCATCCCTTTTATCATTTTTACTGAACCACTTAAAGAAGTTTTGTTTATCAACTTCCTTGCCTTGTGCTCATTGTATTGACGAAACATTAGTTTAAGTACGTCAGTACTTCTTCCAAAGTATTTCGTGCTTAAATATATAATACACATACTTAGGTGTGGGGAGTTTTATTTCTATGATTTAAGTTGATATCACATGAAATATCCGCATGGTAAAAAACAATGTTACTTTGGAAGATTGACTATATTAGTAATCCACAATGTACTGTCACCTTAGACTTTTTAAGCCTAATTTACATGGTGGAAAATTGAACTTGCTACAATTCTGTACTCCGGAAAGATACACCAAAGGCTATTAACGAGGGCAATTGTCAACTTGCTACAATTGGATGTCGAAACTAATCACTGAAAAGTAAGTTTTTTTATTATTTCTTTTGTTCACCTTTCATGAATTCCTTTTCAACAAAATTACATGACTTGTAATATGTACTAGGATAAGTAAATTTAAGATAAGTTTGTCAGTAGAATTCTTCATGGTATATAATATTATTTTCATTAGTATTTTGTATTACTATTTTATCTTCTTACGTTTACTGCCAAATTTATAGATGCCCTAATTAATTGTTTAATTTAGTTTCTTGACTAATTCGCTTCCCCTTGCGCTATGAATATGTAGACCTTCAGACACAAGTCCCAAATTAGTAAGTGAAATGTGTCATTCTCGTGAAATGGAAGATCGAAAATCAAGAAAAGCATTGTGTCTTCAGTATACAATCTCAGTTAGAGATGGAAATTTGAAGTGCAATTGTTAATTTTAAGGATATCAATAAGAGTGCCACATAATCACATACACATACATTACCAGATGGATCGACTATTGAGGTGATGGTGAAGGAAAAAGCGATGGAAAAGTACCTTCTCCAAAAAAACATGTCGTTCGATTTTAAAATTCAGATAAGATGGTGGAAACGTCATGCTGTTGAATGATCCTTTCATTTGTCCAGATCAGAATTCATTTCATCGTCAAATTAAGAGATATAGAATGTCATTTTGGCTCAACCATCGGTATAACTCCTCATCAATTTTATCTAGGTCTCTCTCTCTACTTTCGAACGCAATCATTGCTCTGTGAGTTGTCTGGATGAATAATTTATGTAAATTTTTATAGTTTTTCCCATGTCCTTACTCTTTCTTGATAATAAAAGTTATTTTGCTCAACTATTAACTTAACTAATGATTATTCATTTATATTCTTATTTTGATGTCTTTGATCAGGTTTCGAAAAAGTGTTTAAGGAATTGAAATTACATTGAAGTTAATCATTTTGTGGACTGAAATTATTTTCTTGTGGATGAAACTATTTTTTTTTATTTCTTAAGCATTTATAATGTGTATCTAAATCAAAACGTTATAGGCATGTATATTGGTGAAAAGTTTTAGACTCACTATTTCACCATCTTTGGGGTATATACAAATTATTACTCGAATGATTTTTTTTAAAATTCTAATATTTTAACATTTCTCTGCTCTCGTTCCTTTTAAACGGAATGTGTTCATTTTAATAGTTTTTAGAAATAATAGGTATAAATTATTATTTTTTTAAAAAAAGTTAAATACTTTTTTCAAAATCTATGGTTAAAAATATGGTGAAACTTTACCCAAAAATAACTTGTCAAAAATGCTCCTTCGTCCCATTATATGTTGCACCATTTCCTTTTTTTCGTTTCAAAAAAGTCACGTTTCATTTATACAATAAGTATTTAAAGATATCAATCTTTTTTTTTATCTATTTTGATTCCACTTTATTTTAAAAATAACAACTTAGTACATTTATAAGAAGAGAGAAAAGTGAGTTAACTATTTTGAAAGACAAGTTGGTAAACATTTCAAAGTCTTCATTAATTTTTAAATTCTGTGTCTGGTCAGATGTTGCCACATAAAATGGGACGAAGAAAGTACTTGGTAAGAAAATAGACTATTTTTTATGATGTGACTTGCATAATAGTAAATCTTGACCACTAGGGTCTCTTTATTTTTTGTCTACAAAAAAAAAATGACAATTTCAAACTTTTTATTTATATTGTATACGAAACTATTTTGAGCTTAAAACAAGAAATCTATCAAATGCAAAAACTTAATTTTTAGAGATTGTTGGTCACACTTCTGATTGTAGAAATAAATGAAAACATCAACACTACCATCTTGAAAATTCACTATCATCTTGGATAAGTTTCCGAGGTTTAACTTGAAAAATCTTGTGCAACCACAGATTTTTCATGATGGATCCGACGAGTGGGATCCATCTACTAAAACATTTTCTCGTCTTCTACGATTAGATGATTCCATCATATCAGTTGTCGCTTTTATTTCATAGCCTCCAGGAGAGGATCATTTTTATCATGACAATTTATGGTCCAACTATCAATTCCTCTAAAGATGAGAGAATAATTCAGGTGTTGTTCTGTTTTCATTTCTTCACCCAAAAAAAAAAGAACCCGATGACTTATTTTTTATGTATGTACAATTTCAAGTGAAGATTATGTTGAAATTTTCTAATAAAAATGAACAAGATATCATATATTTCTCATATGTTTCATCCACAAACAGAGGCCAAAGGATTTGATCAATTTTTTTTTATTACCAACCTTATTTGAAGATGTGTTAAAGTCTCTTTTTCGTTTTCGCCAGTAAGTTAATCATATATTATATACAAGTAATTCATATAACTTTAACTTTGAAATGAACTAAGATATATAGATTAAATGAATCAGGTGGAAGACATCTTTGGATCTGAAAATATTGGAGACTTTCTGAGCCCGAGAGAATTAGCAAGTTTTAGAGAGAGAGAGAGAGAGCATAAAGGCAAAGGAAAATTTGGATATAGAGTAGAGGATTTGATTGAGTTGATTAAACAAGTTGTTAATGAAAAAATTAAGTTAGATGGTGTTGTTAAGGTTACTACTCTAACTTGAAGATAAATGGTGTTGGTCCTTTTACCACAAATACTATCACGATGTGTATTGAACATTATCATAATATTTCAATTGATACTAAAATATTGTGTCATATGAAAGAGGTAACAAATTTATTGTTTGCGCGTATTATCAAAAATTAAAAATATTACACATGGATCATTTGTTGATGGAGGTAATAGTATCTCTTATGTCCTCGTATATATTTACATTTTACTTGTCATGATTTCACTTCATCGACTTAATATGAGAGTGTAAAAAGGGATCAATAAGTGTAGAAACAAAAGCAAAAATGCAAGAATTCTACAAGATTTATCATCTATTTGAGTCTTTGACTTTATGGTAAGTTACATTGGGGATATTTCCATTTTCATTGATTAGTATGTAATAATTATATGAGAAAATTGTACATAATAGCAAACTCATAACCTAAAATAAATGGAGTAGCTAGGGTTTGATTTAATTGTGCTTCATTGCAAACGTTTGCAAAAAAAAATTGTCAGGCGCCTTTCTCCCAAATATCTCGCTCGCCACACTCCTCCAATCTCTCGCTCGCTTCCTCACTTTTTTTACAAATACAAGTGTATAAAAAATTATTTCTAATTGTATAAAGTAGATAAAATTGTATATAAATACATATATTTTTGTTCCGCTCTCTCCCCTCTTCCAGATCTCGCTCGCCACTCTCCCAAATCTCGCTCGTCACCCTTGCCTTTCTCACTTATACAAACATAAGTGAAATGTATAAATTGCGTTTTTGTTTGTATAACGCGTGACAAAATTGTATATACACTTGCAAGTAGAGAAAATTGTATATACGCTTGCAAGTACATGTATTTTCGTCTTATACACTAATAATTATAGAATAAAAATACTCCCCTGCCCAATTTCTTTTGCCTTTCTCTCTTTCTCGTTTTACAATTTTCAAATTGTATCTAATTTCTCTCTTTCTCGTTTTATACAATTCGATTCAATTGTATATTCCTTGTCAAGTCTCTTTTGTCTTCTCTTTCTCATTTTATACAAATTCAAATTGTATATAATCGTTCTGTACACTTAATACAATTCATTTTATACACTTCGTTTTTACATAGTTCTCTGCCCAAATGTCTTTCTCTATCTTGTTTTATACACTTCGTTTTATACTATTTGCTGCAACTGTATATGTATAGGGAATTATACAGTTTCTATGTTTGTTATGGACCACAATTATGCAAACTTTGCTATAGCGTACAAATATGAATTTTTTATTTGCTATATGTGAAAGTTGTCCTAATTATATACTTGGTAATTTGTTCTAGATTTGAATTTGTCAATTCTTATAAAATAAAACTTGGCAAGTCATTAGATGAGTTATTACCATCAAAACAATATCATTCCACCCGAAGCAACAAATATAAAAGTATGTAACATTATTAATGTGTCCTATACTTTTTAGCAATTTCAAATTTGGATTAGCAATAATTAGCCTATGTATCAATCATTTAGAAGGGAAAATAAAGTAAAGTGTATTATATTCTAATTATTTAAAAAAGGTACAAGTGAACTACATTATTTTTTTTTTACTTTTTTCATCTTTAATATTAATTTAAAAAAACTCAACTAATAACGTTATCTTAATTGTCTGGACAATTAGTGAATTTGTTTGAACAATTACGAAAGTTGTCGAACGACTAAATAAGATAATCCCACAACTATTATAGTTCTTGAACTAATGTGTAAAAGTAAAATATTTATAACTATTGAGAAAACAATGTTTAACCTCATAAATATTATAGGTTACTTTTATCCAATTTTTAAGATTTAAACGACTTTCACCTAATTGATTAACTAATTAATCCTTATAATGGACCTATATATTATAAAGACAATAAATGAGTACCAAATATTACATTAGGCCATCAAACACAATATATCCAATAAATGAAAATCAATTAAAATTCAATATAATAAAACTCAAATTTTGGTTATTCCCCAGCGAACTCGCCAAAAATGTCAGACCTCTTTTCACGATCATTCGAAATGATTTTTCCTACTAAAGTTAGTAGGTCATCAAACACAATATATTCAATAAATGAAATCAATTAAGTTCAATATAACAAAGCTTAAATTATAATTATTCTTCAGCGGAATCTTCAGAAATGTTAGAGCTTTTTTTTTTGCTTGAGAAATAGTACTCTAATATATTTATAAGAAGAAAAAGGTCAGTTTAATTGTTTGTAGGGCAATTTGATTAACATATTAAAGTCTTTATTATTATTTAATATTTGTGTCCGATCAAATGTTACCACATAAAATGAGACGAAGAGAGTATTTGATAAAAAAAATAGACTAATTTTTATAATGTGACTTGTGTAATATAATTAATCTACACCACTAAGGTCTCTTCATTTTCTTCTAAAAGAAGGGGAAATTGTTAGGTCATTAAACACAATATATCCAATAAATAAAATCAAGTAAAATTCAATATAACAAATTTTAAATTTTGATTATTCTTCAACGGAGTCTTCAGAAATGTCAGACCTTTTTTTTGCCTGAAAAATAGTACTCTAGTATATTTATAAAAAGAAAAAGGTCAGTTTACTTGTTTGTAGGACAATTTGATTAACATATTAAAGTCTTCATTATTATTTAATCTCTGTGTCCGATCAAATGTTACCACATAAAATAAGATGAAGAGAGTATTTGATAAAAAATAATAGACTAATTTTTATGATATGACTTGTGTAATATAATTAATCTAGATCACTAGGGTCTCTTCATTTTCTTATAAAAAAGGGGACACAATATATCCAATAAATAAAATTAAGTAAAATTCAATATAACAAAGCTTAAATTTTGATTATTCTTCAGCGAAGAAATGTTAAGAGCCTTTGTTTTGCCTGAAAAATAGTGCTCTAATATATTTATAAGAAGAAAATGGTCAGTTTACTTGTTTGTAGGGCAATTTGATTAACATATTAAAGTCTTCATTATTATTTAATTTATGTGTCCGATCAAATGTTACCACATAAAATGAGATGAAGATAGTATTTGATAAAAAAAAATAGACTAATTTTTATGATGTGACTTATGTAATAGAATTAATCTAGACCACTAGGATCTCTTCATTTTCTTCTAAAAAAAGGGGACATTATGTAAAACTTTTTATTTATATTGCATATTAAACTATTTTGAGCTTAAAACAAGATATCTATTAAATGCATAAACTTAGTTTTTAGAGATTGTTTATCACACTTTAGATTGTAGAAATAAATGAAAACATCAACACTACCATCTACAGAATAAAGATAGCACACACCACACTTCTACTATACCAGGGCCTTTAGCTTTCACTGAGAAGAAGAGATCACTTCCAGCTAGCTTTTTTCCCTAACCATAACCAATGAATGATAGGCCGGCTTGGGATAATTGAAAACGAATTCACTTTCAGTAATCAGAGGCAGGTCAGGGGCCGGCGGGCACGCCCCCAGCTTCTTAAGTTTGGGAATTGTGCTGGACCAATGCTACGAGCTTCCGGAATCCAATGGAATCTTTGTAAAGTCGATCATTACGAGTATTACGATTCATTCGATTGGCAGGTCCAATCGATTCATAGCCTCTCGAGCACAACCCATATTCATGCAAGGATTGGTGATTGAGGATCCATACAGAGTTTTACGAAATATCTTAGCGATCAAAGAACATATGCTTTCTACAGGAAATATGAAAAAAAGAAGGTTGGAATGACGAATGGGACATGTGAGAATTTGGTCTTAGCTAATGGAACAAGAAAGACATGGATCTATATTCAATACACAATCAAAGGATGACGTAGGGCGTGGTAGGCCATCATCGCCCTTGGGCAGCATACACAGGTACGGATGATGTCGGGCGTCGAATTCCATCATCGCCCTTGGAAAGCACACACAGTAGGACGACATCAAGCATGACATGTTATCATCGCCCTTCGACTGCACTCATGGTCAGACGACATTGGGCCTAGCAATGCTATCATCGCCCTTGGGCAAAACACATGGTTGGCTTGGTGAAATCCGATAATCGATTGGCTTTAGAAAGGCAAAAGGTGGCTTTTCCAACCTAGACATTGTAACTGAAAGTCCTGCCTACTTCTTTTCTAGGCTTAGGGTAGTCCTAGACTACCTTCTCATCGAGAAATAGAACTGACTAATCCTAAGTCAAAGGGTTGAGAAACTCAACACCACTATTCTTGAACAACTTGGAGCCGGGCCTTCTTTTCACACTATTACGAATATGAAAATAATGGTCACCTTTAGTCAATACGAGCCCTACTTCCCTCTTTCTTATCTCATCACTTCAATTCAAGGGCAAACTCATTTCCTAGTCATTGGGCTGAGCGCGCCTTTGGTACTTCAATGACTGAAGTGGAAGCGAGAATGTCGGCTTGAGTAACGCAAACATTAGTAAGAATCCAATGCCCCGAAAACCTAAGGGTTCCTCCGCAAGGTTCGTCCACGGAGGGTGAGTCAGGGCCTAAGATCAGGAAAGGCGTAGTCGATGGACAACAGGTGAATATTCTTGTACTACCCCTTGTTAGTCTCGAGGGACGGAGGAGGCTAGGTTAGCCGAAAGATGGTTATCGGTTCAAGAATGTAAGGTGTCCCTGCTTTTTCAGAGTAAGAAGGGGCAGAGAAAATGCCTCGATCCAATATTCGAATACCAGGCGCTATGGCGCTGAAGTAACCCATGTCATACTCCCAGGAAAAGCTCGAATGACGTTAAACAAGAGGGTACCTGTACCCGAAACTGACACAGGTGGGTAAGTAGAGAATACCTAGGGGCGATTCACCTATGTCAGTTCGAACTTGGCGGGTCGTTCGTTCGTGTGGAGAATCTCTCTCGTTACTCAGGATTTCTCTCAGTTGATCCGATGCGTCATAGATAGAATGGAGTGGGCTGTACGCCGACCCACATTAAAAGCTTTCTTCTCTTATGAGATTTTGAATAAACAATAGTTATTTCAAACACCGTCTATTGTCCCACCAACTGATCAGTGGGTTCATGCCGCACAGAAATCGAGACTTGAGAAGGACGCTGTAGGAGAGAGTCCAGCATAGTAGAAATCATCTAAGCTGACAAGGACCCAGAAAAGGAGGATGCTGAGGAAGAAGGTAATGGAATTGAAAATACAGACTGAAGTAGAGAAGAAACAGAATGTTGGTCTAATGGTAAAGTACCCAGTAGAAGGTAAGGTTGGGAAAGACCACAAGAAGTTGGAGAATGGATAGGCCTCGTCAACGGAGTTTTTTGATGAGCTTTCTTTCAGAAGGCTTGGTTCCGGAAGAAGACCTGATGGGGGAAGACTTGAAGGTTGGTGAATCAAGCAGTTAGACCCAGATTAAAGAATAAAGAAAATGAGCCAAAGTTTCAAGTTCTATTAGGTAACTTACCGAATAAGGTGGATTGCAAGATGATCCTGACTTTGCCAAGAGAGTTCATGGCAAAAATCAATCAGAATGAATCTTTGGAAAGGGATGTGGTGGATACTCAGTAAGCTTGCCATAAAGTAGTGATGCCAAAAGTTCCTTGAGGAGGTTATCTTAAGAAGGTTCTTCTCATTATCACTGACAGTCTAACCAAGGAACTATTTATTGGAGCTTACCTGTTATCCAGGTCTGTTATTAGGGAAAGGACGGAAGTCGGGGTGGCTGCACTGCGCTTTATATCTTAAGCAGTGTGCTTCTTTCCTTCAGAATGGATCGGTCAAGCTCTTCTTATCTTTCCCAACTCGAAAGCCAGCCAAGCCACTATTCAAAAAGTCTTAGTTAAAGCAAGGAGGCACGGATCAGGGAATGGAAAAGCCTTTGGATAAATGAATTTAGGTATCGAAGTTTGACTGTTTGACACTCTATCTTTCAATGGCGCTATCACTTTGGAGCGATAGCCGGAACTAATGACTGGTATTATGAAGCGAAACCTTGGATTCTACATAGCCTTTAAGTTAACAAAGGAGGAAAGGCTTGCCTAGATCTCGTATTCCATCTGCCAAAGACGCTTTCTTTCTTTTTACTACGCAAGCAAGCCGGAGAGTGAGGAAAGCAGAAGTGGGACAGGAATAAACCAGTAGCAAGAAAAAGGGTACCAAGCATTCCGGGCATTTCTCTTATTAAAGGAATCGGTGAGTGAAGACGAGATCGGATCTTTAAAGCTGAAGTCTTTTTCTTCATCAAGAGTGAGAGATCTGTCTAAGAACAATAGAAGAGGGATATACCATCGAATCAGATCTTAAAGAACTCTTGGTCTTCGTCTACACCTAGGACATAGATTCTATGTGCCCCAATGGATTGTGACAAGTCCTTACTACTAGCACTGACTTCCTCTTTGATTACTTTACTTCGCCCAGTTTCCTACTTTTGGTTGGAGCCGCCTCGAACTCCCTGCAGCCCTAAGAGGAAGGAGTTGTCCATGGGATGGACAACAAAGTGTATCGATCCTCTCCGACCTCTTCTCTTTTTAGTGGGTGAGAAGCTCTATAGTCCAGGTGCACGAGGGCCCGAGCTCCCCGTCCCATCCAATCCTCCATTTGATCAAAGACCGCCATGATCCTTAGAATCTCGACCTTGACCTCGAATAGGTCTTTTGCCTCTATTTCGGTCAGGTACATGATCCCGATAGGAGGAGTATAGGAGTATTTGGCTAGGAGCCTTCGCTGGATAGACTGAACGGAATCCCCCCTATCACTTCATCCAGTTGATACGGATAGGGGACCACTCGTGGGGGCTGATTTGGTGGACCAGCTTCGTTCGCTCGGGGAGCTACTTGAATAGCAGGCGGCACATGTCCTGGTTCTGGTTCTGGCTGATCCACCAACATGCCCGTCTCCGTAGATTTTTCCCATGATTCCAAGAGGACATCAATCCCAAAATGATCCTCTTCAAACTCAGCCCCGCTTGCTTGCCCAGAAGGGCCCGGAAGAGGAAATGATCCCCCGACACTTAAAATCAAAATCCCAGAGAGAAGTTGAGAACACAAAATCCCTAAATGGGATAACAAATAGTTCCTTAGAAAAAATATAAATAAAGCAGCTAAATTCAGTCTTCGAGACCCCATAACATATGAAAGTCGTGGAGTGCATAAGCCCCTTTAGAGATAGGGGCGACTTTCTTGTGGTAGTAATTGCGAATGAGCAAGTAGGGGGCGGCAGGTAGAACCCTATTTCGCCCAAGTTGTTTCGGAATCGGAAAAAGAAGTGTTTTTTCACACAGCTTGCTCATAGTGCAGGTCCCACTTGTATATCGTATTTGGCCGAAGAAGCATCGGAAAGGTTGGAGTTCTTACCTTCTTGGGACTCCATGGACCAAGATCTGCTTTTATTATATGGTCAATAACGCCCTAGCGGGCAGCGATTTCATAAAAATAGTTGTGAAACTGAAACGACGTTCAGGTTTTCTGTATACTATTTTGTATTTAAAACAGTGTACAGTTTCCCTTTAGCGTTATTACGCTGGGTGTTATTCTAAGAATGACACCATGTCTGTTCCAGTTTCATTGACCCGATATGGAATTTCCAAGATCATACCTGCGGTATTACGAAAACACGTAAGGGCAAAGCCTGATCATGGTGATTATTTGGTCAGGATATATCTATCTTGGTTTGGATTATCAAAATAGATTGCAGTGGCTCCTAAAGTGAAGAAAGTCACTTTCCAATCAATTACGACTCCTTACTCAGATATTGATAGTGTCCGTGAAGTTCTTGGAGAAATAAAAACTTCTTGAAAGAAGCTTCGACCAATGTATCTTCCACATCTCCAATCCATGCCTCTTGAAAAGGGTATGAATTGGAAACCTACTTGGAAAAGTACTCCATTACTCGACAACTTTGTTCGCCGGTTTCAATATTCGGTGGATGATGTTGTAGACGGAGCAGCGGCTAAATATGTTAAAGAACACAATATCTTTGTGAACTTAAAGCATGAGATAGCAGCGTTCATCTTTAATGTGAATAAAATTCATTCCATTCAAGATGGGTTCTTTTCCCCTGGTATTCTTTGGTCTCAAAGGGTTTTATACCCATTTGATTCTAATAATACCTGGTTTGCTAATGAATCTCTTGCAATTGGGTCGCTGCGATTAAGGGTTGAATGTCTAATTGTCCAGGCGGTAATGATAGTATCTTGTACTTGAACCGGTGGCTCACTTTTCTCTTGAAAATTCACTATAAGCGTGGATAAGTTTCCAAGATTTTAATTGGAAAAAATCAAGCCAATCACGACTTTTTATGATGGCTTCCAACTAGTGGGATCCATCTACTAAAATATTTTATCGTCCTCTACGATTAAATGATTCCGTCATACTAGCTCTCGCTTTTATTTCATATCCTCCAACAGAGAATCATCCTGTCATTACGATTTATGGTACAAATATTCTTTCATCTAAAAATGAAAGAGACATTCAGGTATCATTTTGTTTTCATCTCCTCACAAAAAAAATCTGATGACTTATATTTTCTATGTATGTACAGATGTTGAAACTCTCTGATAAGGATGAACAAGATGTCACATATTTTCATATGCTTCAGCCACATACTGAGGCCAGGGATTTGATCGGTTGTTTTGATCACCAACCTTATTTGAAGGTGTGGTCAAGTCACTTCTTCGCTTTCGCTCATAAGTTAATCATATATTATATACAAGCAATTTGTAAAACTCAAACTTTGAAATGAACTAAGATATATAGATTAAATGAATCAGGTGGAAGACATGTTTGGATCTGGCAAAGACTCTTTGTGAGTGATATACAACTGAAAAAATGTTGGACCCCTTTTTTCGCTCCGGATGAAGGATTTTTTCTATTGAAGTGACGTATTGATTAAATGATTTTTTATTTGTTCAGAGCCGCCACTGGAAATTGAGTTGTAGTGTTCGAAGTCACCTATTTGTTTAATCCATAATGAAAAGGAAATGACTCGTTATTTGATTTGCGAACTAGAAATTTGGGTAAGAAATTCTCTTGATCGAGGGGAAAGTATTAGGCATCCCTCGAGTCCCGTGGTTCTAACACACTCGCTGTTATTGACTTAGAGCCCGTTTGGATGGGCTTTAAAAAAGCAACTTTTAAAAATAGTTTGAAAGTGCTGAAATTTATTTTTAAAATAAGTAGTTATGTGTTTGGATAAAAGTGTTTCAGTTGAAAAAAAGTTGTTGATGTGTTTGTCAAATAAGTGCTCGTATACTTTTTTTTTATCAAAATGTCTGAAATACCATTAAAATTGTAAACGTGATAAAAGTTGATTAATTTAAGGTTTTTATACTTAAAAAAATTTAAAAAAAATTAATTTAATTTTACATCCATAAGTTATAATATTTCCTATTATTCACATATTTCTTTATCATCACAATTTTTTTAGAACAACAACAACAACAACAACAATGATAAAAAAAATAATAATTAAAAAAATAAAAATAAAAATAATAATAATGATAATAAAATAAATAATTATAATGATAATAATAATAATAGTAATAATAATAATAATAATAAATAATAATAACAAAAATATTAATATTAATATTAATATTATTATGGTTAATTATAGTAATAATAATAATAATAAAAAAAGAATTAAGGGCAAAAAGGTAACATACTTGGTCAACATAAAATGACTATTAAGTTGGGGAAAAAAAAACACCCCTCACCTACCTTTTAGCTTTTGACTTAAATAAGTCATTTTTAACTTAAATAAGTCACTTTGATAATTGTCAAAAACTGACTTTTAAATCAGTTTGATCAGCTTTTAAGCCCATTCAAACATGCTCTTATAATTAACTTAAAAATTTTTTGATATAATATTTTCAGGCAATGGGTTGTTCGCATTTATATTTATTTTTGAACTTTTATTTGATTTCAATTTAGATGTGTAACTGCATTCTTGATTTTGGCATTTGGAGACATAACTGTCTTATCTTCATCACACTTCATCACCGCATCCTTGAGTTTATTTTAATGTTTGAAAATAAAGATGTGTAATCACATTCTTAGTTGAGACTAACATTTTTTAACAGGTCGTATAACTCATCTACTCATTAAAAAATATTTATTTTTTCCTTTATACATTAAATCAAACAAAGTAAAATAAATCTAAATGTTGAGGATTCAATATATAATTCTTACATCCCTTCTATATCCTTTTATTTTATATTAATAATATTAATTTATTTTTAAAGAAATTAGCCTAACTATTTCTACTTTATCATTATTATCTGAATGAAGACAAGAACAATGCTATGACCCGTTCATTTTAAGAGATCACAATCAACAAATAAAAATAAATAAATAATTATCGATCTAAGTTATCTTTATTCATGAAATAGAAATATAATAACTAACAGATTAATCATTTCAATTCATGAATAAAATATAAGAAAATTTATCATAAATTACGTCAAATTTCATGATTAAATTAAAAAGAAAACACAAAGTAGAATCTTAAATAAAGAAAATAAGTACCGCAAAATTTTGATCAACCTTAATTAGAACACCCGCGATTTTTTTTGCAAATTGCATGTAATGGTGTATGTGTTGTATTTATATGAAAGAAATGAGAAATAAAAAAATATGGATGAGTTGATGTATTTTTGAAAGAAAATAAAAGAGATGTGAAAGTTTTTTTTGTTTGTTTGCTCGTGTTTTTTTGTTGTGCCAAATCTGTGTGGAGATTGTGTGTATTGTTGTGTTTTTGTGTATTGTATTTTATTTTATTTTGGTAGTGTGTGCATTGTATAGGGGAAAGTGGGGATGTGTTGTTAATGTTAATATTGTGTGGTACGTGTTTGTAGTTGAGGGGAGTGGGTTGTGTGGGGTAGTGGAGAATGGGTTATGGGGTAGTTTTAGGTTTTTATTTTTATTTTTCATAATTATAATATAATATAATATTTAAATACTTTTAAACCAATAAAAAATTGAGTAGCTAATATAAATTACAAATAAGAAATACTAGCTTATTTATTTAAATTAATTTAGATAAAAATATATATTTTTTATAACTTTTCATTTTTTTTAAACAATCGAAAATAAAACGTACCTTAAAAAGTGATTCTTTTGCTGCTTTTAAATATTTTAAAATAAACTTAATAGAGTAAGATAAAAGTCAAAAATATTTAAATTAGATTTTGAAATATTTAAATGATATAAAAAATTTTAAATTTGGTCAAAAGTTAGTGTCTTCCGTTGTGATTGCTTTTATTTTGAAGTAAGTTTTATAATATGTTCATCGAAGTAAGTTTTATAATATGTTCATCGTGTGAATGAAAGTACTACCTTTTCGAAAATGAATGAAAGTATTACTGTGAATTAATTCCTTTAATTAAACACCAAAATAAAAACATGATAAATGAGACAAAATTGAGATGGATTTAGTTCCAAACAGAGCATTTTCAAAATTTCTCTTCAGTGAATTATTTATTCATTGAAATAGCACAATTCCATCATTATTCATTGAATGTTTTAGACGAGAAAATGAATAATGTTGATGCAAAATTACACTAATATATAAGTGATAAAAAATTGAAGGATTCAGTTTCACAATTCTTTTATCAAAATTGATTTTCGTTCGCTGAAATAGCTCAACTCCAACATTAATTGTTGACTTATGTTCAACTTTTGCATGAATCTGAGACAGAAAAAAGAGGATACAAATAAAAAAACTGAAGGAGAAATGATTTGTTGTTTCAACTTTTTTTTTTATATATATCTAAAAGAACAGATCTGAAAAACATAGTTGGATTAAGAGAAAATGAGGGATAATGATGGAACTGTTATAAATCTATTGAATTGTGTGGATTGTCCTTTAGATTTACTCAAGACTTAATTGTATTCATGTATACATGTTTCCAAGGTGATAAGAATCATTTGGATAACTATGTACCTACTAATTGGACATTTATCATGGGGGCTTTTGGGGTGATATCTCAACTCTATAAATAGAGATATCATTCACCTTTTGTAATACATACTTGAATAAGAAAATTATCTCCTCTATCTTATACTTCTTGTCTTTTTCTTCTTATATTCTGAGCTTTCTTTACAACACGTTATCAGCACGAAGTTGCTACTTGCAAAGGTATTATATAAATAATTTTATTTGATTCACATATTCTCTCATAATTTCATTATGTCGAATTTATCCAAACTTGAGTTTGTGGCATTAGATATTTCTGGAAAGAATTATCTTTCATGGGTACTCGATGCTGAGATTCACTTGGCTGCTGAAGGTCTTGATGCCACTATTACTCAGGGAAATGAAGCATCGAGTCAAGATAAGGCGAAAGCTATGATTTTCCTTCGTCATCATCTTGATGAGGGCCTGAAGATTGAATATCTGACGGTGAAAGATCCACTTGAATTGTGGACTGATTTAAAGGGGAGATATGACCACCTAAAGGCAACAGTGTTGCCAAGAGCTCGTTATGAGTGGATGCATTTACGGTTTCAAGATTTTAAGACCGTAATTGAATACAACTCTGCTGTATTCAGGATAACCTCCCAGTTAAAATTATGTGGGGAGACTATAAAAGATGAGGACATGTTGGAAAAGACACTTACTACTTTCCATGCCTCAAATGTGATATTGCAGCAGCAATATCGTGAAAAGGGTTTTCAGAAATATTCTGAACTAATTTCATGTCTTTTGGTGGCTGAGCAACATAATGCTCTTTTAATGAAAAATCATGAAGTTCGTCCCACTGGAGCTGCTCCATTACCGGAGGCAAATGTGGTGGAAGCACGTGATCAATCTAAAGTAAAAAGAGATGATCATCGGGGATATAATAATGCACGGGGACGTGGCAAAGATAAAAGACGATACACTAATCGTCAAGGTGGTGGTCATAATAAAAGGGAGAACAACACGAGTTCTCAAAATAACCCCTCAAAAAGTAATTGTCGTCGATGTGGCATGAAAGGCCATTGGAAGAATGAATGTCGCACACATGAACATTTTGTAAGGCTCTATCAAAATTCCTTTAAAAAGAAAGGAAATAAAAGTGGTGCTTCCTCTTCCAATGCTCGAGCTGAGTCACATATGACTCTTAAAGATGATGATAAGTCGGGAACATCTCAGAAATATGATAAGGATGTTGAAGCAAATTTGGCTTTAAAGGATGATGTTTTTGATGGCCTTGGTGACATTACTCATATGGAAGTTGATGACTTCTTTGGAGATCGAAACTGATTTTGATCTTTTAGCTGGGGAATGAAGTCTGTTAATATTTTACTTATGTATTTTTAATTATCATGTTATTTATGTTGAAGTATTTAAATTTCCGTTGTTAATTTTGTTTCTTCCTTCTTTTAATGTATTTTATTTTAATGAAAATTAATAGAAATCCCCAGTTGTCAGTTGGATTCAAGATGAGTAATGGAGATGTATGCCTTCTTGATAGTGCTACAACGCATACAATATTAAAAGAAAAGAAATACTTTTCTAATTTGGTTATGAAAATGGCATATGTCAACACAATATCAGGTAGTACAAAATTAATTGAGGGCTCTGTAAGAGCGACCTTATTACTACCTGGAGGGACAATATTAAGCATTGATAATGCATTATATTGTAGTAAGTCTCAAAGAAACTTATTAAGTTTCAAAGTTATTCGCCAAAATGGCTATCATGTTGAGACGGCTAATGAAGGAAAGGTTGAATACCTTTACATTACTACAATTAATGTTGAGAAGAAAATTGTGCATGAAAAATTACCTGCATTTTCTTCTGGGTTGTACTATACAAGTATAAGTACAGTTGAATCATATGCCGTAGTAAACAAAAGGTTTACTAATTTTAATGATTTTATCATTTGGCATGACCGGTTGGGCCATCCTGGATTTAATATGATGCGCAAAATCATTGAGAATTCACATGGACACACCTTAAAGAGCCCAAATATCCTTCAATCAAAGGAATTCTCTTGTGCTGCTTGTTCTCAAGGAAAGTTGATCATTAAACCATCAACAGTTAAGGTTGGAATTGAATCCCCTGCGTTTCTGGAATGTATACAGGGTGATATATGTGGACCAATTCAACCTGCATGTGGACCCTTTAAATATTATATGGTCTTGATAGATGCTTCTACAAGATGGTCACATGTGTGTTTATTATCAACTCGCAACATGGCTTTTGCGAGATTGCTGGCTCAAATAATAAGATTGAAAGAACAATTTCCAGATTATACAATAAAGACAATCCGTCTAGATAATGCTGGTGAATTTACATCTTAGGCATTTAATGATTATTGTATGTCTACTGGTATAACTGTTGAACATCCAGTTGCGCATGTTCACACTCAAAACGGTCTAGCAGAATCATTCATTAAACGTCTGCAATTGATAGCTAGACCATTACTAATGAGAACAAAGTTATCTGTGTCTATGTGGGGGCATGCTATTTTGCATGCAGCAACACTTGTGCGCATAAGGCCAACCAATTATCATGAATTCTCCCCATTACAATTGACTTTTGGTCAAGAGCCAAACATTTCCCATCTTAGAGTTTTTGGATGTGCGGTGTATGTCCCAATTGCTCCACCACAACGCACAAAGATGGGGCCGCAAAGAAGGTTGGGGATATATGTTGGGTATGAATCTCCTTCAATCATAAATATTTGGAGCCTATGACTGGAGATTTATTTAAGGCAAGATTTGCTGATTGTCATTTTGATGAATCAGTATACCCAACATTAGGGGGAGACCATAAGTCATTGGGAAAAAAGATAGATTGGAATTCATCATCTCTATCTCATCTGGATCCTCGAACAAACCAATGTGAGCAAGAAGTTCAAAGAATAATTTATTTGCAGAACATTGCAAATCAGCTCCCAGATGCATTTACGAATCTTCCAAGGATTACTAAATCGCATATTCCAGCTGTTAATGCTCCAGTTCGAGTTGATATCCCGACGGGACAAATTGTTAAGGCAAATGAGTCTAGACCACATTTGAAGCGTGGTAGACCAATTGGTTCCAAGGATAAAAATCCTCGAAAGATAAAAGGAATAAATGATCAAGATGATCATGGGTTGAAAGAAATTTCTCAAGATGAGACCCAAGTCATAACACATGATGATGAGGAGGTTCGAACTTCTGAAAATAATGAAATTTCAATGAATTATGTCTCGACGAGAAAGTTGTGGAACCGAAATAATGTTGTGATTGACAACATATTGGCCAAAATGGAAGGATGCAATTCAAGCTGAATTGGCTTCACTAGAAAAACGTGAAGTTTTTCGACCAATAATCCGAACACCTGAAGGTATCAAGCCAGTGGGGTACAAATGGGTTTTTGTACGAAAAAGAAATGAGAAAGGTGAAGTCATGAGATATAAGGCCCGACTCGTTGCTCAAGGTTTTTCTCAAAGACCTGGCATTGATTATATGGAGACATATTCTCCAGTGGTAGATGCAATCACCTTTAGATATCTCATAAATCTGGCAGTTCATGAAAAACTTGAAATGCGTCTAATGGACGTTGTCACAGCCTATCTATATGGCTCATTGGACCACAACATTTTCATGAAAATTCGTGAAGCATTTAAAGTGCCTGAAACATACAAAGATTCAAGAGAAACTTGTTCAATAAAGTTTCAGAAATCTCTGTATGGACTGAAACAATCAGGAAGGATGTGGTACAATCGTTTGAGTGAATATTTGTTAAAGAAAGGGTACAAAAATGACCCGATTTGTCCCTGCATTTTCATTAAACGGTTGGGGTTTGAATTTGTAATAATAGCTGTGTATGTTGATGATTTGAACATCATTGGAACTCGTAAAGAGCTTTTAGAAGCTGTTGAGTGTCTGAAAAGAGAATTTGAAATGAAAGATCTCGGCAAGACAAAAATTTTTCTTGGTCTACAGATTGAGAATTTGTCAAATGGAATACTTGTTCATCAATCAACGTACACAGAAAAGATACTAAAGCGTTTTTACATGGATAACTCACATCAATTGAGTACTCCAATGGTGGTAAGATCTCTTGACATCAATACAGATCCATTTCGACCTCAAGAGAATGATGAAGAGCTTCTTGGTGATGAAACTCCTTATCTTAGTGCGATCGGGGCACTAATGTACCTTGCTAACAATACTCGACCAGATATCTGTTTTGCAGTAAGTCTACTGGCAAGATTCAGTTCCTCCCCAACAAAAAGACATTGGAATGGTGTTAAACACATACTTCGATATCTTCGAGGGACCATGGACATGGGTTTATTCTATTCCAATGAATCTAAATCAGAACTGATTGGTTACGCAGATGCAGGGTATTTATCAGATCCGCATAAAGCTTGATCACAAACAGGCTATTTGTTTACATGTGGAGACACGGCAATATCTTGGCGATCAATGAAGCAAACATTGGTAGTTCTTCAAATCATGCAGAAATAATAGACATCCATGAAGCAAGTCGAGAGTGCGTCTGGTTGAGATCAATGACCCATCATATTCAGAAAATGTGTGGTTTTTCTTTGAAAAAGAATATACCAACCACAATGTACGAAGATAATGCTGCATGTATAGCTCAATTGAAAGGAGGATACATCAAAGGAGACCGGACAAAGCATATCTCACCAAAGTTCTTTTTCACGCATGATCTTCAATAAAATGGTGAGATAGAAGTTCAACAAATTCGTTCAAGTGATAATCTTGCTGATTTATTCACTAAGGCATTGCCAACATCAACATTTGAGAAGTTGAGATACAAGATTGGAATGCGCCGTCTCCGAGATATCAAGTAAAGTTTTCATAGGGGGAGCGAAATACGCGTTGTACTCTTTTCCTTAACTATGGTTTTGTCCCAAGTTGGGTTTTCCTGGTAAGGTTTTTAATGAGGCAACATTCAAAGCGTATTATGAGATATGTGTACTCTTTTTCCTTCACTAGGCTTTTTCCCACTGGGTTTTTCCTAGTAAGGTTTTAACGAGACACATAATCTATGGACATCCAAGGGGGAGTGTTATAAATCTATTGAATTGTGTGGATTGTCCTTTAGATTTACTCAAGACTTAATTGTATTCATGTATACATGTTCCCAAGGTGATAAGAATCATTTGGATAACTATGTACCTACTAATTGGACATTTATCATGGGGGCTTTTGGGGTGATATCTCAACTCTATAAATAGAGATATCATTCACCTTTTGTAATACATACTTGAATAAGAAAATTATCTCCTCTATCTTATACTTCTTGTCTTTTTCTTCTTATATTCTGAGCTTTCTTTACAACAGGAACGACGATGAAGGATGTACGACGACATTTTGAAAAAAGAAGTTGAATCGATGGTAGGTTGACAATAATACCCTAGAAATATAGAAGATTATAAATAAATTATTGAAAATGTGTTTCAAACCTAGAATTAACAAATTTATGATACAACACAATTTTTCTTACTATTTTCTATATATCTCAATTTATGTGACACATTTCAAAAAATTCTAACAAGTTTGTCTTTAATCATAAATTTTTCACAAATCTTTTTAATATTTTGGATTGTCAACTATTAATGTGAATAAGGGGTGCCAAATGGGAAGGTTGAGTTGAAATTGGAGATATTAAAATGTGTTGATATAGAAATTGAGTTGGGTCTTGACCCGCCCAAGTTTATTGTGGGCCCAAATGAATTGAATCATGACCCGCTTAATCTCAATAATTTTAACACATTGTTATTTAACTTCTATAGCCACAATTTTGAATTTCATCTCAAGAAGTTTTTTTTTATAAAAAAAGTTACAAATGGATAGAAATCACAAAACATATAAAATAGATAGTAATTCATATACTTAATAGTAACATATATATTATATAATACCTCTAAAATCTTCCTAATGTATATTAGTATCTGAGGTACATATTAATGTATTCGAGCTAGTATTAAATGTATCCGGCTACATATTATGTATCCGATTTATTTTATAATGTATCCGAGTTAACTTTTAATGTATGTGAGTTACATATTATGTATTCGGTTTATGTTATAATGTATCCCAGATATTTTTTAATGTATTTTGAAGGTATAAATTTTAAGAGATTATTGTAATTAGAAAAAAAAAATAGGAATAAGATGTAATTTACTTTTAAAACTATGAGATTATTGTAAACTATACATTATTATATCAATGCAAATAAAGAGTATTAAAATAACTTGAAATTAGACATTAAATTGGACTCAAATTGAAGATTCTCTTAAAATGGGTGTAGGCTTAAATAGATTGAGATGGAACCCACTTCAAACTATTTTGACTCCAATCCATATAGTTCAGGCCGAATTATCTATATTTGTGCTCATTTGACAACCTATAATTATGACTTACGTTTTATAAAATTTACAAATATATAAATTTTATTTTAAGAAATTAAAGATTTCATCGGTAAATTTATGATAAAATTTTAACCGGGTGGGGCATGGATAAGTTGGACCAGATGAAAGTAGTACATTGGTAAATTAAAGTGACTCCAAAATTTTGCTATAAAACCGCCTCCAAAGAAAGAAGTAGCTATAACGTGCATGCATTTTGAATAAAATAGTAATATGTTTGAATCACTAATTCACTATGAATAATATTTAGAAACCCAAGCAAAATAATCTCATGAAAACGTGTATTTTCTCTTGCGTAAGGCACAAATATTATTAAATTTCATAAATAATATACCATAATATATAATGATCGAAAGCACAAATGGTGAATTAAGGTACAAATATTATTGAAGTTCATAAATCATATACCATAATATATATAATAATAGAAAGCACAAATGGTGAATTAAGGCACAAATATTATTAAAGTTCATAAATCATATACCATAATATATATTATATATAATAATAGAAAGCAGAAATGGTGAATTAAGGTGCTTAGACTTATACCCCGTATCTTAGCCACATGGGTGAATATATAAATATATTTCCTCCACTTCCGCAGCGTTACGTGCTATCATTTTTATTTTTCATTTTCTGGCCACGTTCAACAACTCCTATGCTCAACATAATGCTCTTCTAGTCTAGAGAATAAATATGAATTGGCCAGCAAAGATATATATTTTTTCTCTTAAAGAATGACAAAAGTCTCACATTGGTGGTTAATGAGCTGGGTGGACTCCTTATAAGGCTTGGACAATACTCCTCCTTTTGATCTAGCTTTTGAAATTTGAGTTGGGCTTAAAGACCTAATTTCAACATTATCTTTCGACCTGTAGTGTGCAATTAGGCCAGCCATTTAGGTCCCAAAATTTTGGGAGCCTCATTATTTTATTTTATTGACTTTCTGATAATTCAATTTTGAGACCAACGGTTCAAACTTAAAATTTCTAATTAAAAAAAGACGAAGCACAAATTTTACTTCTTCATTTTTTTTTTATAAATTTTTCTAGGTCATTTGGGGTGTTACAAATCAGGAAGAAAGTTACAAGAAGACTTGACCATAGCCTCTGATTAAAACATAAAACCTCTTATTACAAATCATTTTAGACCATTAATTTTATTCAGCGGCCCGTTACTTATGAAAGTTCAAATATCTATGTAAATTATAGTATTTGATTTAGATACATAGGTGTGTTAAATGCATATAGACACACGTAAATTAGAAGACATATCTAGGATCCCCTTGATTTTGCATGTGACTTTAATTGTGGCTGCTACCGTCTGTGACGGCGAGATAATTTGATACCCCACATTTCACAACTCATTTTTTGTGTATCTTACACTAATTTTATTCTCACAATCAGATAATACAACACATTGCCAAATTCATTTCTCTCTCTCTCTCTATATATATATATATTCACGTCTTTTTCTCTATTTCCTACACATTCAAATAAAATGGAGATGTCTATTTGCAAAACCTTGCTATTTCCCCTTTTAACAATTGCTTTATTCATCTCACTACCACAAACATCCAGAGCTGCTACTAATGAAGCCTACACAAACTTCGTCAAAACTAAATGCAACGTCACCACATACATTTCCCTTTGCGAAAAAACACTAATTCCGTATGCGTCTTCAGTGAAAACCAACTCCACAAGGCTATGCAAAGCAGCTCTTGATGTAACCATAAAAGCCTCAAAAAACGCCTCTAGCACTGTCTCAACACTGAGAAAACAAAAGGGAATAACCCGAATTGAAGCATCCATAATTAAAGACTGCATAGAAGATGTGAAGGATGCAGTGTACGAACTAAAGCAGGCTGTTGAAGCAATGAAACATTTAGGTGATAAAGATAAGGCATTTCAGTTGTCTAATGCTAAAACGTATGCGAGTGCAGTAATAACAGACGCCGATTCGTGTACCGAGGGGTTTTCTGGACGGGAGGTAAATCCAACTGTCAAGGAAATGATAAATAGCAGCATGGCAAATATTACCAAACTTGCCAGCAACGCCTTGGCGCTCATTAACCATCTTTATTGAACCTATTTTATTTAAATGTGTATTCAGATTCATTCAGACGTCTAAATTTTAATAAATAAGGCATAAGATGGGCTATTGTGTGATGATGGAGTATGATCTTATAATCAAATTGACTTCTGAATGCCCACCAGACATGTCGAACGGGAATCTTAATTATCTCATGCTTTCGGAAACTCACAGAAAATAATAATTAAGATTGAAATTAATATGAATTTATGGATCTTGAACTTTTATTTAATTTGGGTTTGAAGCTTGATCTTGAGTCTTTGTGTTGATTTCTGAAACTTGTAAACAAATATACTTGAATGCTTGTAGATAAAGTTATGGTGTTTGATCCATCAACAAGAATTTTGGTCATTTTCTAAGTTATGAAGAGCTCGATTCATCGTAGTATTTAGGATGAAAGAGTTTAGATGAGGACAAGTACATTTTTCAGCCAATATATAAAATTAACTGAGATGATGATATTTGATTGATCGAAAATATAATACGTTGCAAAGACACATTTTCATTGGTTTTTGTTTGATTTAGTATCATATGTCACCTTGAGCACGTAGCATATCGTATTGACTCTTTCACTTGACTTGATTTTTTTATGTCATGTCATTATTTGACTAGCACCAATTTAGGCCTATGGAATAAGATGACATTTCAGACTTTGCATAATGAACTTATCATTTGTAGCTGATTAAATAGTACTTTAATTAAAATTTTATGGACTAATTTGATAAAATTTAAACGTCCACAGCTTTTGTGTAGTGTATCAATGAATAAGTATATCCTGATTTGAGATCCATTAAATGGATTAATTTATCGTAAACTAACTTTATTATATATATATATATATATATATATATATATATATATATATATATATATATATATATATATATATATCCGTTTCACATGTGTTTAATGATATATACATATATGATATGTACAATTTTCTAAAAAGCCATACCAGGCTTGCCAATTTTTATTGAAAGGGTGTTTGGTTAATCTTATAATTTCATCAAATTTACTTAATTCTAAGTATTAATTGATTTCTTTTCATTTTTGTAAACATCAAAAAATGTTTATAAGTTGAAATCAAAGAGGAATAACTTTTGTGATTAATACTCCCTTGTCCCTATTTACTGTCCATATTTTCCTTTTTAGTTATCTCTACTTACTTATTCATTTTGACAAATTATGAAAGGACAAATATTTTTTCCCTGTTATACCTCCACTTAAACTTCTTGAAAAAATTTAAGTTTTAATTCATTCTTTTTGAAACCATAATTAATAAGGATAAAATTGTAACTTATTATTGTTATCTTAATATGTGTGTTATTTTAACGTGGACAATTAAATAGGAATAGAGGGAATACTATTACTATAAAGTTTTCTTTGCTTGTGTGTCAAAATCTTAAATAAGAGAAGGTGAAGAAGGAACCTAGGACCACCAACAAATGTGGTGTAGCATATGAGACCGTTCTTTTGATTTAATGATATTAAATTTGAGTTTGGATACGAACATATTCTTGGTAATAGCGTTTCTCTCAAAAGAGACCTTATATAGAGCTCTAATACGAATATTTGATATCAAGTATGATAGAATAAAATAAATAAAATGAAATGACCCTACAAAATAAGAGGCCAACTGGCATAGATTTTTATATACTCCCTTTTCTATTTCATGTTTGATTTAACACACTGTTTTAAATAATAAATCAAATAATATTTTTTTATTATACTATTCTTAGTTATTATAAGTCATAAAACATTGATAACAAGGTAAAATAAATACAAAATATAAACCTTTTTTAATTTAAAAATTAAATTAAAAAAATTATTTTAAATATAATAAACCAGTCAAAATAAGGAGTACGTACGTAACAAATGTATATCCTGATTTGCAGTCAATTTCCCTATATGGTCATCCAGGTTTAAGGAATTGCCTAGAAATATCATATATGTTTCATTTAGGATCAAAATACCATTCAATTATCACTATTTCCTTCCAAATATATACTTGACACTCCAAGAGTCTCACTCTTTCCTAGTTGGCATGACACGTCATTAAAGTCTTTTTCAAAATAATAAACTAATTTAATTCATTAAACCCATTTAACTAAAATAATGATCATATTATTTTTTAAAAAAGATGTACTAGTTTATTAAAAATAATTTTTCATACTTAAGAATCTTTTATCATAATTAAAATAGTTTTTTAAAAGTTACCATAATGTCATCAATTTTGAATAATTATAAACATATATATTCAAAAAAAAAAAATTGATATATAAAGCACTTATGTATGTCAACTTACATCAATTAATCATATATTATATGTATCATAATATTAAAGGTCAATTAATTAGGTGTTTGAAATTCATATATACTTACGATATCTTCTTTTTAAAAAAATAAAAAATAAAATAGAAAGTAAAAAATATTTATATTAAAAAATAAATTTTGATATTTATTTATCAGTAGTAATCTCATATAATATGTATAGTAGTGAATTAAATAGGCAATTCAATTAATTATTGTATTTTATAAATTTGGGATGAGATAAGAATATATATTGGTGTTTAATTGAATGAGAAGTCAAAATATAATATAATATAATATAATATAATATAATATAATGTAGAATAAAAGATTAAAATAAAATAAAATTTTAAAAAAGTTAATAATAATTTTTTCATATCAACCTTTTTGTTGATCTTACGAATTTATTTGTATATTTTTATGAAAAAAATATCTTAAATTTTCAAATAATTTATTTAGGAATTTTAAAACTTACCAAGTAATAATTGCACACAAAGGTTTTTTTATTGAATTTTGTTTGGTAAGATATGTAAAGAAATTAGATTCTTTTATTTTTTTTACAATCTTCATAAATTTTCATGTAATTTGTATATTCGTTTTGTAGAGACATAAGTTTGATGAATTAAATAGGTCTATTGTTTTTTAAAATGATGATTTATTGACATGACGTATTAAGTAGAATAGAAAGAGACTTTTGATGTATTTATTATTGTTTTTTGAATAAAAAAATATTAAATATATCACTTTCTATTTTTTCAGAAAAAAAAAATATTGTAAGCATTAATTTCAAAATACACAATTAGCATTATTGTAATAGTTGATTGACGTTTAATATTATTGATTCATTATACAATTTATGATTAATTGATGTAAGTTAGCAGTTATTTGTACATCAATATTGTTTTGATTGTATATGTTTATAAGTATTCAAAATTAATGATATTATAATACGTTTTAAAAACCTGTTCTCCAACACATAAAAAAAATTAAAAAGTCTCAAGTATGAAAATATATTCTTAATAAACTAATATATCTTTTTTTAAAAAATATTATGATCATTATGTAACGACCTGTTTAGTCGTTTTGAGCAGCAGATTTTATTTCTGGAAAAACAGGCTGAGACGACGGAACCCACGACGGAACGTCATGGGCACGACGGACCGTCGAGGGTGTCTCGTCCCAAAACACTTAGAAATTCTGAAATTTGGGTGCTGAATCGACTCTCTGAACTCTATGACGGACTTGCAGGACGGACCGTCACAGTCACGACGAATCGTCGTGATCCACCGTTTCAAAACACTTCAACTCTTGAGAATTGAGTGCGGAGTGTCACGTACCGACACGAGAGGAATAAAGATAACGAATCTTGAAAGATGTTAATATATTCAATCTAATGAACCTGATTCCCAAATGAGTATGATGAGGAGGTGTGAGTCCTCATTGATGAGCTTGGTGTTGTAACCAAGGGTTATGGTAATTGTAAATGCTGCATGCTAAGGATATTAGTTGATTTTATGATATTATTTGATATATACTGTTTTCTATTTTGAGTGGGCCGATGATACCTACTCAGTACTTGTGTTTGTACTGACCCCCTACTTTTATGTTTTCTTCTTTGTTATTTGTGGAGTGCAGCAAACGTGCCATCGTCTTCAACTCAATCGCAACTCTAGCCAGTCTTCACTACATCGAATCTTCAGGGTGAGCTAATGTTTCTAGCTTGGACTGGATCTACTTCTTCATGTCTTGATGCCTTGAAGTTCCGGCATGGACTAGCTTTTACTTGTTTTAGCTTTTAGAATACTCTTAGTTTAGTACTTTGATCATAGATGTTCTTGTGATGATGACTTCCAGATTTTGGGGAATAATAGTTAATGAATTGGTTTTATTAAATGAGTTTAAGTCTTCCGCATTACTTTCTGTTGATATTATATTGAAATGTTAAGGTTTAGATTGGTTGGTTCGCTCACATAGGAGGGAAAGTGTGGGTGCCAGTCGCGGCCCCGATTTGGGTCGTGACACATTATTTTAGTTAAATGAGTTTAATGAAATAAATTAACCTAATTTTTTAAAAAAAAAGAATTTAATGTCATATCATGTCAACTAGGAGAGAGTGAAACTTTTAGAGTGTTAGGTATATTTTGAATAAAAATAATAATAATTGAGTGATATTTTGGTCCTAAATAAAACATATATAATAATATTTTAAGGTAATATCAATAAGGGAATTGACTCCCTGATTTGAGATACTTCCCTACTTTATATGGCTCTAATTTCTCGAAAATGCTAATTTAAAAAATTGCTAATATGGATCAAATCTCGATATTAATAGATTGTTTTATTTGTTCACACAAGCTGGAATGAGCTCCACAAAAAAATTAAATAAGGTCTCTTCATTTAAGAAATATATATATGACCCTCTTTATTTAAAAAGAAAATAGTATTGTGTGAGTTAATTGAAATTTCTTTTAAGTCCCTATCAAGAGAGTAGTATTTACCAAAATATATATATATATATAATGAGGAGAAAGAAGGTGGGAAAGGGAAATTAATTTCACCTACTCTCACAATAGGCATGGCAGAGACATCCATTACTCCTCATGTTCTCATCTTTCCTCTCCCTTTACAAAGCACAATAAACTCCAATCTACAATTAGCTGAGCTCTTATGTCTTGCTGGGCTTAGAGTCAGTTTTCTCAACACAAATCACAATCAACAACGTCTCGTTGCTAACTCAAATGTCGAATCTCGTTTCAAACAATATACTGGATTCCAATTCCTTACGATATCCGATGGCCTCCCTGAGGACAACCCGCGATCAGGCGAACAATTCGGAGACATTATCAGCTCCTTGCAGACCATGGCTGAGCCTTATCTTAAACAAATGCTTAGTGGCCTTGTTAAGGAGCCGATCACATGTGTTATACTTGATGGACTGTTTTATTATGGTGTGGATATTGGAAATGAGATGGGAGTTCCAGTTGTTATATTTGACACTATTAGTCCTTCCTGCTTTTGGATTTATCTTTCTCTCCCCAAACTAATTGAGGCTGGAGTTCTTCCCTTCAAAGGTATTTTTAAATCATTTTGTCTCCTTATTGACAATGCCTTGATTGTATTTTCTCTCTTTCTATTTACATCTTGTACTTGTTTAAAATATGTGTTTCTTAACTAATACATAAATAACATTATTCTTCTTATTTTATTTTTAAGAAATAATAACGTAAAAAATTAAAAAATATACTTTCTTCGTTTAATAATATTTGTCTACTATATTAAAAAGGTGTAATAGTCTGATAGACTAAACTAAATAAAACACAATATATTAAATCCCTCTGACTATTGACCATGCTTATGTGACATTATAATAGCTGACTTGGCAAGAGAGTGTGACAACACGCATTTAAGGCGAGTGAGCATCATTTTTTAAATTTTAAATTATTAAATTCATATAATAAAAAAACTTTAAAAAAAAAGAAGAAAAGAATCTATCTTCTTCCCTGCATCACTTTTACAAAAAATAATCAAAAACTACTTCTTCAACCCAATCAATCTATCGCCACCACAATCCCTTCTCTCTTCTTACAGTCCCACCTTTTTCCTCTTCTTTTTCAGCCCGAGATCCCCCCCCTGCCCTTATCCATTTTCTTTTCTTCTCTTTTGATATCTACACCATTAACATACTTATAATAAAAAACTTTTGTTAAAATACATCTCATTCACCATTTTAAAACTTAATTTTTCAAGATCTATTGCTTGAATTTACTTATAAACATATATTTTTTTCAATTTGAAGATTTCTTGATATATTTTTTTATCAAATATAAATAAAATAGAACTGAAAGTATGTGTAAGAGCTAACTATAATCTTTCGCATTTTGTCAATAAGAAAAATTTTGTGTGAGGAAGACGAAAATGGTGATTTTTATTCTTTGGGGTGAAGGGTAGAGGGTGGGGAGGAAGAAGATGAAGTGAGAATATGGGAAATGAGTATAGAAAGAGAAAAAATTGCACCTTTTTAAAAAATATTATTTATTTTTAAATATTTAATTTCTGATGTGTCATTAAAAAATAATAATGATACTGATGGGTCATTAAAAAATAACGTAGAATTTCATGTGTAAATTGAGTGTATTACACTGACACACAAATGATAAGAAAGAAGTTTGAAATATTGTGTTTGAATGAGTTTAAGGGTTCAATTGGCAAAATCAGAAATACAATGGTCCAACTTACAAACGAAGCCAAGTACGAGGGTGTATCAGGTCATTCCACCTATTAAAAAAAAATGTCTAACAATATTTGTTCACTTTATGAAATTCATAAATAATTTTACACTTATTTAATAATTTATTCTTATCATTAATTATAGTCATTTCTCTTTTACATTTTCAAGACACTAATTTATTATATTTAAAACATACTATAATAAAATTTACACTTCTATTTTTATTTTTAAGGATATACCACGTGAATAGTGAACAACTATTATTGAACGGAACTAACTCACGTTCGTTCTTCAAAATAATAAGCAGAGGAATAATGATGATTTCTTTATTAATTTAGCTTTCCACCTTCCCCAGTTTGGCATGCGCCCAAGTAGGGGCATTATTTTAGATATCGACAAAATACTCCATGCTCCTTTTTAGAAAGGAAAAATCAGAAATACTCCATGCTCCTTTTTAGATGTCGAGAAAAATAATTATTTTCTGAACTTTTATTTTTATCGATAATTATTCTGGAATTAAGAGGATGTTAGTAGATTAAAATTTAAAAATTAATTAAAATATATTTTTTAATTAATTTTTTCTTTAAAATTGTGCACAACCTTATCAAACTTTGAAAAAATAGAGTGGAATAGAAATTTGGAACACCACAACTATAAATTTAACTTCATATTTATCGTTGTAGGAAATGACATCGATGCATTGGTAACACATGTACCAGCCATGGAAGGTTTTCTTAGACGACGAGATCTTCCACACTTTTGTCTTTTAGATTATAAAATCGATCAAAATTCTCAAGCTGTTTTTAAGGAAATTGAGCGTATCCCAAAAGCCCATGGACTCATATTAAATTCGTTTGAAGAGTTAGATGGGCCTTTTCTTTATAATATTCGTTCTTACTTTCCTAAAACATATGCAATTGGACCATTGCCATTGAACTTGAAGACTAGACTTGCTGCTAAAGCTACTCCACTATTGTCATCCTCAAATAGCATGTGGGAAGAAGACCATACTTCCATTAAATGGCTCGATGCGCAATCCAAGGGATCTGTAATCTATGTAAGTTTTGGAAGCCTTGTTGTTGTTTCAAGAGATGAGATCATGGAATTTTGGCATGGACTAATGAATAGTAAAGTTAAATTTTTGTGGGTAATGAGGCCTAACATGTTGAAGGGAGATGCATCACATGATCAATTTATGAAGGAACTTGTTGAGGGTTGCAAAGGAATTGGTTACATTGTGAGTTGGGCTCCACAGGAGATGGTACTAGCCCATCCATCGGTTGGTGGGTTTTTAACCCATAGTGGATGGAACTCGACACTGGAAAGTATCATCGAGGGAAAGCCCATGATATGTTGGCCTCAATATGTGGACCAAAGAGTTACAAGTAGACTAGTAAATGAATTTTGGAAGATAGGGTTAGACATGAAAGATATTTGTGATAGATTCGTCGTAGAGAAACTGGTAAAAGATCTTATGGAAACAAAAAAGGATGAGTACACGAAATCAGTTGAGAAATTATCAGAACTTGCAAAATTAAGTGTTGAAGAAGGAGGTTTATCGTATAGTAACCTCGACTGTCTCATCAATGATATCAAAGGGTTAAGTAGAACTGTAGAGAATGGGGAAATGCATAACAACGTGACAAGCTACTAGAGAAAAGAAATGTATATTAGTGTTGTTTTTGCTTTCTTCTTCAACTTGCTAATTTGTTCCCTTCATATCTTATTAATGAAAAATTGGTTTGTAACCTTCTCTCAAAATTTAATAAACATTGGATGTGAAGCCTCAAAATAAAGTTTGTGAAATATTAAGGTTTGTTCGTAACATATCATGGGCTTTTAAAAAAATATTGAATGTTGTCGAGCCAGTATTTAATGTATACGAGCTACATATTATGTATTTGGGTTAATTTTTAATGTATTGGGGCTACATACTAATGTATCTGAGCCATTATTTAATGTATTTGAGCTACTTATCATATATCTGAGCCACTTGTAAGCATCAAGATTTGAATTTTTTTTGTGTTTCTCAGCTGAATTATTCAAAATTTAAGATAGGGAAAAGAGTTAAAAATATCTCTCGACTTTATTTTATTAGTTAAATATACCATTGCTGTTAAAATGAAATTATTTTTATCCTTGTCGTCTACAAACTTTTCACATAGACCTCAATTGAATGGAAAATCCTAAATCAAACAAAAATAACCCTATTTAATTAGATTAACCAAATTAAACCCGACCCATTTATCATTTAACCCACCTATATTTCTCTCAATTGGATGACTTTATAAGTTGAAGCACCTATGCTTCAGTTCTTGATTCCTGCAAATGCCCCAACCTAGGTAAACAAGTCCACGCAGAAGCACTACGAGTTTGTTGAGACTAAGTTGCTTGAGATGTACAGGAAATGTGATTGTTTTGATGATGCAGTTCAACTGTTTGAGAAAATGCGTGACAGAAATTTGTATTCGTGGAACGCTATTATTAATGTTTATTTGAGTAATGAGCTTTTTGAAGAAGTTTTAGGCAGGTGCGGTTTGTGGAGTTGGAATTTTTCTTGTTTCCGGTGGTCTTGAAGATTTGTTGTGGTTATGGTGGGGTTGAATTGGGCAAGCAATTACATGGTACAGTGATTGATATGTAAGGGAAATGTGGGAGTTTGAGCAAAATGTCGAGGAGGGATTGTGTTTCTTGGGCTTTAGTTATCAAAATGTCTTTGAATATTTTTCTTAATGGATAAGCATTGTCTCATAAATTCAATTAATATAAAATAGAAGGAGTGTTTGACATCTATTTAATGATATCAATCCAATTTTATTTTTATAGTAGGTATTGTGAAGAAGTCAATAAAAAGTAAACACAAAAGTAACTTTAATAAGGACTACTTGATCGGTAATAAAATCTTCTCTTATTTTTTAAATTTTTTGTATTATCAAATGGCGCCATGTAAATTCGAGGGAGTTCATTTAAATTTTTATTCGGTATAAAATTATATTATTTATGTGTGGATAAAATTATTTTTATATATAGAGTAGATGTTGAGCTTCATTTGACTTCTACGTGTATTTACTCATTATATTTTAATTTTGTTAATTGAAAATCCTACTACTAATTAATCACACAATAATAAATTTTGCATAATAAAAATGGTTTGATCATTTGTAAGACTTTAGAATATTCAGTAACGAGAAAATAATTACCATAGAAAAGGAGATAAAAAGATAAATATATGAAAACTAATATGATTCTTGATAATCATCGGAATATAAAGGATGCAACAATCAACTTAGATAATATTTAATTTCTTAATTATTACAATGACCGCATATTAAATAAGATAAAAATAATTTACCCAATAAATTATTTTTAAATCCATCAATATATGAAGTTTGTATTTATATATATATATATATATATATAGAAATAGTATGAGGGCTACGAATTTTCTTTATTTAAAAGATGAGAATAATGGGCTTTGGTGAGTGCATTAAGAAAGGCCTTCAACATGTAACATGCTCATTCTGTTTCTCATACTCGAGCTTAATCTTCATAAATTCAGCATCATTATTTGATAGTAGTCCTAAGGGTCTTGTACAGCTCCATTATTTCTCCTCCAACCAAATTATATGTAATTGACTTGTTTTTCAAAAGAACAAGAGAGTAACACACCTTTATTATTTCACACAACTTATTATACAATATTACTCAACCAACACCCCTATTTATAGCAAAGAAGTCATAATTGTAACCAATCAAAAATAATTGCTCCCAATTATTTGTAAGCAGGTGGCTGTGTTAAAAAAAAAAGACATGTGCTTAGGTCCCCAAATTTAAGGGGCCTTACTTTTTATAATAAATTAATAATAGGCTATAAGTTATTTTTTTTAAATAAATATTGAATATTATTTGTAGAAAAAGTAAATATTTCATGAAAAATGATTTTTTATTAGAAGAAATTTGACATATTTTGAGCACAATATCTTATGAAAAATAATTTAAATTAAGAATCGTTATACTATGAGATGAAAACTTGAAGAAATAAATTATATAAAAGTTATTAACTATTTAAGTTTAAGGCCCCATTTGATTTTGATTTTAGGCCACTAATACACTTAAACCACTCCTGTGCAAAATAGGCCATTTATATCCTCTAATACATTAAAAAATAAGAAATACCACAATTGTTATACTAAAAGACTACAAATACTTTCGAGAATTAACAACAGTGATATGACAAATCACGTAACACTTTTCGTCACCTAAACTTGCCAATTAGGATATCCACTAAAATATAAATCATTAATTTGACCCAATTTATAATTCAAACTCTAACCTATTCTTATTAGACCAGACCCAATAAAATTTGGGAAAATTATATATAATAGCAAATTAATAATCTAAAATAAATGGAGTAGCTAGTGTTTAATTTAATTGTGCTCCATAGCAAACGATTGCAAAATATTGACAGACGCCTCTCTCCCAAATATCTCGCTCGCCACTCTCCTTCAAATCTCTCGCTCGCTTCCTCACTTTTTATACAAACACAAGTGTATAAAAATTGTTTCTAATTGTATAAAGCAGAGAAAATTGTATAAATACACATATTTTTGTTCCCTCTCTCCCCTCTTTCAGATCTCACTCGCCACTCTCCCAAATCTCACTCACCACCATCGTCTTTCTCACTTATACAAACAGAAGCGAAATGTTTACATTGTGTTTCTCTTTGTATAAAGCGTGAGAAAATTGTACATACACATGCTAGTACATATATTCTCGTCCTAGACACTTATAATAGTACAATAAAAATACTTCCCTGCCTAGTTTCTTTTGTCTTTATCTCTTTCTCGTTTTATACAATTTTCAAATTGTATCTAATTTCTCTCTTTCTCGTTTTATACAGTTCGATTAATTGTATATTCCTTGTCAAGTCTCTTTTGTCTTTCTCGCTTTCTCATTTTATATAAATTCAAATTGTATATAATCATTCTATACACATATAATAATACAATTTGTTTTATACACTTCATTTTATACAGTTTTCTACCCAAGTGTCTTTCTCTTTCATGTTTTATACACTTTGTTTTATATAATTTGCTTCAACTGTATATGTATAGCGAATTATACAATTTCTATGTTTGCTATAGAGCGCAATTATGCAAAAAACTATAGCATACAAATATAAATTTTTTATTTGCTATATATGTGAAAGTTGCTCTTAAAATTAAGGGGCAAACATCATCTTTTCATCTGATTTCAGCATTCAATTCAGTAGACCCCACCAACTTGGCTTTTGCACTTGATTTAGGAGTTTGTTTCCTTTGAAAAAGACATAATAAAACTTATTGATTGTAACAACTCATTTAGTCGATTTGATTTGAGTAGTAGAATTATTTTTGATAAATACTTTTCGCTAAATTTTAAATTGGTATTTTGGACTATTCATAATTATAATTATGAAATTAGTGGGATAATTTTAATAATTTATTTAATTGATAGTTAAAGAAAATAACTTAACAATTAGTGATGGACACTTTTCATTATTTATATAATTAGTCCTATATAGAAATTAGGTATAATTTATCTCTGGAGGAAAGTAAGAAAATCAGAGAGGGGCAGAAGGATTGCGAAGAAGATCGTAAAGTGGGCCTTCAGGTAAAACTCGACCAGCTTAATATTGCGCTATACATATGTATTGATGATAGGGATATATGTTGATATTTTAGCCATGATAGAATATTATACTAATTAAATGGGAAAAGGGGGATATGGGCAAATTGTGACTACGTGGCGGCTGTATGATGTTGCTGCCTGCAACATTTTAGCAGCAGTTACATGTTACATAAAAGAAAATTGACTTTAGTGTGTTATGAATTAAGGTTCTTGAAATTTTTATTCTTTTGTTACATGTAATGGTGATTTCTAATAGAGAGTAATATTACTAGCAGCCTAATATATTGTTAATTAGAAAGGGAAGAACGGGAGTTCTGTTTTGAATCTAAGGAGTTAGATTTCTGTAGATTAATTATTGGTCTCTTTTGATTAATATTATAAAATTGGATGGAAATGTTTGTTTTGTAAAATAAAATAATAAAATAGAGAAGAGGGAGCAGCATGTTGGGATTGGAAAAATTGTTATATTGTGATGATTAATTAAAAGAAGGTGTAAGGTATGACAATGTAAAGGTTTAAATGTTCTGCCAATTTAAATTTTAGAACAAAGAAAAAATTGATACAATTTTCATGCGAATTCGTAGGTACATATTTCCTCCCTGTTCTCACGTGAAGTTAATGGAAAATAATCCAAGGTAGGTTCGCCTTGTGTTAGAAGCTGGATCGATGAAGCTGCAAGAAAATAACTGAATTTCATTTTTAAGAATTGGAATATAAAGGGGTGGGTATATTGTGAAGTGTTCGCTGCCACTGGTACCTTAACCAGTGGCTTTAACTTTTAAAAATTTTAATGTTGTTATTATATTATAGATTATATTTTGATATATTGAGATAGGTAATTAAATATAAGGTGTAGTATATTATATGAATTACATTAAAGTTATGCTAATGAGAGGAAATAGAACTTACCTTAAGTTTAAAATTTAGGAAATTGATTATAGAATTAGGTGAATTGATGAGTATAGGCTAGACACAGAATAATCGGAGTGTTTATGGTCTTGTTAACTTACACCTTATGTATATTATATACTTGATAGATTGGAAGGGTTCGGAGGCAATAAGAAAAGGAAAGGCATTGGAGAAGTAGTTGCTTGACTTCGGTTCTTCGGTGGAGGTAGGTTATGGTTTAATTTTATTTGATAGATAAACTCTAAATAGCGATTGATATGTATTGAGTGATATTGTAAAGTCTCCTATTTACTTGATTGTGTGGCTGTATGTTTTGATTGTGTGGTTTGTGGTTGGCCTAAAATTATGAGACTGTTGAATTTCTAATCTTGAACCCTCTCTATTAAAAGTACGCCTTGAATAAAGAAGGCTTGATGAAATAAAATTATAAGATAATTGGATCGGAGTGTCACGTTCCGACACGATATTAAGGGATCGGAGTGTCACGTTTCGACACGGTATATGGGATCGGAGTGTCACGTTCCGACATAATAACATTAAAGGAAGGGAATCTTGAAGTGACTTAATATACTCAACCTCAAAGAACCTATCTTTCAAATGAGTATGGTGTGGAGGCATGAGTCCTCATAGGTGTGTTTGATTTGCTGATTGATGGTGTACCTGTTATGGTGTTGTTGTCAATGGTTCATGTGTTTGTTGCTTGCCACCTGTTAAGTATTGTAGTTGATTTTATATTATTATTCAATATATATTGATTTCTATTTTGAGTTGGCCGATGATACCTACTCAGTACGTGTTCATTGTACTGACCTCTACTTGTATTTTCTTCTTTGTTATTTTGTGGAGTGCAGCAAGTGTACCATCGACTTCGACTCGCCCTCAGCTCTAGCCAGTCTCCAGCACATCAGAGTTCAGGGTGAGCTATTATTTCTAGCTCGTGTTGGATTCTCTCGGTCATAACATGATGTCCTATGCTTTCGGACACATACCATTTTATTCTTTATTTTAGTGTATTCGATATTCTTAGGCTTAGTATTGGAGATTAGATGTCCTTGATGTGATGACTATCAGATTTTGGGATGATAAGTATTAAACCTTAGAAACTTATTTAAATTGGTTGCTTAGTATCTTTTGGAGCTTCCGCATTATTGATATTATTTATAGTTGAACTATTGGTATATGTTGGGGTTTTAGATGTGTTGGTTGTCACTCACGACTCGTTTTGGGTCGTGACATTGATATCGCTCTGTAGTAGTATTTGTTTTGTTGGGATGTCAAAAATGAGACCAATTACGAGTAATCTGTCAAATACGTTTAGAATTTTAAAAATTAAATTCAAGATAATTTGAATTTGGTATAAGTTTAACTCATTCAAGACTTAACTAATTTTAAGAGAATGTTCAATTAAACCTAATTTAATTTTAAATTTTAACTCGTTTTAAGATTTTTTAATGTATGTGCTAATATTGAAGATATAAATTGCTATCTATTTTATATCTCCTAGGATTTATCTATCATTTGTAACTTCTTCTTTTTTTTTAAAGAAAATCTTGAGTTGAAATTTAAAACTTAAATAACTATATATTAAATTTATTGAAATTAAACATGTCAAATTGAGCGGGTCAAGACCTAGCCCATTTTAAAGTCCATTTGAGTGAAAGAAAACTTGGCTAAGTTAGGACCCAACCTAATTTCTACTTCAGCCCATTTTAACATTATCAATTCCAACTCAACCCGTTCACTTGACACCTCTAAGCAATATGTGTTTGTGAGAAGAATAAATAGAGTCATTCTAAATTGAGAATCCATTAAATCGAATGGTGAAAATATGATAAAAAGATGATATTTGCCTCTTAATCTTTGTGCGTCGGGTCTAGTATGAACGGGTTAGGGTTGGGTCATAAATTTGGTCAAATTAAAGACCCTTATTTTAGTGGGTATCTAGTCAATAGATGGCGAAATTAGTGTCGTGTTATTTGCTAAATCATTCTTATTAAATCTTGATGATATTTATGATCTTTTAAAATAATAATGAAGAGTCTTTTTAATTCAAAAATATAACAAAGAATATAAGATAGTTCAGATGCAATTTTGTCGACCTTTTTTGGACTGCGAATTTGAATAGTGTCAAAAAATTCAAGTCTATCTTAAAAGGGGCAATCACATTATTTTATTTTACCCAATTCTATATAATATCACTTTCTCATTATTATCTCTACCAATACTCCTCTTTATAGCAAAAGAAGCAATATTTATAACTAATAAAACTAGCTAATTCAGACACATTACAACTTGATTGGAAAGTTGATACATTCATACATTGCAAATTTCAATTCAAATTTGATAGTGTCAAAAAACTGCTAGACTTTTAAATAAGTAACGTTTCTTTCACTACTAAAAAAAGGCCAAAAAGAGACCTAGAAAAGGAGACCTCAAAAATAGGTCTATAATAAGAGACCTCATGAGGTCGCTATTTGAATTAATATCTTTTAATTTTTTTTTAATATAGGAGAGACCTCGTGAGGTCAATTTAATGAATTTATTTTTTCCTATACCTGACTTATTTCAAATTTTTAAATTTTTAATCTAATTCTCATAAAATTAGAGACCTCACGAGGTCTGTACTTGCTAAATTAAAAATAATAATTTAATTTAATGAAAGAGTTAAAAAATGAGAGATCTCATGAGATCTCTTAAACAAAAAAAAAACCCTAGCCAAAAATAGCTATCTCCTTCTTCCCTTTCTCTTTCTCATCGTCCCTCTCTCTCTGTCATCGTCCCTCTCTCTCTCATCATTCCTCTCTACCAGCATTCTCCATCTCCTCTCTCCGCCGTCATCTTCTTCATCTTCATCTCCGCCGTCGTCTTCTCCATTCTCCATCTCCTCCGTCGTCTTCTCCATTCTCCATCTCCTCTCTTCGCCGCCAGCTCCATCTCTGCGCGCCATTTGCAGTCGGGCCTCAGCAGGTGGAGGTCGCGCCGCCTCCATCTCCGCCGAGTCGTGCAGCAGCAACAGTGGTCGACGTTCCCAACCCTTTGACTCCAGGTAAATTTTTTGAACAAACTAGTTCTTTGAAAATAAGTTAGTTCTAGTGTTAACTTTTTTCTTAGGGGTAGAAAGAAAAGTGGAATTGGAAAGCTTTGAACCCTCTCCCAAACTTGTTCTCCAGTTAAGACCTCGTGAGGTCTCTAATTTTATGAGAATTAGTGGAGGTAGATTGATGATGCCTTGGTATAAAAGAAGGCTGGATGAATTAATAGAATGAGATTAGTGGAGCGGGTGTCACGAACCGACACGTAGTATTAGGGGATCGGGTGTCACGAACCGACACGTAGAATTAGGGGATCGGAGTGCCACGTTCTGACACATAGTAGTAGGGGAGCGGAGTGTCACGCACCGACACAAGAGAAATAAAGATAATGAATCTTGAAAGATGTCAATATACTCAATTTAATGAACCTATTTCCCAAATGAGTATGATGGGGAGGCGTGAGTCCTCATTGATGAGCTTGGTGTTGTGACCAAGGGTTATGGTAATTGTAAATGCCGCCTGTTGAGTATTGTAGTTGATTTTATGATATTATCTGATATATACTGTTTTCTATTTTGAGTTGGCCGATGATATCTACTCAGTACTTGTGGTTGTACTGACCCCTACTTGTAATTGTTTTTCTTTGTTATTTGTGGAGTGCAGCAAACGTGCCGTCATCTTCAACTCAACCGCAACTCTAGCCAGTCTTCATTACACCGGATTTCAGGGTGAGCTAATGCTTCTAGCTTGGACTGGATCTTCCTCTTCATGTCTTGATGCCTTGAACTTTCGGCATTGACTAGCTTTTTACTTATTCTAGCTTCTTAGATACTCTTAGCTTTAGTAATTTGAGGATAGATGTTCTTGTGATGATGACTTCCAGATTTTGAGAATAATGATAAGTTTGAGTTTTAGAAGTTGATTATTGATTTTGTTAATGAGTTTTAAGTCTTCCGCATTGTTTTTCTATTTATTATGTTTGAAATGTTGGGGTTTAGATTGGTTGGTCCGCTCACATAAGAGGATAAATGTGGGTGCCAATCGCGGCCCGATTTGGGTCGTGACAAACTTGGTATCAGAGCATTAGGTTTGTTGGTCTCATCACACAAGAACGAGTCTAGTAGAGTCTTAAGGAACGGTAGGGGGATGCCTTTACTTTTCTTTGAGAGGCTATAAGACTTTAGGAAAATTCCATTCTCTTTTTCTTTCTTTCGTGCTATTACTTGGATCCAATTGGTATCTAGGTGATACAAATTGGTATCTGACCATCTTCACTCTATTTCGCAGATGGTTAGAACTAGAGCAACGACTGCGCCAACACCAACACCGGCAAGACAAGAAGCGTCTGAGCCAGCCACTGGGGCTGTAGCTCGAGGAAGAGCAGTGGCAAGAGGCCGTGGTAGAGGTCGTGGGAGGACGTCCTTTAGGGAAAGAGGACAAACGTCCGTCCCATCTAGTACTAGGGCGGTGACTCCTCCACCGACTGAGGAAGTAGTAAGACATGGTGAGGAAGGGGAAACTGAGCAAGTGTAGAATGAAGAACTACCACCCCAACCTACCCCAGAGATGATAAATCAGGTTCTTGTTTATCTTAGTGGGTTATCTGATCAAGGTCAAACACCTCCAGTGTTTTCTGCACCAGCACCTCAGGTTCCGAAGGTACAACATGCAGCTACTGTGGCTCCCCGCATGGATGCCTCATTGGAAATAGGCACGTTTCCTCGTCTGACTACAGGGCCTATAATGACAAATGATCAGCATGAACTTTTCAGTAAGTTCTTGAAATTGAAACCTCCAATCTTCAAGGGTGTTGAATCTGAGGATGCCTATGATTTTCTGGTTGACTGTCATGAGCTACTACACAAGATGGGTATAGTAGAACGGTTTGGTGTTGAGTTTGTGACTAATCAGTTTCAAGGGAACGCCAAAATGTGGTGGCGGTCACATGTTGAGTGTCAACCAACAGAGGCACCACCTATGACTTGGGCATCATTCTCTAGCTTGTTTATGGAGAAGTATATCCCCCGAACCTTGAGGGATAGGAAAAGAGATGAGTTCTTGAGCCTAGAGCAAGGTAGGATGTCGGTTACTGCATATGAGGCTAAGTTTCGTGCATCATCCAGGTATGCCACCCAACTTTGTTTCAGTCCACAAGAGCGGATTCGCCGTTTTGTGAAGGGGTTGAGGTCAGAATTGCGAATTTCAGCCTTACAGGTAGCGGCTACGGCAAAATCCTTTCAAGAAGTGGTAGACTTCGCGATAGAGGTGGAAGGAGTGAAGCCAGATGACTTCACCATGGCATCGACATCAAAAAGGTTTTGAAAGGGAGGTGAGTTTAATGGTTCTTACTCTAGAGGACAGGGTTCAGGAGGTTACTCAGTCCGACCAATTCAGTCTTCACTACAGACTATAGTTTGGGGTCCACCTCAGACCGGTCAACACTTCTCTGAGAGACCTATGCTTGACTCCAGAGAGTGTTATGGATGTGGGGAGACTGAACATATTAGGAGGAATTGTCTAAAACAGAGTTATAGACCCCCAATAGCTAGAGGTAGAGGTAGTCATGGTAGAGGCCGTTATTCTGGAGGACGTGGTGGCCGAGGTAAGGGTGATCACCAAAACGGCCGGGGTGACGGGCAAACTAGAACTACTGCAACGCAACATGATAGGGGCAACGGGCAAACAGGTGATAGGGCCCATTGTTACGCTTTCCCTGGGCGATCGGAAGCGGAGACATCAGATGTTGTTATCACAGGTAATCTTTTGGTTTGTGATTGTATGGATTCTGTATTATTTGACCCTGGCTCCACATTTTCATATGTATCGTCTTCATTTGCTACTGGTCTTAATTTACATTGTGAATTGTTTGACATGCCTATTCGTGTTTCTACTCCGGTGGGTGAGTCTGTGATAGTTGAAAAGGTGTATAGGTCTTGTCTTGTAACGTTTGTGGGGAGCAATACTCATGTAGACTTGGTTATCTTAGAAATGGTTGACTTCGATGTAATTCTGGGTATGACTTGGCTTTCTCCAAATTTTGCAATCTTGGATTGTAATGCTAAAACTGTGACGTTAGCCAAGCCTGGGACAGATCCGTTAGTGTGGGAGAGGGACTACACTTCCAATCTGGTTCGTATCGTCTCCTTTCTTCTTGCTAAGAAAATAGTTAGTAAGGGTTGTTAAGCGTTCTTGGCACATCTCAGGGATGATACTACCCAAGTACCTCCAATTGAGTCGGTTTCGATAGTCCGTGAGTTTTTAGATATGTTTCCTGCAGACCTTCCTGGTATGCCATCGGATAGAGATATTGACTTCTGTATTGATCTTGAACCGGGTACTCGCCCCATTTCTATACCCCCTTATAGGATGGCTCCCGCTGAGTTAAGAGAGTTAAAAACCCAACTTCAAGAGTTGCTAAGCAAAGGATTCATTAGACCAAGTGCATATCCTTGGGGTGCTCCGGTGTTATTTGTGAAGAAGAAGGATGGGAGTTTTCGGATGTGCATAGACTACCGGCAGTTGAACAAGGTAACTATTAAGAACAAGTATCCCATTCCTCGCATTGATGACTTGTTCGATCAGTTACAAGGTGCTTGTGTCTTCTCTAAGATTGACTTGAGATCCGATTATCATCAATTGAAAATACGGGCAACGGATGTGCCAAAGACTGCTTTTCGGACCAGGTATGGGCATTACGAATTTGTAGTGATGTCTTTTGGTCTTACGATGTCCCTGCTGCTTTCATGAGCGTGACGAACGAGATTTTTAAGCCATATCTGGATCTCTTTGTGATCGTATTTATTGATGATATATTGGTATACTCAAAGAGCAAGAAGGAACATGAGGAGCACTTGAGAATTGTATTGGAAATGTTGAGGGAGAAAAAGCTTTATGTCAAATTCTCCAAGTGTGAGTTTTTGCTAGATACAGTGTCCTTCTTGGGGCATGTGGTTTCTAAGGATGGGGTGATGGTGGATCCTTCTAAGATTGAGATAGTGAAGAATTGGGTAAGACCTACTAATGTGTCAGAAATAAGGAGCTTTGTTGGTTTAGCTAGCTATTACCGTCGATTTTTCAAGGGATTCTCTTCCATTGCTTCCCAATTGATGAACTTGACTAAGCAGAATGTTCCGTTTGTATGGTCGGACGAATGTGAGGAAAGCTTTCAGAAACTCAAGACCTTGTTGACTACTGCACCAATCCTTACCCTGCCAGTGGAAGGTAAGAATTTCATTGTCTATTGTGATGCATCCTATTCGGATTTGGGTGCAGTGCTAATGCAAGAGAAGAACGTAATTGCTTATGCTTCAAGGCAATTAAAGGTGCATGAACGTAATTATCCGACCCATGATTTGGAATTGGCTGCGGCAGTGTTTGCCTTAAAGCAATGGAGACACTATCTATATGGAGTTAAGTGTGAAGTATACACGGATCATCGTAGCCTACAGTATGTCTTTACTCAAAAAGATTTGAATTTGAGACAGAGGAGATGGATGGAACTACTGAAGGACTACGATATCACTATCTTGTATCATCCGGGAAAGGCTAATGTTGTGGCAGACGCCTTAAGTAGGAAGGCAGGGAGCATGGGAAGTCTAGCTCACTTGCAAGTTTCTAGACGTCCGTTGGCTAGAGAGGTTCAGACTCTGGCTAACGACTTTATGAGGTTAGAAGTAAATGAGAAGGGAGGATTTTTGGCCAGTGTGGAGGCGAGATCTTCTTTTCTTGACAAGATCAAGGGAAAACGGTTTGATGATGAGAAACTAAGACGAATTTGGGATATGGTGTTGCGAGGAGAGGCTAAAGAAGCGATAATGGATGAGGAAGGTGTTTTGAGAATTAAGGGAAGGGTATGTGTGCCCCGTGTTGATGATTTGATCCACACTATTCTTACAGAGGCTCATAGCTCCGGATATTCTATACATCCTGGTGCAATCAAGATGTACCGTGACCTAAAGCAACACTTTTGGTGGAGTAGAATGAAGCGCGACATTGTTGAGTTTGTTGCCAAATGTCCAAATTGTCAACAAGTATGAACACCAGAGGCCCGGAGGAACACTTCAGAGAATGCCCATTCCTGAATGGAAGTGGGAGAGAATTGCAATGGACTTCGTGGTTGGTCTTCCAAAGACATTGGGGAAGTTTGACTCTATTTGGGTAATTGTGGACAGATTAACTAAGTCTGCTCACTTCATCCCGGTCAAGGTGACCTACAATGCAGAAAAGTTAGTCAGGCTCTACATCTCAGAAATTGTTCAATTGCATGGAGTTCCACTTTCCATCATATCAGATAGAGGTACGCAATTTACTTCTAAGTTTTGGAGAACATTGCATGCTGAATTAGGTACTAGGTTGGACCTTAGTACTGCATTTCACCCTCAGACCGATGGTCAGTCTGAGCGAACAATTCAAGTGTTGGAGGATATGCTTCGTGCATGTGTGATAGAATTTGGAGGTCATTGGGATAACTTCTTACCCTTAGCAGAGTTCTCATACAACAATAGCTACCACTCAAGTATTGATATGGCTCCATTCGAAGCATTGTATGGGAAGAGATGTAGGTCTCCCATTGGTTGGTTTGATGCATTTGAGGTTAGACCTTGGGGTACTGATCTTTTGAGGGATTCATTAGAGAAGGTGAAATCTATTCAAGAAAAGCTTTTAGCGGCTCAAAGCAGGCAAAAGGAATATGCAGATCGAAAGGTTAGAGACTTGGAGTTCATGGAGGGTGAGCAAGTCTTGCTGAAGGTTTCGCCCATGAAAGGGGTGATGCGGTTTGGAAAAAGAGGTAAGCTAAGCCCAAGGTATATTGGACCATTTGAAGTACTTAAGCGAGTAGGGGAGGTGGCTTATGAATTAGCCTTGCCTCCAGGACTGTCAGGAGTGCATCCGGTATTTCATGTGTCTATGTTGAAAAGATACCATGGGGATGGAAACTACATCATTCGTTGGGATTCGGTTCTTCTTGATGAGAATTTGTCTTATGAGGAGGAGCCTGTTGCCATTTTAGATAGAGAAGTCCGCAAATTGAGGTCAAGGGAGATTGCATCTATCAAAGTTCAATGGAAGAATCGACCAGTTGAAGAATCCACTTGGGAGAAGGAAGTTGATATGCGAGAAAGATACCCATACCTGTTTACAGATTCAGGTACTCCTTTTCGCCCTTGTTTTTCTTCTTGTGATCGTTCGGGGACGAACGATGGGTAAATTGGTATCTATTGTAACGACCTGTTTAGTCGTTTTGAGTAACAGATTTTATTTCTGGAAAAACTGACTGAGACGACGGATCCCACGACGGACCGTCGAGGGGGTCTCGTTCCAAAACACTTAGAATTCTGAAATTTGGGTACTGAAATCGACTCTCTGAACTTCGTGACGGAATGGCAGGACGGACCGTCACAGGCGTGATGGGCCGTCACAGACCCTTGGTAAAAATCTAGTCTCTGAACTCTGTGACGGACGTGCAGGACGGACCGTCACAGACTGCGTAATCCCAGGCTGGGTCGGATTTCTGTTAAATGTTTTAAGGGGCGTTTTGGACTATTCTTGCTTATAATTATAAAGTTGGTGGTTGAATATAAATAATCCAATTTCTTGAGGGTTAAAGGAGATAACCATAAATTAATTAGTGGGTTATTTTGTCATCTTTTATACTTAATTATATGTTAATTAGGGTAAAAGAAAGAGGGTTTGAATAAGAAAAATAGAAAGAACAAGGAGAGGGAAAGAGAACGATCGAGAGAAGAGGGAAAACGAAGAGGAAACAAAGCTTTGGGAAATTGCTTGCTTGATCACGAATCTTCGGTGGAGGTAGGTTATGGTTTTTATACTATTCGTAGTAAACTCTTAATAGCGAATGATATGTATTGAGTAGTGTTGTAAACCCTTCTATATGCTTAATTGTATGCATGCATGAATGTGATTATATAATTGTGATAAAATAAGCATGATGAAGCTATTGAATCCTAAATCTTGAAAAAGAAACCCTAATCTACTTTGTTAATGATGATGTCTTGGTATAAGAGAAGGCTTGATGAACTAAAGTAATGAGATTGATGATGCCTTGGTATAAAAGAAGGCTGGATGAATTAATAGAATGAGATTAGTGGAGCGGGTGTCACGAACCGACACGTAGTATTAGGGGATCGGGTGTCACGAACTGACACGTAGTATTAGGGGATCGGGTATCACGAACCGACATATAGTATTAGGGGATCGGGTGTCACGAACCGACACGTAGTATTAGGGGATCGGGTGTCACGAACCGACACGTAGAATTAGGGGATCGGGTGTCACGAACCGACACGTAGAATTAGGGGATCGGAATACCACGTTCTGACACATAGTAGTAGGGGAGCGGAGTGTCACGCACCGACACAAGAGAAATAAAGATAATGAATCTTGAAAGATGTCAATATACTCAATTTAATGAACCTATTTCCCAAATGAGTATGATGGGGAGGCGTGAGTCCTCATTGATGAGTTTGGTGTTGTGACCAAGGGTTATGGTAATTGTAAATGCCGCCTGTTGAGTATTGTAGTTGATTTTATGATATTATCTGATATATACTGTTTTCTATTTTGAGTTGGCCGATGATATCTACTCAGTACTTGTGGTTGTACTGACCCCTACTTGTAATTGTTTTTCTTTGTTATTTGTGGAGTGCAGCAAACGTGCCGTCATCTTCAACTCAACCGCAACTCTAGCCAGTCTTCATTACACCAGATTTCAGGGTGAGCTAATGCTTCTAGCTTGGACTGGATCTTCCTCTTCATGTCTTGATGCCTTGAACTTCCGGCATGGACTAGCTTTTTACTTATTCTAGATTCTTAGATACTCTTAGCTTATTTGAGGATAGATGTTCTTGTGATGATGACTTCCAGATTTTGGGAATAATGATAAGTTTGAGTTTTAGAAGTTGATTATTGATTTTGTTGATGAGTTTTAAGTCTTCCGCATTGTTTTTCTATTTATTATGTTTGAAATGTTGGGGTTTAGATTGGTTGGTCCGCTCACATAGGAGGGTAAATGTGGGTGCCAGTCGCGGCCCGATTTGGGTCGTGACAGTAACTGTCTAGGAAAATTACTCTAGATATTTACAAACATACATAATATTCATATGAAAATACTTATAATCATGTAAACAAAATAAATTTTAAAAAATTTCATTACAATTTCACCTATCGTGACATTTTTCAATAATAGAACGTATCTTCCGTTTTCAAATAAAATATGAAACCGAGTCATGTTAACAGAACCAATAAAACTCCATTTCTATAAATCGTATATAATATTGCGTGCATACCTTGTTAAGTTGAAGTATGAAATAGAGCACCTTTAGAAAGAAGAACTATAATACCAAAAGCATATTTGTTTTAAAAAATATACCTTCAAAACTTCACTCTACGTTGTGACAACTTTTACGACAATTGTTTTTCCAGAATGTAAGCAAAGAAGTTCAAAAACAAGCTTGAATAAGCCATATCTAAAATCTGTTTTTTTTTTTACAAAAAAAAAATGAAAAGATAAAGAAAGTGTGTCCATCATTAAACAATTGTTTATCTAAACAACCTTATATTACAGCGACTCCATAGGTCAGTAGTCATTGAGTTTGTCCGAACGTATGAACTTCCACCCCTCGAGGCATGTCCTTTTGAAAGTGAAATAAGTACATATTCAGCAAGGGAATTTATTTGTTTCACCTACCCTATATGCTATCGATCAGCTTTCCTATTCTCAAAATAAATAAAAGGGTTAACTTTCAAGGCAATCTTACACAATATGGGGTCGTTTGGTACAAAGATTGATAACATAGGGATCAATAGTGTAGATATTAGTAATGTAGAGACTGGTGGTGTCGTGATTAGTAATGCATATTTTATTTTTATCAAATGTTTTATTCATTGTTTCCACATCATCTTGTGTTTGAACTAAAACTCTATAAAAAGATTCTTCTCGGCTATACCTTTGAATTATTATGTAATTATATCAAGGTAGATAATTGTCGGACAATATTATTTTTTATGCTTTCTAACTTGTTAAGAGAAGAACAATATTTTTGCCATATTTACTACTTTTCACTTAAATTATTTGAGGATAAATAATTTTCTAACTTAATAAATTGATCACTCAACATATGTCAATTTTCAATTTTAAAACCAAAAAAACAGTAAATAATAGTAAAATTGAATAAATTATCTACATTTATATATAAAATTAAAAAAATTAACACGTATGTAGTTATATAAATTATTCAAAATAGATATAATTAAAAAACCACAGATAATAACACTTTCTAGTTCCTGCCAAACGACATCTACGTGTTTATGGCCCTCAGGGCTCAGAATAATTATTAAAAAAAAAAAAAAACTAAACTCACTTAGTTCCAAAAATCAGCAAATTTTCTATTTATAAATTAATTAATCTTAGCTCAATGTCATGCAAAAACAAAGGAACTTGATAGACACATTTCATTTAATTTCATTCATTATATATGAGCGAGGTGGTTGAAAGCTACTATTAGCATTAATATATATATTCCAATAAAATAATTAGTTATAATTTATAACACGTCTTTGTCATACACAAAAACGATAACCTGGCTTTCCTTGGATCTACTCATAGAATTTTGCCTCCATTATTAATTTCCTCACTCTATATTTGATTTGAATCAATATTATATCATCTTTATTAATTATAAAATATTTAACTACTAGGAAATAATAGAAATTAAGAAAAGGACAAAATAAATTGAAAATGATAAACTATTTTTTGATTCCTTAAATTAAATAAATAAATAAAAATAAATATCTATTTTTAGGAAAAATGAATTGAGAGAATTAAAATAGTAATAGACCTTTTCCGCCTGCCTCTGTTTGACCATATCTTTATTTAATTGATTAGTAATACAGTGAAGTGACGCTTGATTTCATGATTTTCTATCATTGATTGAAAGCAATAATCTCAACATAAAGCTTAAGAATGTTTTGATAATCGTCTTTCCACCTAACTCATATATATATATATATATATATATATATATATATATTGTTTAAATATATGTAGAGTTTTCTTCTAACATTTTTATTTGTGTCATAAGATATAAAAAAAATTTATTGAATATAATTTTTATTTATCTATCATCCCTCCACAATTGAGATATATTTATAATCTTAAAAGATAATTATAATTAAGAATCAAATGGAAAAGGAATAATTAATTTTATTTAGAATGTTTAAATAACACACCGTTTGGGACAATTATTTCAAACTTATAATAGATAATTTGAGACGAGCCTCTTTTAATATTAATTTTTATTTTAAAGAAGATCTCACTATCTTAAATTATTTTATTTTTTTTTATTTATATGATATAGATCTAATTTTGAGTCAATAAGAAAGTTTTTGACCGGTATTCATATTCCTAAATAGTTCATTTTGTGGATTATATAACTTTTTTGGTAACTCCTAAATATCTAATTTGTTTTTCATAAATCACAAGGATTATATGTTTTCATACATGATTAATATGAAAAAAATTTAACTCTTCAAATTCAATTGTATTTCATAAATTAAAATAAGAGAATATATACAACTAATAAGTATTTATAAAATCCAAGATTTATAATAGGGAAAAGGGTCTGATATACCCCTCAACTTTGTCATTTGGAGCTGATATACCCCTCGTTATAAAAGTGGCTCATATATGCCCTTACCATTATACAAACGGCTCACATATACCCCTGCCGTTAAAAAATGACTCACATATACCCTTCATTTAACGAAAGTTAAAAGATTAGTTTTAAATTTATATTTATTACTTCTAATTTTTATAAAAAAATTTATTTAGGGGTATATATGATTCTTCTATCAAAGTTCAAGTTATATTTTAATTTTTTACATACATAAATTATTTTTTGACTTCTTTTATTATAATTATTTGAGTTTCTTATTCTTATTTTGTTTTTTTCTTTTATTTCTTAGTTTAAAGAAAAAGAAATTAAACTATTTTTTTGTGTGTATTGTAATTTAATTTCGCATTCGAAGAAAAATTTGGTCATCTACAATAAGTTTTACAAGAATATTTGTGAAATATAAATAAATTTGATTATCAAAATAATAATTATAAATTAGTCATTGAAACAAAAAGGTCAAAAAAAATATGTTTGACGAGGATTAAATTTACTCATAAGAGATTATATTTTTTAGAAAAAAAAAATTAGATTAAATTTTTTTTTTTCATTTCCGTTAAAGAAAAAGAGTATTTATAAGTCATTTATTTACAAGTAGGAGTATATATGACTCACTCTCATAACAAGGGACATATCAGCTTTAAATTACAAAGTTGAGGATATATGAGATCTTTTAGCCTTTATAATATTATAGAATCAACCAATACTAGATGAATTAAGTGAGAGAAGTAATATATACAACTAGTAAATATTTTTATTCAATAAAATAAAATTAGCGTACAATTAAATTATGCATAACTAATATTCATAAGTTGTGTATACAAATACAACATAACATCCCGTAGAGGACAAAGAAGGAAACATCTCGTAGCGCAATTTACAGAGTACCAAACAAGCAAAGAAGAAAAAAAGGCAAAAACCCATAATTAAGCTCAAACACTCTAAACATAATTAACGTAGCTAATTAATCAATGATTTGCAGCATATTGATTGATTAAGGCCAGTGCATTGCTAGTAACCTGAGCTAGATTAGCTATATGACTTCTAATCGAAGCCTTAATTTTGCCATTCAAAGCCCGGCCGGCAAATCCATCAGTACAAGTATTCTCATCTGTAATAGCAGCACTTACCCATGTCTCTACGTTACTCATATGCCACTGGAAATCGGCTTTCCCATGGCTATGATCCAAACTTTTCAGCTCATTCACAGATCTGCTAAGCCGATCTATACTATCACTCGTTTCCTCAACGCAATCCTTGATAGCTGCATACTCTCTCGGCTTCAATCCCTTGAATTTCAACAGCTTGCTGACGAATCCTTTTGTAGATCCGGCTTTATTAAGGCTCACGGACAAAGCCGTTTTCACCAGCTGCAGTTGATTGTTTTTAATGGCTTGTGCGTAACCGGAAAGGGAAGCAACGCATACATCGGGAAAAGTAGTGGATTTACAAGAGCTTTTTATGAAACTGTTGGAGGCTGCGGCGTTGCCCGCCGCGCCGGTGAGGTAGGAAAGAGAGAGGAAAAGTGCTGCGAGAAATAACAGTTTTGCTGCGGCCATTTTTGAATTGGGTTTGTTAAGAGTAGTGCTGAAGAGGAATGGGTACTCTTCCTACTGTCTTTATAGACCCCATTGATTGGGTTAAGCGAGCAGATTAGGGTCCCACTAATCGGTCCCAATTTCCCCATAATATTTCTGACACGTTTGTCCATAGATTTTTCTAAATTAAATATTTAAAATAATGTATTCCCACATTAGTGTTTATTTATCTACCAAGTATTTGTTCAAACGCATGTCGGTATTCGAGTATTTGGCGTGTTTGCATTAATATGTAGGGCAGGGAAGTAGAGACGGCCCAAGATTTCAACATGTTAATACCAATAATAATATATTTACTATAGTTTATACGATAAAATTATAATATCGAGAAGTTTATCATCTTAACATAAAAGTCAATAGATTTTTTTTAGTGAAAGGTGAGAATTTCAATGCCCAAAAAATAGTTGAGAGATTCCAAATACTTCATTCCTAAAATTAGTATACAAAAATTCTTTTACCTATTAAATATCAGCAGTATCATCACCAATAATAATCATATCATCCACAAAAGAATCAAAAGAACATAAAAAATATATTTGATTGAGAATTGCAAATCAATATCGTTTGAGTCAACCATCAAATTCAGTTCTCGTAGTAACCAACAATTCTAGAGCTTCATCAATTGACCTAAAATCTCTCCTTAGTCAACTCCTTTCTCCAACTAGTAACATTCTGCATGTCTAATTACTCTTTTATGTAATTCATCTTGGTACTTTGATTCAGCATGTTGTAATTACATGATGTATTCTTTCAAGAATTTCTGACCTGGCTACTATTTTTATCCCATCATCCATGCATATCAGTAGTGGAACTAGAATTTTGTCCTAGGCGTGTCAAAATCTAAATAAAATCATATAAAAGCCAAGAAGTGTCAATATGTAATATATATATATACATAAAAATTATTTTTACTCTAGCTACATAAAGTAATTTTTCGACAAAGGGGTGTCGGTCGACATCCCTTCACTACATGTGGGTCCGCCACAAATTCATACTAATAGATCTTATATAATGCCAGTCATAATGATTTATTTCTTCATCAAATCTCTCTTTGCAGATCTTTTCTTGATACTTTTCTTATTCGAAGTTAAAATTTTAATCTTATCTCTGTTGAATAATTATGTATTTTGAGATATAATGTAATTTTTTCTTCTCATAATTTCGAACGCAGGACCATCTAATGGGACAAATCATTAAAAAAGATCGTAAAATTGGGTGTGAACTCACTAGAACGTTATAGCTTATCAAAAATATCCATTTAGATATTTAAGGATGAATGTTCCTATAAATTCAAAAAACTATTTAACTCAATCACAAATTTAACTAGTAAATTTAAAATAAAATTAAAGAATCATATCTTTCACAATAAAAAATAAAGGAATCACAATCCTTGTAAATCTAACTAAACTAGAGGAATCACACCCCTTTTACATTTAACAATAAGAAAATCACGCATCAATAATAAAAAGGGGACTTATATCTTTTTTACATTTGAAATCAAATATTCAAAAAAAAAAATCACACTTCTTTCACATTTAAAAAAAATAAGGGAATTACATGGGGATTAGTATGAAATTTGCAGGAAAATAATTTTTTGCGAATTTTCATACTAATTCCTAGGAAAATTTCTGTATAACTCACATTTTTCTGTAATGTTTGGTAAATATTGTAAAGACATTCTTTGTCACGACCCAAAATCACTAGTCGTGATGGGCACCTATGTTCCCAACCGATAGGTAAGCCAACCCAACAAATATCACCAATTCAACTTAAACGTGAAAAGGTAAGTACCAAACTAATATCTAACATACTAAGTATTCAAAATAAATGCGAAAAATAGAAAAAAAAACTATCCCAAGATTTAGTGTCATAAGTACAAGAGCTTCTACAATAGGATACAATTTCAACTAATATAACAATCTAAACATAAGAAATATCCTATCAGAATAACAAAATAACCTAATAAATAGAGGTAGATTGAAGGTGTGGGCTGCTGAATATCCCAAGCAGGGCACCACAACTCCAAGATAATTCAAACTCATATCCAATCTCCAAGAACGTGCCCGAAATTGGAAGCCAATCTGCACCACAAAAGAGTGCAGCAAGTGTAGTATGAGTATGAAACCACGTGTACCCAGTATATCTTATTGACCGACAACGAAGAAGTAGTGACGGGAGTTTATATATGAAAAATTAATTCCTTAATTATAGAAGTCTATATTACACTTACCAGTCAAGTTTCATCAAATAGAGGTAATCAAACATCAAGTAACTTTCAACCACCAAATAAAACACATAATCATAAAAAAATGAAGGATGTCATGAGATGCGATGCAATATGGTACTATGAAATGATGTGTCTCAGAATACCCAGTACTCTCTCAACCGTATATACATGATACTCCTCGGAAATACATCGAAAGTTCATGACCCATGGGGGACTCGCGAGGTCCATATACCGACACGGACGATCTCCACGTGTCTGTGCGGACAATCTCAACGCACTATCATAAAATCAAACAATTTCCGCTCGGACGGTCTCCACGTGCCCAAATTATAATCTTAACATCTCACCATCCCCAGCACGAACGATCTCCACGTGCCCAACTTTTACTCAATCTCATGTCAATGCATGTACACAATATTATTTCAATAAAGGGGGATGATGATGCACCTCAATCAATTTATATTAGAATAATACATAACCACCCCAGTTATCACAACTATACGGGTGTAAGAAAGAAAACAAATTCACACAAGGATTTCAAGTCAATAATATATCAGCTAATGCCCATATGTTTTGGTATTCTCAAACTATAATCCACATTCTATAGTACTAACTTTCCCTTTTATAATTCTGGTACTCGTACCAATGCCCGTCACGCCATTGATACGAGACCCCCATCCTTCGCCTTTACCCCTTTGGCTATTTCTTTTTTTTATGTTTAATTGAGAAAACGTCCTTCAACAAGTCTAAAATCTTAACATACCTTTGAATGTTGAACATGCGTCACGAATCCTCATGATTTTGTCTCTCTTTTGTAAAGCTTCAGAATGTTCCCCACTATCAAATATGTAATATTCGTAAGCAAGCGAGTTCATAAACACTCGTATTACTACACTTCTAACCAAAACCAAGAACTCATCAAATTGCTAAAATCAAATTGCTAAAATTCAAGCTCGTAATTGCGGTGCCAACTAATATGTCACGTCTTATAATTATCTAAAAAAATCAAGCCTGGTGTTAAGCCTCAAATTCTCCAAATATCTTAAACTCAATGATAATCATATAACATACAGATAATAATTAGTTATCTATCTCAATATAGAATAATAAACTTGATTTGCACTGTAATAACAATAATTGAAATAGTCCGATTTTCAACCCATTCGCTAACACAAAATCTCAGAACCTCGAAATAATTGTCATCTATATCCTTGTATACAAATTCTAAATTTTACGCGTACTACCTATGACTATCATTAACAAATCATTGACAGTTTCATAAATACTAAATAATAACTAAACCTTGGCTATCATTAGAAAGTCATTAGCAATTAACTTATCCTACCAAGAAACCATCCTACAACATAGTGTTAACTTTTCAAAATTTGCGTTCTTTACTTGTAATTACATAAAAAAAAAAAATCCAACCTAAATCTTGTCAACACAAATTCATATCCATTAATGATGAATCTCAATTGAAATATTTCTAACACCGAATTGTTATTACTAGTTTTTACCATCAATTTGAAATGTCCATCCTTAGAATAATGAACCATTAATGGTCATTAAATGCCTCCTTTAGGATTATCAAATTTTTTCTAAGTTGAATCTTCACCATCTCTCTTCTTATTTTTTTCTTTATGTCCATTCATTTCATATTAAATTAAATTAAATTTAATTTCGTGTTATCCGTATAATTAATAAGAAAAGTTTTCAATGTATAGTTAATAATATTGTAGTTTATACTTTTTTTTCATTGAAATTAATGCACCAGCTGGTCAACATGGGTCCACCTCTGACATGAAGCCTATATATACACAGTGAGAAATGCAATAATCAAGCATTAATTTAAGGGTATGGTTTTGAAGAACATTATGTATTAATGTGATCCATCTCTACCCGCCGTAGCGGACTGCGGAGTTAAAGCAAAATCTATTGACATTATGGATAATCATGAGTCATGATAATGACATTGATACACATATTATTAGATCAATTTTAAAATTAATTATTATTATAAATAATAGAATTTAAAATATTCACGTTACATATTATAATAAAATCACGTCTCATTAGCTATGAGTGTATACATCAATTTATCGTAATTGCTTTGAGTTACATATATCAAGACAAAAATTAGTGATAATTATGAACGAAATCTCACATCAAAGATTGTTAAATTCTCAGTCAACTTATGTGAACATGCTTTAAAAGTTATTTCTGGGGATAACAAAGTCACTTGAGTCTGTTAAAGTTATTTTTTATTATTTTAAGAACAATAAACCACTCAATTATTATTTTTTTTTATCTCACAAGATGCATATTTGACATGTCCTATCATATTTGTTGGATTTTAAAAGAAAGTGTGAATGAGAAACCATATTTTTTTCACTTTAAAGTAGTGGTGACTTTGCTGATAAGACGTAATAGCACATATTCACAGTGAGTTTTCTTAGGTATAGATGCACTTTCCCTTCCTCATATTTTTATTATAGTAAAGTAAATAAGGTCTGAATATGATATTAATACGTTAAATTTGTGTTTTGCATTTTCTTTGTTCAAAAGGTGAATCATTTTGTTGTCCTTTAAGTAACAAAAACGATTTTGATAGGATACTAAAGGCATGTTTGACCATGTGATATGATATTATGATATAGAATCACGATATGATATCATGAACGAAATTTAAGTTTTGTTTGGACATATAATAAGAAATTTTAATGTTATTTATTTTATTATAAACATAAAACTACCATATATTCTAAAATTATTAAAATAGCCCCAATTGTTTATTCAATATTATCAAATCAACAAAAAATCATAAAATCGTATTAAATTATGACAAAATTATTTGTTGTCCAATTATTGCTTCATCAATATATTTAAGTAAAAATGAATCACCTTTCACGAGCTCTTCAAGATTTTATTACTCAACAATCGTAAAGTGTGAGATAAAGTGATTATATGGTAGTGAGAATAATAAATTTTATGTCAGTGAAAATAATAAATTTAAAAAAGTAATGATGTGATCATAAATTTTATTTACCTGTGAAACAAATGGTTAGTAATTATAAATGTAGAGTTTGTTTTAACAAAATATAAACTCGTGAATCAATTTTTGTATTAAAACATCTCAAATTATGATATGGTATCACCATGTAATTTTATATCATGATTTTTGAAAAATATAATATCACATCTCATGATACGAAATCATGAGATAAAATAAATATAAAATAACATACTCAAATACTGATACCATTTCACAATATGATATCGCACGGCCAAACCACATACTTAATAGTTGGAGTAAAGTAAAAACTGTACATGTCGTTTTGCAATTATTTAAAGTTTTAAATGGAATCACTTTTCTTAAAAGAATTGGTCAGGACATAAATTATTTTTTAATACTAATAAAAGTGGCTTTCAAATTGTAGGAAAATAAAGCAAATTATTACAGATCTAATCATTTCAATACAGTAAACAAAATATTTTTAAGTTTCGCCACACAAGCTCTAAGAAAAATACAATAACTTTGAATTGCTATCTACCAATGCCTCGTTTCGATAGTTTGAGTAGAGTTATTCGGATCTTGTAATAATATATAGATTATTAGTTGTGAGAAAATTTATATATTATGTTATAAAGAAATAATTATGAGAAGCTTGGTTATTTGTGTATTATTTATTTCATTATTTATGTTCAATTATTCTCAAAATTTCTAAATAACGGATTTTTAAATGACAAATCAAATATTATATTAATTTTATATAAAATTTAATATCTATATTATTCATCTTCGAATCAACTAGCAAACGAGAGTAATGTTCAAACGATATACTAACCCAAACCAACTCCCATGTGTGTGTAAGTTGGGAAAATTTCTGATGACGATGATCAAGATGTGCTATTTTTCTTACCTTATTATATTATTTTTTGTTTGACGACCGGCAATTAAAGGAGTCTAGTCAATGTGAAAACATTATGTTAAAAGCAGTGGGAACAAAATATTCTTTCTTCACTTAAAAGAAAATTTACATCCAATTACGCATTTCACACGGCATCTTTTCCCCTTAAAAAATAATGGGATAACGGTCAAAATATTTTTAAACTATTCGAAATAATTTATATTTAAGGATAGTTTTAAATAAAAATATAAAGCTAAATATATAAGTAGATTCCTAAATTAGTTGGATTTTTTTCCTCAGGTATCTCAACTACGTCTTTTTCCTATTGAATTATTGAACCCCCATAATTTGTTTCGTTTAAACAAATTCCGTTGTCTGATGTGGAACCAGATTTGTGAAGGGTATTGATAGAGGATACATATGTTGTCTACAAATCATTAGTCCAATTGATAGTGAAAATGTTTGAGAATAATTGTGTTTTACTTAAGTCATTTGAACACATTAGAAAACAAATGAGACTAACACAGTTTGCCTTAATTCCTTCAATCAAAATTATTACAATTCGAACACAATTGAAGACATTTACAATAGAAAAGCTGATCAAAATCAATCAACAGTGTTTTAAAAAAACAAATTATGGGTGGTTCAATGATTCAATTGAAAAATGACGTTGTTGAGGTACCCGAGAGAAAAAATCCAATAAATTTAGAAATTTATTTATGTATTTAATCAAAATATAATTTAAAAATAAATATAATCTATTTTAAATATTTTAAAGATATTTTCGATCCTTTTTAAAAAATAAGTAAGTGATGATTTCAGTCAACAACTTCACCTGCGGGACTTGTCACTATTGCTCTCTTGTCCTTTTCATATTGTTTGCAAAAAAACTTCAAGTTAGCATTTTTATCAATATTTCCCTGAGCTGTATTAAGAATTTTAACAGCTTAATTAATTAACTGTTTAAATTTATTTTACTGAAAAGGAGTTGATTTTGCATTTTGTAATCGTATCCTTGATCTTTGTTTTGGAAAGCGGGGTAATTAGTAGAAATTTATTCAATATTAAATTAAAAATGTTAAATTTTATTAATTCTTCTAAAATTTGATAACACAGTATATATATTACTATGTACTATAGTATCGTTCAAAGTATATAAATCTTAAGTACGTAAAAAGAAAATTATTTTCTTTTTAAAAATTAGACTCCATTATTTTATTTTATTTTAAAATAGGCAAATCTGCTCACAACAGAGTATATGTCAATTCTAAATGGTAACATATTATATATGTAGTCTTTTGCTTTAAATTTGAGTAAAACCTTTTCCGCCTTTCCTTTAACATTCATGGATCGTTTGGTACAAAAATGAATAATGCAAGAATTATCAATGCAGGAATTAGTAATGAAAGGATTATTTTTATCAAGTGTTTGGTTCATTATTTCTTACCTAATTTTGTGTGTGGTTCAAAAGTATTAAAAAAAAAAACTTTCAAATTATACCTTAGAGTTATTATGAGATTTTGTATTTCATGTAATTGAGTCAAAGTAGATAATTAACGGAGAATATTATTTTTTATAACATTTTTAACTAGTTAGGAGAATAAATTTTTTATTGTCATGTTCACTATTTTCTCACTTAAATTATTTGAGAGTAAATAATTGTCATCTTAATGAATTAGAGTTAATAACTCAAAAGGTCACACAACTATAATGATTATAGAGAAAATTTGTTGAACTTTGTTTTGTATCAATAAATTTTAAACAACTCTTTATCATAAAATAAAATAAAAATATAAAATAAATATAGAAAAATAAATTAAACTATTTTTATACTCGAGATGTGTGTGTGTATATGTGTATATATATATATATATATATATATATATATATATACACACACACACTCTTGTTTTAGACTACTTGTGTAATGTTTAATGAACTTTCATTAAGAGACAATATTTTACTTATGAATTGTTCTTAAATTCATACATCAACATTAACATATTAGTCAGATTATAATATTTTATATTAATAATAAATAGATTAAGTAATTCATATTTTAGAAACAAAAAATTATATCTAAATAATAAAATTTGTAAGCTAATTTATTTAAATAACTTTATTAGTATAAATATCAAATATAAAATAAAAAATAAAAAAAATAAATAAAATATTAAAAGGATTTGAGGGGTATTTTTGTCTTTACCTAGAATAGTCCCATGGTATTAGAGCTAATACCTCAAAATGGAAGGTATTAGTAATACATCACATAATACCATGTAGGATGTATTAACTAATCCATGGATTAGTTATACATAGGCTCACATTCCTACCAAACACAATATTAAATTATACCACTTCTAATACATGAACTATTTTTTTTGCCCCCTTAGGAGTCGCTTGGTACAAAGATTAATAATGTGGGGATTAGTAATACAGAGATTATTTTTATCAAGTGTTTGGTTCATTATTTCTTACCTAATTTTGTGTGTGGTTTAAATGTTTACAAAAAAAATTCTTTCCAATTATACCCTAGAGTTATTATGAAATTTTTTATTTCATGTAATTGAGCCAAGGTAGATAACTAACGGAGAATATTATTTTTTATAACACTTTTAACTAGCTAGGAGAATAAAAATTTTATTGTCATGTTCACTATTTTCTTATTTAAATTATTTGAGAGTAGATAATTGTCATCTTAATAAATCGGAGTTAATATCTCAAAAGGTCACATAACTATAATGATTTGTAGAGAAAATTTATTGAACTTTGTTTTGTATCAATAATTTTTTTTAAAACTCTTTATCATAAAATAAAATAAAAATATAAAATAAATATAGCAAAACAAATTAAACTATTTTTATACTAGAGATGTGTATGTGTGTGTATATATATATGCTCTTGTTTTGCATTACTTGTGTAATGTTTAATGGACTTTCGTTAAGAGACAATATTTTACTTATGAATTGTTCTTAAATTCATACAACAACATTAGCATATTAGTCGGATTATAATATTTTACATTAATAATAAATAGATTAAATAACTCACATTTTAGAAACAAAAAATTATATCTAAATAATAAAATTTGTAAGCCAATTTATCTAAACAAATTTATTAGTATAAATATAAAATATAAAATATAAAATATAAATGTAAAATTAAAAAAAATATACTAAAAGGATTGGATGGGGTATTTTTATCCTTACCTAGAATAATCTCATGGTATTGGAGATAATACCACCAAATGGAAGATATTAGTTATACACCCTCTAATATCATGTAGGGTTCATAACTAATCCCTAGATTGATAATATATAAACTGAAAATTCCTACTAAACATAGTATTAAATAATACCACACATAATACTTGGACTATTTCTCTTAATACTCCCTACCAAACGACCCCTTAGTTAGGTCGATGGTTCCATCCTAAAATAATAAAAGAGGACTAGATATTAAGAGGACTAAAAGTTCAGCCCGGTGATGAATCTTCTTCTACTTCCCAACCTCTAAGGAGTCGTAGAGCAATGTCTTTATTGGCAGTTGCGCAACCTTCGATTGAATTTACTTTTGCGGATTGCGACAGCACCTGGCCTTGGATCAAGGCTCTCACTCGCTCAAGACGTCGATGCGCCACCGGGTTGACCCCTTTCTTACCAGCACGGGGAGTGGCGATGGATGCCAAATGAAGACTCCTCATATGTGTGTGGTCTTCGTGTACCTCCACCTACAGGGCTGGCTGTGCCCACCATCTTTATCTTTGTCTCCCCGTCCTACCGGGGTCCGCCTCTTATTCCACATTCCTATACTAATCTAATTTGGATTAAAATTCCAAAATCTCTCAATATATCACAATTACCCTCTATCGTCCAGTCCATGGCCCGTTCTCCACCACCACCACCACAACCACCGACTCCTCCGACCGCAACAACAAAAATAGTTATATCTACATGCTAGGAAATAGCTTCAAAAAGTGTTTTTACATCATATATGTATGCAACTTACTTCTTCCAACTTATCCATTGTAGTAATTAGAAAATCAAATCAAATCCCAGTTTTCTCTCTTTGTTAATGGATTACAGATCTATAACTTCTGTGATATATAACATTTTGGCATGAACAGAAATTTAGTGAAAATAATACAATTTTACATATAGGATGTTGAATCAATGTTTTGCTACTTGTTAGTAGGGGTGCGCGTTCAAGTTTTTGATTTTCGGTTATAGGAAAGGGTGTATCAATGAACCAAATTAGTTTGTGACTTCCTCTCATAATCATATCAAAGTTATTTACTGTCCAATATGCTTACAACAACAATATATAAGTAAAATACCATAAGTGAGCTATAAAAATGGTATATAAACCTTACCATTACCTCATGCTTAAATGTTAGAAATCCAATTACAACATAAAGCAATGTCCAATGTGCTTAAATGTCAGAAATCCAATTACAACATAATACCATGAGTAGTGTAACTTAAATGTTCATTCTTCAAGACTGTCCTGTGAGCGTTGTAATTAGTATTCCCAATGATTTTACTTAGTTGTTCTTATAAAAAAAATATATTTTCTTTTATTCCTAATTACTTGTCCATTTTTAAATTCACATTCATACCTATTAAGAAAATAATAATAATTGACACAGTGAGTTTACCATTTTATTTCTATTAATTATAAAGTAGATGAATCAATAACTTAAGATTTTAAAAAAATTCTACATTTTTAAAGCAAATTAATTGAAGGTATAATAAGTAAAAAAAATTCGTAATTTCTTAATTTGTCAAGATGGACAACTAATTATTTACCATTAAAAAGGAAAACTGATAATTCAAAAATTGAGGTATAATTAAGTGTTTCCATATTAACCTTTGCTCATAAATATGAAGAGGTATTAATTTAATTTAATACAAACGAGGGAAGCATCAAATTGAGCGCAGCGATAAATGAGTGTAGGAAAAATGCAAAAAATAAAATGAAGAATGAGAGTGGGAAGAGAGAAGCTGGGTGTACGAAAATGAAAAAGCAATAAACAAGGAACGCGTGTGTTTGTGAGCTGATTTTCAATTCCTTTTTTGTTTGAACGGAGATTCATGAGAATCGAAATATTAGAGTTTTCAATTCAGGGAAGTTTTGTGTTTAACCATGCTTATTCGTGTATTAATAACACCGTGGTTTGCTTGAATTGAAGGATAGAGGTGGATTCACTGAACGAGTTACTATATATCTAACGTTTGTGTTGCCATCACCTTACTATAGAGGCATTTTGGTGGCTAGAAAGGAAATAATGTAGAATTAATGCCCATGGTATAAAGGATCTTCTTCTACATAGAGTATATAGTCTTCCCATGGTTTGAAATTTTAGCTTTTTGTAGTTTCTTTTTTCAAGTATGAAACTAGTAGGAGTAGTGATTAGCTTCACTTTTACTTGGGTTATCTTCACTAGGTAGTACTTCAGTTCTTTCATCACAGTTGTAGTTTTTCAAACTTGTTCTGAAAAACGATTTTCTTTAGTTGAGGGTGTATCTCTGAGTCCACTGCTCTGTTATTGTTGTTGGAGTAATTAGCTAAATTTTAGTATTTTACGTCATGTATGCAACTTATCCAATTACAGAATCAATTCCAAGCTACGTTTCTTTGTTAAGGGATCAGAGATTCATAACCTACGTGATATATACTACATTTCTGCATAAACAGAAAAATAATATGATTATACATATTGCAGATTAGGATGTTGAATCAATGCTTTGCTACTTTTTAGTAGGGTGGGCATTCAATTTTTTGTTTTGTTTTTCGGTTATGGCAAAGGTATATTGAATAGTTAGTTGGTTCGTTGTTATTCCAAGTTCTTGTTGGTACGAGTCTGATTAAGAATGCACTATTTTATGTTGGACAGTGTATTACAGTTGAGTAAACTTGCTCAGCTGGGGAGTTTCTGAATCCTAAACTATCCAAAAAACATAGGTTTTTTTCTTTGTATAATCTGATAGTTGGTGTTGAGAGATGGAGAAATACAAATTGCAATTAGTGTATGGGACAGACATGTGAATAATAGCGCGAGGAATCGAAGAGAGGGAAGCATTGGGTATAATGGGGATAGTTGTGTGGAGAAACAGAAGAGTTGTCTACTTGTCTCTCAGTCAAAAATGAAGCTATGGATGATAAGGTCTACAACAATGGTGTTGTTGTGGATCTTGCTTGGTCCTGTTGACGATATTGGGGAGCTTTTGGGGCCTAGCTAACTCAAAATTGTTCCAAGTATACACTACATATACACTCCGTTACATATTCTTTCGTATGTATTTTTAACTTACAAGCTCATATATCGGACTGATAATATAATCCAGAATGCATAAAGATTTGTTATGTGATCCCATAGCTGCTAAAACTTCATAATCTTGAAATGCTATACAAATTTAATTGGTTGCATTTCCATAATGATATTAAGGTAATCCACATACACACTTAGAAATGAGATGGAACAAATCATAAGCCAGTTAAATAATCTAATGGCGTATAGGGAACTGCAGATATAATGGGTCCTTTCTGACTCTCTCATAATCAGATTAGAGTTATTTACTGTCCAATGTGCTTACAACAACAACATACCGTAGATCAGAGTTATTTACTGTCCAATGTGCTTACAACAACATCTTTCATGAAATTATCAAAACTTCGCAGGAACATTGACTGCAGAAGTAATGTATTTGAACACTTTCGCGTGTGTACACGCAATATTGGTTATAGCATGAAAGGAGCAAAGGTAATGTGTAAACAATTAAAACAACAAGGGAAAAGAAAAAGACACATCTGTAAACTTGCTGGATGAGAGGTTTGCTTTGCCTAAAGATTGGCAACAGAGGAGGCGGATTTTATCTTCACGATTGGCAGTTTTGACTCTGGATTTTTCACCAGAAAAGCAGGAACAAATAGTAAACTTGGACTAGCAATTTGCCTTTTCATTTTTCTTCCATGAATTGATCTACATTCTAGTGTGCTTTTCTACAGCAAATTCAACTTCTTCAATTACTATCACTCGCTTCTGTAGGAATCAGTTTATGTAGACAACCTGCTAAAGTGAAAAATGGAGCCATAAACATGTGTCTACAACAAATTGAATATAGTGATACTTTTCAGCAAAGGCAAAGAGTGTAAGAGAGAAGATATCAAGCTAGAGCAATACCCTAATTAGGTAGAAAACACAGTTGCAAGAAGGAACAGATCAATTCAGAAAAATCATGATCTCGATGCAAATATATACTTGGCAACATAGCAGCAGGAGAACGCAAAATGTACCTCAATGAAGCAAAAATTGGACGGACTCGTTCAAATATCTCTTCCTGAGTTCCAGTACCATCGACCTGCAAGAAATTGTTGATGAATAAAAACTGCTACACCAATAAGGAGCTTGGTTCCAGCTGAGCAGGATAAGTCAACAAAAACCACTGACAAATTCATAGCACCTTTTTTCAACATGAAAGGGAAACGAGGTGAGAATAAAAAAGGCCCGTTGAGCAGAAATTGGACATTTTTGAACTACTTGTCATCCTTAGAGAGAGTACCTTGTAAAGCTTTCCTTTCATGGCATAGTGGTTGGCTACTGGAAGAGTGATAGCTTTATATACCTTTAGGCGCTCCTTGACTGTATGTTCATTATCATCAACTCGCCCCTGAAAACAAAATGTTATGTTATTTTTTCCTCTTCAGAATGAAACTAAAACATAAAAGCATATGGCATTCACTTTTTCTTTTAATAAGTATTGACATCACCTCGTTCCGGTTCAATACTCGTTTGACCATTACTTCTTCAGGGCAATCAAAGAAAAGCACAAAGTTCGGTTCAGCACCAATCTGCATTTACATCTGAACTTCAAAATCTTAACAATCAACTACAGGATCACTGCATCACAGTGCAGTGGCTAAACTAGCAAAAGTTCCTTTTACACAACTAAACATTCCTAGAGTATAACTTAATAGATAATGCTCATTATAATAAATAAAGATAAGAATCTAATTAAAGAAACTTACAATCCTCTCATACGCCACTCTATTTTCTTCACTTCTTGGGAAACCATCTATTAGAAACTTACGATTTTCAGCTGATTCAATTGCCTTTTTAATCAGTTTGACAGTCACCTCTGATGGAGCAATACTTCCTTCCTTCATTAACTTTTGAATCATGGCACTGAATTTAGATAGAATGACATTACAAATTTTTTCTGGAAATGAACTAAAAATCGACAATGAGAAATGGAGTTCATACCCATTCTCGGAGTCAGAATGCATCTCTTTCCTCAATAGATCTCCTGCACCTATGTGATCGAACCCAAAAGTTTCAGCAATCTTCAGGCATTGAGTGCCTTTACCACTACCAGGACCTCCTAAAAGGACAGCAAATACTGCTCAGTAATTCTATATTTTACCCAAATAATCTAGTAAAATAGTCATTTTGTCTATTCTCATGTATAATCATGTGATTTTAGCTGAAAACTGTCATTAAGAAGGAAAGAATCAACTAAACCCCTCATAGTTATTAAACAAACTGATTGTAGGTTGTCTGCAAAGGAACCTATGTTTATTCACTTTCCACTACAAACTAGCAAAGAATGAGATGAAGGCAGACTCTTCAGCAAACTTGACAAATTTCTGATCACACAAGCATGTGTAAGATGGACAATATGTCGCAACGTTAAGGATTAAAAACTGGTTTAAACAAAAAAAGTGCTATGAGCATAGGTAGCTCAACAACAGACATAATACGCAATATGACATGTTACTTCTAGACATATTCTCTTCCTTCCAACAAGAGTGACCTAATCAGTATCATGAAAAAGTCCATCTCGCCATAAGGATATCCTTTGTACCTCATTATCTTTTGCTTAATGTTATACATAATTAAATAAGAATTAGTTGAGAATTATGAGGTCTCAAATTCAAATTCCGCAAAGACAAAAAACACTAGTTGATTTTTAGTCAACTGTCCTAGCCGTGGTAGACAGAGTTAGCTGGTCCCTTTTGCTGCTAGGAGGTGGCAGGAATTTCCATGGAATTAGTAGAGGTGCACAAAAGCAAATTACATGGAATTAGTTGAGGTGCAGAAAAATGGCCCGAACACCAGGGTTATCAAAAATGAAAATCAGTGTCAAAATTCTCAAAAAAAAAAAAAAAACTTGTATTGTTCCATCCCCTCTCACCCTGTCCCGGACCAAAACCCCCCGAAAAACAGGAGAAAAATAAAATATTTTAACAAACAACTACAAAAGAGTAGCACATCTATCTACTTAAGAGGTTGGAGTGATATCTATCTCAGATGAGCTACAATCAGGATAGATTTAACTGAGATCACATGAGAGATAAATTAATCAAATTTTCAAAGAGATAAAAGGAGATTTAGCTTTTAGTGTCCGAATAGCGCACAGTTATTATTAGACTAAAATGCGAAATTAATTACCCAATACAAAAGCGACAAAAGGACTATTTCTTCCGGAATTACTTTCACCTTCTACCTACATGCATTCGAGGGAAAAAATTCAGTAGTCAATAACATTTTGTAGAAAAAAAAAACATTTCAGAGATGATTAAAAACAAATACAAGACATTAAGAGAGAGATAAAATGAATAACCGGCGGTTTGACAGTTTCAGTACAAAATGCTTGACAAATCTTCAGCTCATCAGCTCTTCTCACCTGGAGAAATTGAGAACAATATTGAGAGATTTGCAGCAGCAAAACTACAGAGATTTGATCAATTTGTGAAGTAAAATTACCTGTTGAAGATGCGAAAAGAATAGAGGGAGTGAAGTGAAACGCCTCCTCCACATCTTCGATCGGTGTTTCGTTTTCTGGATTTGGGTTTGAATGGCGAAAGAGCGTTTGTATTAAGCACGTTGAGTGAGTGTAAAAGCGTGAGTCCCATAAACAATACAATACCTGTCTGCACGTTCACTCGCATAAACGCTGCAACACTTTCAGGGCCGATTAGTTCCTTCTAGATCGGCTTGCCCCTTCTTCAATTAGATATTTGAGTTTAGGCTAGGCCCAAGGCCAATTAACTCTATTTCGAGAGCTTCCATCTCAATTATTTATGATGTAATTTTAATATTATCTAAAATATAATATACATATTTATGTGATAGATATATTATTTATTAAAACTTAAAATTAAATATTTTTTTTTTTAAAGATGGTATGGAGCTATGTTAATTCCAATTTAAAATGCATGCCCTCTCTAAGAACAAAACAAAAACACCCCTAAATCACAATTTACATAAAATATACTTAACGTAAATGAGCACCTTTGTTTTTTGTTTTCGTTCTAAATTAGGATTGTTTAAATTCAAATCGAAAAAGATATTTTTAATTGTCATAGTAAATTATTAATTTAATGATTTGATAAAAAAATTTAATATTTTTTTATTAATGTATAGATTTCGTAAAAATTTAAATTATATTTTTACAGATAACAGATACTTTGATAATAATGAAGGATAAATCTGGTTGGTCCATTGTATTTTAGTACTTGGGTTATGCAAATTATACAAAATCAACTAATTCCTTCTGTATCAAATATACCGGTAGTTATTTTCTACTTGCCATATATCTTTCGTAATATTATCGTGTGCACTTTGTTGTTAATAATTACTCTAAATTGGTAGATGATGTTTAATTTAATGAAATTTGATTTCTAAGTTCAAATTACTTTATAGATACTACTATATTAGATTCCGTTATATGTAATTGACATAGAGAATTTTTTTATGTTTAATTTTAATAGTTAAATTGATAATAATTAATTAATATCTTAATAATTTAATATGTCTAAAAAAATGATAATCAATAAATCAATTTGATGACTTTTAAATTGAAACTGACTCGAATTAATTGACACTCAACTCTATTCTAAAGTACTGACTCGACACTTTCACGTGTTAATTATGATATATGTTTTGTCAGTTAGTAATATATTTAGGTGGACAATATCTATTTCATGCAAGTTTAGTCATTTCAATAGCTAGCCCACCTCTTAGTAAAAAGTCCCTCTCTTTCTTATACCATTTGGCCCAAAAAACAATAATCTTGGAATTGCTTTGCTGATTAAATGAAACTAGGAAAAGGTGGTCTTTCAAAGTATAGCTACTTTTTTTAAAAAAATTTAATTTGAATATGAGTTTGAATTACTAATGGTGCAAAAAGAAAAAAATCTAGAAGAGCGTGAAAATAAAGTGTTTTGCTTTTTTATAGTCTTTTATTATAATTAGTAAACACGTGAAAATAATTTAATTATTTTTTTATAGCTATAGTTTAATAATTACAATTCATAGCTACATGTTATATGGAGGAGAAAGGCGAGCGAGACTGAGAAAGAAGAGAGGCAAGAGAGAGGCGGAAAAGAGCGGGAGAAAGGTGAATGGTATAGTATATCAGTTAGATAATTGTATATTATACATATGCATTGTATATATGGCAAGCGAGATTGGGAGAGGGAGGAGAGAGGCGAGAGAGATTAGGAGAGGGAGGAGAGAGGCGAGCGAGAGAGGGCAGAGAGTGGGAGACAGGTGAATTGTATAGGTATATTAGTTAGATAATTGCATATTATACATATGTAATTGTATATATAGCAAGCGAGATAGAGAGAGGGAGGAAAGATGCGAGCGAAATTGGGAGAGGGAGGAGAGAGGCTAGCAAAATTGGGAGAGGGAGGAGAGAGGCTAGCAAAATTGGGAGATGGAGGAGAGAGGCGAGCGAGAAAAGACAGAGAATGGGAGAGAGGTGAATTTTATATGTATATAATTGTATATTATACATATACATTTGTATATACGGCAAACGAGATTAGGAGAGAGAGGTGAGAGAGATTGGGAGAGGTAGGAGAGAGACGAGTGAGAGAGGGCAAAAAGTGGGAGTGAGGTGAATTATATATGTGTATAGGTTAAATAATTGTATATTATACATATATATTTATATATTTTGACGAATTATACATATACAAACGTGACGAATTATAAAAACTCAAAGTCAGCCCACGCAATTAATGTATAATGTTAGTCACGAATATTAATCATAGCAATTATGTCTATGATAAGTAATTAAATAGTATAAATTTTTTAATCGGATAATTTTCTCTATTATTTATTTTTCACGTTGGGCACGTGAAGAAATAAAGTTGACTTTTTAGAGATATAAAATATCTTAATTATTTGTGGACAGGTTTAGAAGTCTACAAGAGTAATTGTCAAGAAAAAGTATAATATTGATACTAAAAAGAAATTATGATAGTCAAACCTTATGATAAACAAATAATATTATTGTAATAAATCGTTATTTTGAAAGTGATCTCTACCTATCAGTGAATAAAGTAATCAATTTAGAATTCTAAGTTCATCCGAAAATGTGAACTATATGGGTAGTAAAGATTTTAAGATAGAAATGGCTATTACGTTAATTGTTTTGATTAGCTTTTATTAATGTTAGAAAATAATGACCTTCTAATTTTGAGTAATGAATTTTGATTGTCTTTCAATTTCGGTGAATAAACCTAAAAGCTATGCTTATTAAGCATGTATCGAGCGAGACATTTTTTTATAAGTTCAAAATATACAAATATTTTTTTTCAAAATTCACCAATAGTGAATTAAACAAAAACAAATTTTTACAAGACAAAAACTTATCAAGTCTAAAGAGCCTGAAAAGCCAAGAAACTAGGCCCAACCTATAAAATTTGCAAAAACAGAAAAAGGAACAATAGAAAAGGAAAGGTATAAATGACATCTAAACTAAATCTTTTCAGAGCTATGTAAATCGAGAAAAGAATCGAGTCAAGCTTTAGGGTGTGTTTGGTACGAGTTTTCCTGGAAAATAATTAGATTTTGGAATTATTTTCTCATGTTTGGTTGGTGAGTAGAAAACATTTTTTGAAAATGATTTTTAGTGTATGATTTATGAATGAAAAATATTTTTGAGGAACATCTTTTATTTTTACTAGAATACAAAATAAAATTTTGAAATTGAAAATATTTTTTTTTTAAATTGATGTTTTTCTCCAAAAAAATATAATTTGAAATTGGATGAGAACTTTGGAAAATGTTTTCCTTAATTTTTGAAGGGAAGTTATTTTCCTTAATTTCGAGGAAAATGAATTGATTTGGAAAACATTTTCCAAAATTTTTGTCCCAACCAAAAATAAGAAAATTGGAAAACATTTTTCTTCATATCAAACACACTCTTAATGAAGTTCAATTTGAGAGATTCGAGCCAATCATTTAATTCTAGGTATAATAGATTGGTAATTAAAATAGTGTTCCAAGATCTTGGATGGTTTATTTAGGATTTTTAAGCAATTCGAAAATGTTGAATATTGCTACTACGACAATCAAATCATTGCTAACAGTTATCAGAGATCCACACATCATCTCCAAAGGTAAGCAATTTGTTGTACCACTGTAGACTTGATATGACATAGTAAAAGTGGATTTTTTATCTAATTTTTTTTCTGAAATTTTTTCTTTGAATAGTATTTATTAACGTATCTGATATAGTAGGACCATTATTGAAACAATTTTTTGTGGTATTATGTAGACAATGGCTTCTATAAGAGTTATTTTTACATGAAAAATTGTTGAAGACTATTTTTCTCTCCATGATCGCAAAAGTATTGTCATCATTCCAATTCTTAGTATGTCCTCATTTATCTTGATCCCAATTGTTATCTTGTATCTTGATTTTGATCGCAATTGTTAACTTGTCCTTATTGGTCTTGGTTCCAAGCATTAGCTTATGCTTCTTCACAGTTTCGAGCTTTAGTTTGTGCATATCATCATTTCAATTATTTACTTGTTTTGAGTCCTCTTGAGCGATCTCTCCCTTTTCAAGTAAAAAAAAATAATTGTAGGAGTCATTGTTTGCATAATACCACAAAAAAAATGTTTCATTAGCAGTCCTATGACACGTTAATAAATATTCAAACTTCAAAGTTGATTTAGAAAAATAATCGAAAAAAAAATTGATGAAACTTCCACTTATATTATGACATATATCAAATTTACATTTGTACAACAATTCACTTGCCTTAGCTAGCAGATGATGTGTGGATTTCCAATATCTGCAAGCAATGACTGAACCATCTCAGATTGCTTTAAAATCCTAAATAAGACACCAACAAATCTCACAAGTGCAAAATCAAATTTAGATTAAGACTCACGTATATTCCGTGCACAAAAAGAATAAGTCAATTCATTTTACCTAATAAATTTATATCTTGGTCACTCTCTTTTCTTGACTTTTTACAATTCTAATAGAAGAGAACTTTATATAATAAAGAGAAAAAATATTTTTTTTATCAATGAGAGACTTATATTTTTTCACATCACACATGAAAATAAAGGCGAAAGAAAAACACGCAAGAATAAAGAGAGGATGCTACAAGAATTTCTTTATATTTTGCGTTACAAAAGAAATTTTTAATGCGAACATTCCCCCACCAATAGAAAGATAAATAATAAAATTAATTTCTAAAAACAACAACAACATGTATTTAAGTGTCAATATATATCAATTTGAATTGACACATATAGTATAATAACTATATCTACAAAGTGAAGTACTCTTGAATTGAATGGATTTAAGGTGAGACTCATACATAGCATATTCTTAATAAGGAAAGGAAAAATGACCCACAATTTCTCTTTTATTCTTTGCTTACAAAAGAATTTTTGAAGATCAATATGATACCATTAATATCTTTTAGAAATATCTAAATATTCTAGAGGTTCAAATATTTATAGTAGATAATAATTGTTTTGTTATCTTTTAGCTTAAAATTATCCTCGGAAAAGGAAAATATTTTATGGTGTATGAGGTATGTGACGTAATAGTTGTATGAGGAAGTTTTTTAATAGAAAAAGTACATTTGTAGGTCCCATACTATATTAAAATTAGCATCTCATTATTTCTTAAAATTAATATTTGTTTTTCTTGCCTTTTTTTTTAGCTCATAATACGCATTTGTCAAAAAACAAATCAAAGATATATATATATATATATATATATATATATATATATATATATATATATATATATATATATATTTATATCAATTTAAATTTGAAGTCAAATAATTACGTACTTAAAAAAGTTAAACTAAGATACGTGTACTTAACCTTATAAAAAATAATTGTTTTTAGTTTTATAATAAATATAAAGAGTTATTTAAATTATATCAATCAATTCTCTCTTGTTTTTCATTCTACTCTCTCCATCATTTTATTTTGACTATTTTTTTCTCGAAATTTAAGCTATAAAATGTATTTTTTTTCATATGCTAACATGATAAGAATTGCAACTTATAGTATTTTTGGTTGAATTGCAACTTATGTGGGAAGGACTATTTATGAACAAACATTATAAGTTGTAGTTCTTATGTTAATATAAAAAATAAAAATATACTTTAAAATATTAATTAAATTTCACATTGCTTGATTTGAAGAATAAAAAGATATCACATAAATTGACGGAAGCAGTGTTTTGGACGACGAGAGGCGACAAGGTCCTGCCTCGTCAAGTGGCGAAGCGAGGCGTGGCGAGCGACGAGGCGAGCGGCAAGGCGCTCACCTTTTTGAATCGAGGCGCCAATTAATACCAAAAATTAAAAATATTTAATTGCACATATAATAATTAAAATTTCAATAGCAATTACATATCTTACAAATAATATAATAATTACTATAGAAAGAATTATTATTTTTTTCGAAAAAATAATGGACAACAGTCACAGACTCACAGCACAGTGAAAACAGAAGGCATTTTACAGTAATCTGGGACAAAACAGAGAGTGAAGAAAATAGAGGGAAAAAAGAGTAGTGAAGAAAACAGAACTGAAAGTCTGAAACGAAAATTAAAGAAGAAGAACAGAAAAAAGAGGTATACCTCAGGTCTTCAGCAGCAACCACTCGAAGATGATGGAGACCAGGAGAGGAGATCGTGAGGGGAAGAGAGCCTGGGAGAAGATTGCGCAGCAGCAAATTTTGAAAATATAAAAAAAAGCCCTAATTTTGACTAATATTGTTGAGTCAAATATTTTTTTTTAAAAAAAATAAAAAAGGTGCCTCCTTTTCTGGCGCCATTAGGTCGCCATGGGCCGCCTTTTGCATACCGCCTTGCCTCAGTGGGGAATGGCGAGGAGGCCTCGCCTCACCTCGCCTCTCGCCAAAGGCGATGAGGCACTCGCCATTCACAACACTGGACGGAAGAGTATGTATATATTTAAATGTTTATGAAAAATTTTGATTTTGGGTTACATTAAGAATTTAAATATTTATGAAAAATTTAGATTTTGGGTTACATTAAGATAGTACAAAAACTTATATAATTATTTGTGAAAATTATTTATGCTTTTTCCATTATATTTTCTTGTGAATATTTGATGAATTTAAGTATATATGAATTTATTGAAAGAGAAAAAAAAATTTATACTCCTTTCGTTTTTCACATTAGGAGTATTAATTTTTTCTTTTACGGATTCTTTATAAAATTATAAATAAAAACAATACTTTATAAATTTACTCCTTAAGAATTGTTTTGCAATTTTACAAATTTTGTTTATATTTTAGAATAAATAATTATAAATATAATGAAAATAAAAACAAAAATATAATTTAATTTGTCAATTGACAAATAATTTTTAATAATTATTTTTAGAAATGTAAATAATCAATACACGAAAGAAACATAACATCAAACATTCAAAGGACGACGAATTAGGCTTAAATTCACATTTTTTATAAATAAAATTATTTTTAGAAAAAAAAAGGAAAGAAAAAGAAAAGATGTTGAAAAATTGAAGATTTAATCGAAGAGAGATAAATGGATTTGACCCATTTTTCTGAAAATAGAGCCCAATAATCCACTTGGCAAATTCTAAGAGAAACCTTATACAATTTGTTATCCGCCATATCATATCTATCCCTTATTCATTATAAAAAATTTTCTAGACAAATATAAATAGATATGACCTTGGTCATACATTCGTAATAAAACCAATTCAATAAAAACTCTTTTCCCTTACAAAGTTTTTTTTCCCCTACTATTCTCATGAGTGAAGTCTTATTAATCACTTTTACAAAGGTGGCTTTTAGAAAGTTCATTTTCGTTTTATATTCTATAGTTAAATGGTTCGGTATACTTCTGTTACAAATGAGAGAGAGAGTGAAACTCCAAGATTACTACATTCATCACTATTTCTTCTTCTTCTTTTCCCTTTGTCTGATCTAATTCTGTCTTTGGGAGTTACTGAGAATTTGATACAAGGAGAAGAGCAAAACAGAAAAAAACTTCTGTCCTCACTTGGACAGAGAAAAAGATGGTAACCAAGTCATATTGGAAACAGACAACTCCGGAAGGCTTTACTTAACATTATTACTCAATTATAAGGCGAACAGAGAGTTCCTTCGTTGAAATCTCTATCAACTTCTTTTCGTTGCATAACAGATATGAAATATGAATGATAAAAGAAGAAAACATCAAGGAAGAACGATGAAATGACTATTGGAACGTCCAATTATAGGAGGAAAAGTAATATCAAGATGAGTATTGATCCGAGGACTAAACTGTTAGATAACTAAATTTCAGCAAATGTCTTTTACTGTAGTAACAATCAGAAATCAGAGTTTCTGGAGATCAAAGTGATTGGCTGATTGCTTGTAAAACTTCCATCTTCTATCAACATACTATATTCTTGGTAAGGGAGGAGCAACTTTGATGGCCTCCCAATATTGATTTGGTTATGCCTTTGTTTTCCCCAGAGTTTGGGTTTGATATTGAAATTTTGAGAATCTAGGCTTGGGGTTACCAATAGCAGGGACAAAGTCAAGAATACCAGAGATGTCTACTATTTGGACTGCCACAAGCATTGTCAGTGATTCAACGGCCATTTCATCCTGAACACTGATAAACTGCAAAATTTTACCATATTGAAGACCACTACGAACAATCCCTAACAAAGGGGGTTGAGGAGTAGGGAAGGGTGCAATTAAATGGTATCTACATATTTTCCACAGCATTGGGGATCGCTTCAGTCCTCCTTGAAATACATCACTGAATGTCAAAGCGGTACCATTTGCAGCACAACCCTCAATTTGGCAGGACGCGGACCTTTTAAACCAAATGATCAACATCTCTTCACCTGAGGCCTTAGAGCTGAGGTGGAGGATAGATCCTATTACGGTTGATGCCATCACATTTTTGTCGTGGAAATGCTACTCAAGCACTTAGAAACAAAGAGAGACAGCATGTAACTGCAACAGCAACAATCTCTTTTTCTCAAGGAACCGATGGGTTTGCAGCTTCTACTGATTCTTTAGAGTTCTTTCCAATTAAATCGTAATTAATAGACGCCAGCTGTGACAAGTTCTGGAAATACCAAGAAAGAAAGATGGAAGTCAAATGAGATAGAGAAAAGAGGTCAGTTAGTACATTAATCAGAAAAATATAGTAACTAAATATATCGTGTTCACTAGTTCCTCTCAAACAGCAGCAAGAACATCAGGTCACATGTGCTTGTCAATCAATACTCAACAATTCATCAGAATATGTAAAACAAAAACAAGAGATGGCTTCATATCCCTGAATGTTATTCAAACAATAGGGTAGTAGCAAGGAAGAATTTCTCACCTTAAACGAAAAGTTACTGAAGGAGTAATTCACATTCAGGGAAGGGGTACTAAAGTCTGCTAGATTGCCGCATTCATCTCCCTGTTATGACAAATTCTGAGTTAGAACAGTGATAACAACAACATATACCAGCAGTTAGTGGGTATAGAGAAAAGAATTCTAATGTTAATTTATGTATTTGAATATCAGAGGGTCAAACGGCAGGCAGGTATAAGCCAGTAGTCCTTCTCTGTTAGAAAGCCAGGTCATAATCAAATTTTAGACTTTGATATGCTCTGCAAATCTGAGAAAGGTATACCTCTTCATCTTGTGGATTGCTGTATGAACTGCTGCCAAATGAAGCACTGCCACTCTCGCTCAACTCATAAAAATCGCTACCTCCATGGACATTCTCATCTTCTGGGTTCCAAATGTAACGGCTCATAAAATAACTAGTGTCATGTGCATCAGCAGATGGGACAAACGTAGCCTGTCGAAATTTAATTACAGCATTATTATTCCTCCACTGAATAAATCAGTTTTATTGGAGAGTGGAGAGAAGACAGAAAGAGAAAGAAAACCTTTTGCCTTGCAAGTGTGTCCCAGTTGATATCCCTAAAGAAAGGGAGTCGCTTTACCTATTAAAATAAAGAAGGTAAAAAGGAATAAACTTGAATTTCTTTTACATTTTGCATTTATAGAAGCAGCTGGATTACAGTGTAACTTGTTAATGGGAGATTTTTACCTCTCCTGACCCTGTTGCACCTAACCTTTGAATTGGGTTTTCGTTCAACAACCTTACAAAAGCAAAAATAAAGTTAAGTACAGAAGCAGGCAGCTGCCCAATCAGGCATCAAGTATCTTCTTGATAAAAGCTACTGAGACTGTTATGAGTAGTATAGATAGAATATTTAAACATGTGAAAGAAACTGGTAAATATCAACCTTTTTTTTTGTATTTTTCCAAGAAAACATATAATAACTCCGAGGGTAGATGATAGGGGTTTCGTTGGCCTTGCCGATTCAGAACCACAATCATTTCTGGTAATTAACTAAAACCAAGACCTTTGTTTCAAGACTTACTTGTTAATCAAGTCATATGCTTCTAAGCTCATTTCCTCTGGTATCTTGGGCCAAGGTATGTCCCTGTTAATGATATTGTCAAAAATTTGCTGCAACAAAATAGGAGCTTGATATTAGATTCTATCAGACTTTTAGGAATAATGCACAAGTACCCCTCAATCTATGTGCGAAATCTCAGAAACAGATTTATACTATACTAAGGTCCTATTACCCCCGAACTTATTTTATTAATAAATTTTCTATCCCTTTTTGGCCTACGTGACACTATATTATGGGCCCAATGTTGATTGACTTTTTTTTTCAAGCTAGTGCCACGTAGGCCGAAAAGGGGTAGAAAATTACTTATAAAATAAGTTCAGGGGTAATAGAACCTTAGTATAGTATAAGTGTGTCTCTTGGATTTCAGGCATAAGTTGAGGGGTACTTGTGCATTTTCCTATACATGTCAAACGATATAAAAAAACTACTATGAATTGTCAACTCATTAGCAAACTTCCTCAAAAGTCAGATGAAATGAATATAGAGAATTTGGCCAATTGAAGCCAAGAAAAACTACCACACACAGAAAAGCCCTTATTGAAAAACCCAAATAACAAGCAGAACGAATAAAATAAAGTTAAAAAGCATTTGGCTCTTAAATAGGTTCATACAATTAATATAGCAGCACCAACAGAACATAAAGAACCTAATCGCTCCTCATGAAGTAATCTGTTTCGAAACAATTGGTCATAGATCCTAGAATTAAAAGCACCGGAAAAGCAATCTGTTCCAAATTTTAACAACCAAAACATATTCTGACGCATTCAGAAATAATTGTATTGCACTCAAGAATGTATGACAAAATTAGCACAATGTAGTTGGCGCAACCAATTATATAACTACATGTTGCAGCACCCCAGGACTGTAAACTTAACAAAATAAGAAACAGGATACCCAACTATAAAGAAAAACACTCAAATGTGGATATTTTAACCAGAGGTCTGAAGGTTGGTTGTAGCACGAACTAGGAGAAGGAGAGGTAGACTGGAAAAGAATTAGGAGGAGGTGATTAGAATGGACATAAGACAACTTCAGCTTATTAAGGACATGATCCTCGATAGGAAAGTATGGAGGTCAATGATTAGGGTAGAAGGTTAACAGGTAGCCGAATGTTGTCACACTTTAGGTGGGAGAGGCAGGGGCTAATCCCATCTCCTCTCCTTTATTAGTAGCAGTATTTAGAAATCACATAGTTTCTTATTCTTCAATGTGTTTTACTATTGGTTGATTCATTTGCCTTCTATCTCGATATTTTGTTGTCATGGTTTCTTACAAACCTGCTTTGAATGTTAGGATTAGCTTATTTTAAGTAGTTTTTGACACTTAAGCTATTTTTTATTTTTAGAGGTGTTTGGGGACAAAAAGTGTTTTTAAACACTTAGGGATCGTTTGGTTGGGAACAAGTTATTCCAGGATTGGTTATCTTGGGGTTAACTATCCTGGGATAACTTATCCAATCACTATGATATAAATGGTGGAATAAATTATCCAAACATGGCAATGGCAACCAAACAAGATACAAAAATTTCATCTCATCAACACTTATTTTTATCCCTCACACCAAAGGACCCCATATATTTAGGCCATAAAAGTAAAAAAATAAGCTAAAAGCCAAAAGCTAGTGACCAACTTATGGCTGTTAGCTTATAAGCTACTTAAAAAAGTCAATCCAAACACACGCTTACTTCTCTTTTCAGACCAGGATCTATTGGAAACCGTCTCTCTTCTCCACAAAGGTAGTAATGAGGTCTGTGTACATCTTACTCTCCCCATACTCCACTTGTGGGCACACTACGTAAGTTGTTGTGTCCTTCCAGAACCATAAAGCTCATCCCTAGTGTGTTACAATCATGGAACAAACTCTCATCCATCTCTAAGGGGCGGGACCTAATGTTTTTATTATGAGTTCACGCAAAACTAGTACTGTTTGCGTTGTACTGAATTTTGATTAAGAAATTCACTAATATCTATAAATATTTGAGTAGGAACCCATAAACTTTAAATCCTGATTCCGCCTCTGTATCTCTAACATGTTTCTCCATCTATTCAACTATACTGTTTGGTGAAATTATATAGGAAGTTTAACATAGAGACTGAAAAAAGATACACACAATCATCCAAGTTCATGCTTCAAATCAACCTATTTGTCAGAGTCTACAATGAGGACTGGTCATCCTGCAAAACTATAAATCTGTGATATCCATCTTAGTGGGAAGAAAGTTGCAAAGAGAGGGAAATCCTGAATTAATGAAATTGTTTTCCATTTTTTTTCCTTATATTTGAAAAGCATTCAACATTGATATAATCTTGCATCTAAAATAGCCTTTAATATATTATTCAACATTAAAATAAAGTAACAAGTAAAAGAATAGTTAACTCTACAAAAGATAAAACTGCTGAGTTGTTATAAGGCATGCCGAGGCCATGTCTGCAAATTATCAGACACAAAACATACCTGAGGATGTTCTGCATTAAAAGGAGGAATACCGACAAGCAGCTCAAACAAAATGACACCCACGGACCACCAATCAGCTGTGGCACCTAGAAAAGAAAAATAGATTTATTATAGCAGAACTCATAATGGAACAACTTGTATAAAAATATATGCAATTTCTCTCCTACTAATCAGACACAGCTTGGATTAAGAAGATAACGGTGTTGGTTTTACTTAACAAATTTTTAGGTGAAAGTAAAAACTTCCAAAATAGTTCTCAAAAGCTGGTTTGATATGAAACAGGACGTGTCTAAATGTGAATTCTTGACACTAGTAATGGAGATAGAAGAGGTGTAGAAGTTCGTCAAACTCATTCAGATGTTCCAGAGGGAAGTGTGCTGCATAAACTGGGAAAAGGGAGTAGTTTGTGACGATGGGTCCATACCATGTCCCATGCCAAGAAGTATCTCGGGTGCTAGATAATCAGGGGTGCCAACAACTGCATTTTTCTGCCTCTGTTCTCTTTTGATTGAATTTTCATCCATCTTGGATCTATCTTCCCCAAGATAGGCAGAACTTGGAACTGATGGTCCTGCTAAGTCATCAGTGCTATTGATGAGACCAACCTTTGAGAGCCCAAAATCTGTTAACTGTAATTATGAGGATTAGATAGTGAGAACTAGGAACTAAAAGAAAATGCAAGTTACATAAGATGTTGTCAAGCTCAATTGCCTGAAATTCAGCTCAACTTAACGACAATAATTCCAACACACAAGCTTTTGGACCTTTAAAAAATTAAAAACAGTAGTAGTCTCATAAAAGTATCTTTTACCTTGATGTGACCGCTTGGACTAATCAACAAGTTATCTGGCTTCAGATCTCTATGAATGATATTTAAAGAATGGAGATACTCCAATGCAAGAACCTGAAAAGGAAAAATAAGATCTATATACAACTTCTGAGAATGGTAGAGAAGTTGGTAGGGATGTCGAAGTTTAGCAAGCCTATTAAATTAGTCCTTACTAGTTCTGCAATGTATATACGTGCCATATCTTCCTCTAAGCAGCCCAGATTTCTCAGTAATGAAAAAAGATCCCCACCATTTAGGTACTCCATGACCAGATAAAGGTTCTCCCTGCATGTGAAGGAGTAAAAAAACCGGACCTGTTCACCCACCAGATAACCATTAGTATGGTGTCTTAGAAGTTCTTTGTTTCTTATATTAACAGTTTGATATATGTTAATTTCCAACAAACTAAACTTGGTTCACGAAGGAAGAGTATATCTGGCATTGACTAACCACAAAAGGATTGCGGACTGATATTAAAATGTCTCTCTCAGCCAGTATACTTTCTACTGAATTTTTGCGTATCATGTCAGCCTTTTTCAAAACCTGTGAAAAATAGGGTTGTTAAATTCAGGAGATGAATGGAACTACAACCTAAACTCGGTGGGAAAAATTCAGGGAAGGAAGCTTGCAGACTTTAATTCTGAATAAATTAGTGGATGGAACCATGGTGTATGTTAGTTTCAGCTAGTTGCAACACATGTGGACTGATAAGAACATCTCCTGCAAATTACTTGAAATTATTATCCTTCAATGGGATAAAATTTTTACCTTGATTGCAAATAAGTCACCTGTTGCCCTTTTCCTGGCGAGGAAAACTCTACCAAAAGCTCCTCTACTGATTGGTTTTATAATTTCAAAATCTTCAATAGATGTTCGTTCCTTGGACAATGTATTTATAGGGCTTGCACGCATACTGCGACTTGAATCATCTTCTGTTGAACTGTCCTCGTCACCTGTGGCATTGGATGCGTCCACTCTTTCATCTTCAATGTGCCCACAAAGCAATATATATTTCTCCCTGTAGAGTTTGAGAAAAGATGCTAAGTAGAACTGAAGTCGAGATGAATTAAAATTAAAACATTATCTCTTCTTAATTTTTGTGGATGTTATCAGTTTTACAAGAATAATAAAACTCACTGCAATAGTTTCTCAATACGTCTCCCAAAGGTCTCAACAACAAGAGCATCCACCTTCCTATCCTGGATTGCATATTTTAGGTCTTCAAGTCGGTCAAGCAAGTATTCCAGTGTACTGTAATCATTGTTGTTTGCATTGGAAACTGATCGAGCAATATCCAATAGCTTATTTATCTGCCATGATTCTCCACAATATAATACTTAATCAACATCCAATTGACAAACAAGGAGCCTATACTATTTAAACCGCAAGTAGGGTGGTACTAGGAGTACAAATGTCAAAACTATGACAACAACTAGAATATGAAAATAATGATCCAACAACTTATACTGTTTATAAAGATGCAAACCCCAATAGTAGCTTCGTTGGTGGTTCAATACTCTTACATATGCAAACCTGAGGTTCATCCTCAAGTTCCTGCTACTAACTTCAACATTTTAGGGCTAACTTGGTCCATTTGCGGTACTGCATCCCCTGTCTTTATTCTCACAATCTACCTTTTTTTACAAAAAATTTTCTTGAGAACACTCTTAATTACATTAAGTTTTTGCAAACAAATTCATGTAAATACAAAAGAAAAATATTATTCCAAAATATGAGCATGCTGCACAAGTTTGCCATAGTTTATAATAGTAACAATATGGGACTGCTGCCTGTTTGATTATTGGGTTCTAGGGAATTACTAGTAAAATAAAACATAGAAGTACAGGAGGTAGCCAGAAGAAAGAGAGAAAAGATGAAGTTTGGAAGAGGCAATTTTCAAGAGAACTCTCTTCTGAAGGACACACTAACCATGCCCTGGACCAAAAAAAGAGTTGGGAGGAGAGCGAAAGAGCACATACATGTAGTTGAAATTCTTCTGAAAGGGGTATCAACTATGTAAATGAACCAAAAGGACTTGGCACAAGGAAATCCTTGTCCTTCTTGTCAGGGCAGGATCTAGGGGGTGGGAGGGTGTTGACACGAACCCCTATGCAAAAAATTACATTGTATATATAAGGTAATGTTTTTATTTTTATGTATACATAAAGATTTTGAATTCCCTAAACATAATACTAGAGGTTGTCTTAGTAAGTTATGGAATTCAAAATTCAGCTCGAGTTCCACGTTCAAATCTCAAAGAGAACATTTTTATTTTTCAAAGCCCTTTAGTAAAAATCCAAGATACGTCGCCAGTGCATCATGTTCCAAAATATTCCTTTGTATTACTGCCACACTTCATTGATGATTTATTTTTAATTGAACTCCAGCTACCACATACAATCAAACCATAGCACTTTACTCAGTTTGATATTGGTATCTCATAATTGCTAGATATCAGCTCTTATACCATTTTTAGATTTTTTTCGTTCAAAGCAACAGGGATAATTATTCTGTCATAGTCCTCCCACACAACTTCTTCCAAATTCATATTACCAAGAAACCACTAAAGTTAACTCAAATCTAGAAAATAACCTATAAAACGAGAACTAGCAGAATTACATTAACTGTCAATTATACAGAAACAGATAAAGGCTCAACAATCTCTCGATCATAGAACTTTCTTATTAGAACATCCGTCACCATATGAATTAGCTGAACTTCCCATCAAGAATATTAAATATATTCGAGCCAGACAAGGAGGCAATAACAGTTGAAAATATATGATAGGCAACTTTGATGAATGATTTCAAGAACCATAACAGATAAAACAATGTATAACACAAAAAGCCTAATATATCTATAACTGATGAAAAGATTAAACACCAAATCCTGTAAATTTCAATAAGAAGAAACCAACTTTGCGATAATGACCTGTATTGGGGCATAAGAACAAGACCAGCCTTTGCCCAAGAAAAAGTTTCTTGTATTAGATTGGGATGTCCTACTCTCCTTAGCACAAATAGTTAAATTTGGGCTAAAAATATACTTTAAACAAAAACTGAATCTTTATACTTTGTATACTTCAGTGTACAGTATATCTTTCTTAACAGTTATTGAAAAGAAGCACAAGCAGCAATATGTAGAGGTTTTAGTAAAATGATTTTAGCTGTATGTAGTAGATTGCAAATGTAACGGTAAGATTAAGATGAGTAACCTCAAGAAAACATCCAGAAGTGAGAAGAAAGTACCATATATTTCATTTCATTTTCTATACCTGCTGATAACTTTCATGTTCAGATACCGTTATGCGTCCACTCAGCATCAGCTCAATCTGACCAGTTCGTGGAGTCACTAAAGGTGACCTGGGTGTTAAGCTCCCAGCTAATAACTGTTTTTTAGATATGTCAGTCAAGCTGTTGGCATTTTCCAGAAGACATCTACTATCAGACTCAGGAAGACAATCTAGCATGTCTTCAGAGCATCGTTGAGACAAGCCATTCTGCTTGACTAACAAGGCATTCAACTCTTCAGGCATATTCAAAGTAGACCCTCTTGATACATCAGGACTTCCTGCCCCTGTGTCTGTACTCTTTGGAGTCCATGATTCAAGTATTCTTTCAAGAGTATCCACAACTCTTTCTAATCGTTCATTTACTGTCCATCCCTTCAAATCACATCTATCAGCAATTGTACATATTCTTGAGTGCTGTTCTACGTATACAGTTGGTATTTCAACTTCGCATATTCGACAAATAAATGAATCTTCATATGACAAGCAAGGTTGATCCCACATTCCCCAATTTACCTTCTTAACCTTTGAAGTTTCCTCAGAATTCTCAGAAGGGCATAATGGAGTGTTTCCGAAGTGAGACATCTCCTCTTTGTGTTGCAGACTATCAGTCTTGTCCTTGGATGGGGTGGTTTCAGCAGAGTCATTGCCCCTGCGGCTTCTGTCAGCTGCAGAAGGAAGCTTTTTCCATGACGACATTCGATAGCTGTTTGCAGCAGAAGAAGCAACACTTTTTGCAGTGCTAACCTCCAAGGTATCTCCGACTTCATTTGTGCGGTCATGTTTGACAGGTAGATTGCTTTGCTCGTATCCTAGATACTTTTGACCTCTTCTTGCACTTAAGTCCTGGCTTTTTGATCCACTAATTCGTTCTGGATAAAATCCAAGGTCACTAAGTTGGTGAAAAGACAAAATGTGGTCTTCATCATAACCACTCTCCTTCTGAAACTGCACAAGTCTAGTGCAACGAGTGAGAATAAACAGAAGGCGGGTGTGCGCTTGCTTTACGGTTCCCACAGGTAACTCTTGACGGTGGTCATCTAGAGTCTGAACAATGCCTTCACACTTTGACCAGAATTCACTTGGTGGCATCTTAGTGCAACGCCTTGCTGTAACCAGCAAATCTTCCAAACTCTCTCTCCATTCAGGATGAGATTCTGAAGTCTTCTCAAGTATCCCAACCAAATCTCCTGCAAACATGCCTAGGTCAGAATTGACCTCTTCCTTTAATTTGTCAAATTTTGCTCGAACCATCACCATAATTTCCTGTGAATGGCATATCAGACAGTAAAAAAAAGGATAAGCATGTAAAGGGCCTCAGGCAACAAATGTGGCATAATGGGAGCTAAGAAAAACCAAAACATACTTCCATACGCCCTAGAGCACGAGACTTCCAAAATGGAAATGGGCGGACTCCTTTTGAATTTAGTTCATGAGAGAAGCTCTTGATATCTGGAACTCTCTTTCTACGACCACTGGTAGCTCGCAGTATAGCCTGAAAACGTGGAGATTGCATTTCCTTGGAAGAAGCTGCATGACTTCCCTATTTTGAGAAAAATTACAATGAATTTGCTTCACCAAATGATCGAATTAACCTTTTCCAAAAGGAATATAAAATCATGAAACAAAAGGAAATAAAGTAAAAGGTGAGTTCACCTCTGCACTTGAAATACTTGGTGGCGGCACTTTCAAAGGTCTTGACTGACTCCATGGAACTTTTTTACCTGAAAAATTATGCACTATTCAGAGTAGTAGTTATATGTTTCTTCAGTTATTTCTCATGTTAAATTTCAAAATTCTCAAACAATCTTCCGCAGCCACCACATTTGTAAATAACTGGTTTTCTTTCAGTACAAAGACAAGGGATCATAGGTTGTTTCCAAATTCTCTTATGACCTATATGGATGGAGACATTTAGATTTAAGAAGGTATTTCACATTTACAAGTTACAAAGTTATTTGAGATTTCAGATCCAAAGAGGTGAAAATATTCCAGGTTTTAAATTGAGATATACAAAATCCAAATTACTGCATCCAAACAAGCCCGAGAATCTTAATATTTCTTTCACAAGGATAGAATTAAAGGGAACACAAAATCCACCTTGTTCGGAAGAATTTTCAGCAGGATGTTGAACAACGGAGGATGATTTAGAGCCTACGCTGTCGACTCCATCAAATGGAGTTACGAAAGAATTGCAAGCCCTAAGAGGTGATGGAGAGGAACGAGTCCTTATATGGTTTAGGCCGAGAACTGAAGCCTCGTTCGTGAACGATGTTTCACTTCTGCTTTCATGATCTCCCTCCTCATTAGCGTCTTCATCAGGAAGACTATCTTCAGCAACTGGATGATGTCCCGGTTTTGGAGGAATCTTTCTTAGCTTTAGATTGACGGACGGCGACGTTGAAGGCGCTTGGCTCCGGTGGGAAGAATGTGAAGCTGTAGCGATCGGATTTAGTTTGTTTTTCTCAAGCTCGAGATTAGCGGGAGTCGTCGACATTGTAGTTGATTGTAGGATTAACGATCCGGTTCATAATTGCATGGTGATGAAAGAAGTAATTGATATCGCTAATCATCAATTTTGGTTAATTAAGTGAGAGAAATGTGATACTAAAATGGAAATTGGGATTGGGAAATCCAGATTTTAGGATAATTAAGGGGAGAAGATTAAAGAGTTTGAGGAAGAGGGAGATTTTCGCGGGAAAGGGGGAAGTTAGAGGGTGACACGCAGGGAGAGGGGTGTATTGGAAATGGACACAGTTGGTTAATTCACTATATTACGTGCTTCCAACTACTGCGACCATATGGTAGTTAACTTGGCAACTATCTTTGACAAGCAAATATTTTAGGGTGTGTTTGGAAGGAAACTACAAAATATTTCACGTTGCTTCATTAGTAAGAAGAAAATAGAATTTCAAAGATAGTCAAGTATAATATGGATAAATATAATGATTAACACAAATTCGAGCATTTATATTGATCACAATTCGAGATTTGACCTGACCCCATTCCCGATTCATCCTGAAACTCGACTCAAACCTGAGACCTGGGACCACACTTCCGTCCCAACTCTAACTCTGACTTGAAACTCTAGACTCGACCCCTGACCTTGATCTCGACTAAAACTTGATCCTCAACTTGACCCAGACTTAACCCTGATTCATAATCCGACTACGACCCCAACCACACCTTTGTACCTAATAAACCTTAACCATAATCTCAAACTAGGTCGAGACCCGACTAACTTGACCACACGTTGAGACTGGATTTGGAATACGAGTTGTGTCCTAGGTTGAGTTGGAGGCGAGGTCAGGAGTCTGAGTTCTGATTGAGGGTTGGGAGTTGAATTTCAAGTCTGAATTGGATTTGAAAAATAATTTCCTTTTTTTTTTTTTAATATAGGAAAGTCACTTTCTTTCCTTGAATTGAATTGGAGGGGAAGAAGACCATTTGGAACTCTGGTAGGTATGCTTCCTTACTTTTTTTAAGTTTAAAATGTGTAGTAATATAAAAAGGGGCATTTTTGTCATTTTCGGTCAAAATTGTTATTAGACCTTCTGCGAGAACGCTTTATCAAGCCGATAAACGCCATTTCTCACCGGACTTCTTTCCCCGGTTTCCAGTTTCCAGTTTCTACTACTTGGACACCGATTACAGCCGGCCCCTTCTGCAGATTGAGCGAAGAAGAGGAGCAGAACCTCGTTGTTTAGAGTTCGCAGTTTCGTCTACGGCGAACGCCAGTCGTCATGCACGCTCTAATTCGCAAGTCCGCCGTTGCTCATGTACGAGCCAACTCCAACTTCATCCACATTTCAACATCTAAAGCTCCCTCAATCAAAGAGACGGGCCTCTACGGCTTTCATCATTTGAAAACTCCCAAAGGCTTCCAACGATTTGTTGATGATGCTGTTGAGAGGTAAGCATTTACAAAACAAATACCAAAAATCCTTTACTTTCGTTCGTCGATTGTTTCGCTTGTCTTTTGTTGCAATGTCACAGGAATTACTTTACTTCATATGGAGTTAAAGAAGTGTTTGCTGTTTCATGTCCTCCACGTGTTTGATAGAAAATTTTCATATGCTTAATAGGTCACAAGAACTTGTGAACTATATCGCTGGCATGCCCTCATCTCCCGAAATTATCCGTGCAATGGATGAGATTTCTGATACTGTAAGTTTGGATTTTTGTGGTCTAATTCTGCTTTTGTTGAAACAAGACGTCGCCAGACCATAACTGACCTGTTTAATTTGATAGGTGTGCTCAGTAATTGATTCAGCTGAATTGTGCAGACATACTCATCCAGACAGGTGATGAACTAGGACTGAAATAAACTATGCATCCGTATCTACAGTTCCTGATCTTCTTTTCAATTGCTTTGAGTACTTACATAAAAATTGTCACATTTTAGGGAGTTTGTTAATGAGGCAAGCAAGGCATCCTTGAGAGTAAATGAGTTTTTACACGTAAGGTTCCTGAAATTTGATTGGGTTTATTGACTTTTTTTTAATCTTGCTGGTTATATCAAATTTGAAAATAGCTGCTTATGCTGTATAATTCCCTACCATCCAAGAGCTCTTACCCACTCTCTACGGGAAAGTAAAACCTGGAGATCAGACTTAAAAAAGTTGAAGGAATATAAAATGACGTTACACTGACTGTTGTATTGGATCTAAATTGCCTCAAATTTCAGATAGCTAGTGATGTCAAAGAATAAATAGTTGAACTATCTAATGGTAGACAAAAGTAGGATCATTAGGATTTTATACATTTTATGTCACTTGACCGTCTCATTTGGTGTATGCTCCTTGATACACTTTTTGATCTTTGTTTTTTTCTCGCACTTGATGGTTGCCAATAACTAGACTAAACTTCAGTAGACTCCTGAAGTTTGAGGTGATCTGGATTTGGTTTATTCGTGGTCTATTAGGTTAGCTAAATTTAATGTAAAGTTCTTCTACCTCCCTGTGAGTGGTATTGCACTGATTATCCTTTGCACATGTCTTTGTCAAATTAGCAACTAGAGCATCAGATTAATACCAAATAGAAAATGAAGAGGTAAAAGTAAATCCACCCTCACGTAGAACCTGTTCTACCTCCCACCCACCCACACCCCAGGGGTTGCGGAACCAAAACTGTCTCCAAGCTGGCAATGTTCATAAGGGTAGTCTTATTCTGGAAATTGCACTTGCCAGTGATGGATTCTCTTCAAGATGTAGTTGCTTTGGAAGATTCTCAGAATTGGTTTTTTGACTTTTTGGCTCCTTGGTATGCAGTATCTTAATACAAACCATAGTATATACAAGGCAGTGAACAAAGCAGAAAAAGATAGCAATTCTCTCACACATGAAGCGCATAGGGCTGCCCATTTTCTACGAATGGACTTGGAGAAGGGTGGAATCCATCTTTGCTCTGGTACTTGACTTCTTACAACTGCTGTTTTTCTCGATAAATTGTTGCTGTTGCACTAATTTAAGAACCTTTGGTGGTTTCACAGAAAAACTGGATCGAGCTAATGAGCTTGCCATTGACATTATTCAGTTGTCTAGGGAGTAAGTGAGAATCGCCTCCTTGTTAGTCTTCCTGGAATTTTATGAACTGATGGACCTTTTTGATGTTTTCTGTAATTTTCATGCTATTGTTAAAAGAGATCACATGATGCTTGTTGGTCTAGAAGTTGGTTTTGTATTTGAAATGAGATTTACCCACTATTTCTTGCCCTCCTGTGTACTGTTTGTTTTATATCAATTGATATTTGAATCACAGCTTTATTCTTCAATTAAGTGGACTTATGCCATGGAACATTTGAATTTTGACTATATGTTGGATTCAGTCTACTGAATCTTTACCAGTTATGCTATTCTAACTTAAATTTAATTTCTTGGGTGATTATCAAATTTAACATATTCTTAATGGAAAAAAATATATTCAGATTTTCACAGATCTGTAGTTGAGTTCAAGTGAGCACCCATACAGCACGTGCAACTTTTTTTTAGATGATTTACTGAACTAGCATTTGGAGAAATAAAATTTGGTGTTTGACTGAGATTTTTTTGTTTCTTTTTAATTAATGCTTTCTTTAATTTGTTTATAACATTAACAAAGCTCGAATTTTTCAGGCTGAGTTTATGCTTCTAAATTTGCATAAGCAGAATAAAATAGTTGCTCAGTATTTTGCTTTTCAACTGTGAACTCTTGAGTAATACCTTTGAAGGCCTCTAGCTGGTGAAGGGTCAAAAGGAGCCGTTCATCTCCTCCTTCCTTTTTTTCTTCCTTAATGACAGTACAATTTTTTCTCTTCTGTTCATTGTAAGTGGCAGTTATGGGATCAACGATGTAGTCTTTGCAAACTCACCTCGGGGTTATCTGTTGGAACAGGACTCGATTCAGCTCTTAATTTCATTTTGACTATTGTTCATTGCATACTGTATCAATTTTCCCTTTAATGTTTCTAGTCATGCAGCTCCGTATGACTGAATGAATGCTCATTTTCCTTTTTCGTTTTGTCAGGTATAATGAAAATATTATTACTGACCCTGGCCATGTGGATATATTTCCAGCTTCTAAGATCCCTAAAAAATTGCACCACCTTGTCAGCCCTATCCATCGTAACCTGCCAGGTTCATCTAAGGGATCTTGGGGGTTAAGAGATAAAACCAAAGAAAAGGGATTTCGCTTAGCAACTGAGTCAAGTACTCTGCAAGGCTTTCTTCAATGTGCACCAGATGCTGGGGTAACATTAAGCAACCTCGGATTTCTGTTAGTTATAACTTAATCCTGTTCAGAAAATTTTTAAATGGTTATTAGAGCAATCAAAATTATGCATATCTACATTAGTACAGCAACTTCTTCCCTGTTTACTCTCTCCTAGTGTCGGTAAACTAAATCATTAGCAGCTCAAGGTAAATCTCTTACATTAACATAGATAATCATGAATGACAGTCTTTGTCAAAAAAAATATGGATGACAGTGGAAGCCTATTAAACATAATATCTATTTTAACGATTAATGGGTTTATGTATGGGAGTCTTGAATGACGAATTTAGACTTAGGGAAAGGAAAAGAGAAGACCACCAAAGAAAAAATAATAATTAGGGCACCAATTCATGAATTGTGTATTAATTTTTAGACTTGGCAAATAATAGCAACAGAAAAGATGTGGACGATCCTTTGCTTTGTGAAATTTTTCACTTTATTTCTACTAAGTGCAATTACCTTGCTTTCCTCATATAAACACCTTTCGACATCCAAAAGATTCCATCTAATCTCTCTATACATTGACAGGTTAAAAGGAGACTTTCAAACATTTATATTTCTCTCAAATGTTTTACCTTATTTGTTAATTTTCATGATCTTTCGTTCAAATACTGCTGGGAAAAAAGAAAGAGCTTTATGTTCAATGACTGAATGATTTAGTGTATTTTTCTCATGATCTTGTCCAGGTCAGGAAGGTGGCATATGTTCAAGGAAATTCTGTTCCACATGCAAACCTTGAGGTTCTTGATAAGCTTATTGCAACTAGACACGAATTTGCACAGGTTGGTGTGTGGACACTTTTGGTCTAGCAAAGTGATTAGTTTTTGTTGAATTATGTTAAGTTCTCATCAAAAGAATTGAGTGATCTTTTCATAAAAAAACTCAAGCTATTAGAGAAAGGGCACTTCTAATTCTAGATTATTTAGTTCTAGAACAAGCCTCCTAGTTTGTAGCCTGACTCTATTTTTTGGGCCTAGCATGTGGAGATTTTGTTTATCTGTAGCAGTAAGGATCCTACACCAAATCGATGCATGTTGTTTTTCTATGATAAATTTTGTGACCATCTTATGTAAAAGTTTAAGTTGTTCGAGAAGGGACATTTTTAATTACCAATTTAGTTCTGAGACATTGTGTGAAATAAGAGAGTGAAGTTGATTTGAATCTTTGATGATAATGTAATACAAGATACACTTATTAATTGGCGTGAGATATTCCACAAAAGGTGATTTGATGATATAATGAAATACAAGAAACACCTTTTTGTTGGTTTGATATACGTTCTATGTATCTGCATTTTAAATTTAATCAATGAGTGGCTAACTTAATATTAACACGTAATGTTGCTAAAGTCAAACATGTACCTGGAACTCATGGTAGAGGTACCAAGTTGAGTTTGCTTATTTTGAAAACATGTAAAGCAAATAGTCCAGTTGGTTGTTGAAAACTTTGCAGCAAAATCAGTTAAAAAAAATCGCAGAATCTCATCAGAGAAGTCTAGTCGTTGGAATCTCGCTGGAAATGGCTGAAAAAGAGATGCGCCACTGAAAAATCACTGGAAAAGATATATAGTGCTGTTGAAACGGTCACTCCAAAGAGGCATGGTATTGCTGCAGCAGCCAGACTGGCAGTATAAGGTCGTAAGCCAGTAGATGGAAGCTACTTTAGTCTCTACCAATATGATAGAGGTTCTGAGCCATATGGTCAAATAAGAAAATAAAGAAGATGGCCTAATGATAATGGAATTCATGAAAGACCTAATTTTAGATGTGAGATACAATTCACATCTTATATTCAGTTCATGAAAATCTAGCTTTTACCAAAAATATTTTAACATGAATCAGTTTCATTACAATTTGTAGTTGTGCATTTTTGTTTCAAAATAGAACTTCAAATTATACTGAGAGGTGATGGAATGTCCTTTAACCTTACCCTTTCCAAGTACAGGGGTGAAGTCAGGGATTTTATTTACACTTGTTGTATGTGTGAGTCTGTATGTACATTCGTAACAACCTTTGTGGATATTTTCTTTTTAGTTAGGCTCAAAATTCATTTCTTTACATGGTATCAGTGCATGTAGAGCTCCTGGGATCAGTAAAAAAAATTATCATCGCAGAATCTCATCAGAGAAGTCTAGTCGTTAGAATCTCGCTGGAAATCGCTGAAAAGGAGACGCGCCGCTGAAAAATCACTGGAAAAGATATATAGTGCTGTTGAAATGGTCAGTCCAAAGAGGCATGGTATTGCTGGAGCAGCCAGACTGGCAGTATAAGGTCGTAAGCCAGTAGACGGAAGCTACTTTAGTCTCTACCAATATGATAGAGGTTCCGATGCCATGTGATTTTATAAGAAAATAATGAAGATGGCCTAATGATAATGGAATTCATGAAAGACCTAATTTTAGATGTGAGATACAATTCACATCTTATATTCATTTCATGAAAATCTAGCTTTTACCAAAATTATTCTAACATGCATCAGTTTCATTACAAATTTTGTAGTTGTGCATTTTTGTTTCAAAGTAGAACTTCAAATTATATAGAGAGGTGATGGAATGTCCTTTAACCTTACCCTTTCCAAGTACAGGGGTGAAGTCAGGGATATTATTTACAGTTGTTGTATGCGTGAGTCTGTATTTACATAGGCAACAACCTTTGTGGATATTCTTTTTGAGGATGAGTTAGGCCCAAAATTCATTTCTTTACATGGTATCAGTGCAAGTGCATGTGGAGCTCCTGGGATCAAATCTCCCCCCATTCATTATCAAATGGATTTTCCACATACTTGGCCCATGAAAAAAAAATTAGGCCCGCACGTGAGGAGACGTGTTGAGAATACTATTAAATAATAAAAACTATTTTCTCTCTAATAGCTTAGAGATGATCACGCACTTCAACATGGTATTAGTAGTATCAAAGCAGGCAAAGGTTCTAGGAATCAAATTTCACCGCCGCCCATTATCAAAAAAAATTGTGTGCTTGACCAATGAAAAAGAATCAGGTTCGGACATGAGGGAGCCTGTTGAGAATACAATTGAAAAGGATAATAGCTTACGCTTTTAGATGTGATGGTCACACATTTTAACTGAGGCTGGATATTCATCATACTTCCAGGGGAAAAAAATATAAAAACATGGGAACATGATGCAAAAAGGTACTATTGGAGTAGAAGACATCTTGACCTTCCCTTAATAGTTTCCATAGGAATAGCAGCATAAGAAGATACATAGTAAAATATCTTGTCACAATCTAAACAGGAAAGTAAGATAACTATTTCGGGGCAGAGATTGTAACTTGTGATTGGCAATTTTGAATTTATATTTTCCTGATTCGACAAATCATTATTCCGTACTTTTTTTTCATCTTTGGTTCTAATTGAATTTCAAATGGAAGAAATCCAAAGATATTTTACAGCCAGATTGCTCTCCTTGATTCTCACTATTCACTATTACTTCCACTTGTGCATTATTTTACTAAGCATCTTTCCCAAAAGAGAAAAAAGGAAGAAAAAAGAGACATTGTTGTCAATACTAATATGCCTTGCCCTTTCAATTTGCAGCTTATGGGGCATAAATCTTATGCTGAATTTGCTCTGCATTCTACTATGGCTGCATCTCCTGAAGTGGTCATGTCCTTTTTGCTTGAGATGAGCAAAGTGGTCAGACCCAAGGCTGATCAAGTATGTCCTGGAAGTAGATTTTACTATATATGAATGAGACACTGATTATGTTATTCTGCAGGAGCTGTTTCAAGCTCTTCTAAATGTTCATATGTTTGAGTAGGAATTTGAGGCGATTCAGGATTTCAAGAGAGAGAATAGTGGTGATCAAAATGGAGGGTTGGATCCATGGGATGAGGCGTACTTCACGTGGTTGATGAAGTCTGCAAAATACAAGTTGGACTCCTCGGTAAAGAGTTAAGCCTAATGGTTTTCCGTTATCTTTGCTGCCTCTTTGAGCTTTTATTATCAAGGTGTATCAATGCTCTTCTTACTCTGCATTCTTATTTTCGTGTATCCATAGATAGATGAGAACTTATTATTTATTTGATGATAGCTAATCAGGGATGAAAAGTCATTGATTAAATTGAACTAAAGATGAAAACTAAAGCATGTTTCCCAGGCATTGAGAGGTCAGGGTCCTCCTGGAACTTAAAGCATTGAGATAATAACTTACTTTAAAAAGGATTTGGCCACATCCTTGTTCCTGCTTGGAGCAAATCTAGCACCACTGTTAGGGCCTCGGGCTTTGTCAAAGTGTAGTCTATTTCATGTGTACTAACATAATTGAGTAAATTGGACTTGTTCTTGTATTCTTATTTTTGTTTTTCATGGAAATGTTACCTTTCATTTGTTGTTGGTGAAATTGGATGTAAATTTTAAAATTAGGTGGACGGAGGAGAGAGCATACACTTGAAATTTTTAAGGTGTACTTATTTCCTGTTTCTGCTTACTTTTGTTGTAAATGGGTATTGCCATATAGACCTATACTATCGAGAAGTACTGATAGATTTCTGATTCAGCTGACACATGAAGTGCAGAATGCTGCTCTAATGAAGACTTTTACATGCTCTGAAGGGTTTTTTCTATCTTGACAGAACTATTCTTGTCTTTCAATATTGCAGGTTATAGCATCATATTTTCCTTTACAACAGTGTATTGAAGGTTTGAAGGTTTTGGTTGAGTCACTATTTGGTGTGACCTTTCATGGAGTACCCCTTGCACCTGGTGAATCATGGCATCCTGATGTGATGAAGATAGTGTTACATCATCCTACTGAGGCAAGTTTAATATACTAGAAGTAGTGGTTGTCTTGTTATATTGTTACATATGTCATATTAACTATGAGATTACTGAATTCCCAGTTCTGACCTCTTCAAGAAATTCGTTTTCTTTCTTTATTTAGCTTTTTCCTTTTGAGATGATAAATATGGTGTGGCAAAGGGGAAATCTCCTTTGTGATTGTTATTACTAATGCTATTTATTTACTGATCACCTATCAGTACATGGACATGAATCATTCTTTTTCTTTGCAATATTGACCTTTGGATGGCAAGAATGGACTAGTTGTCAATAATTTGGAATGTTGGCAGATTTAACTTAACTTTACCTTTCTTTTTTCTGTTGAGTTGATCATTTAATATCCTGATGCGCATTTGGCTCCTTTATTAATGTCCATTTAGTAGTAGTCTTAAGATCCATCCACTTGAACTAGTTTATAACACGTGTTTTCAGGGAGACCTGGGGTACTTATACCTCGATCTAAAATCAAGAAAAGGTAAACATCCCATCTGTGCTCATTTTGCTATCCGAGGAGGGCGGCGAGTTTCTGAGACAGAATACCAACTTCCTGTATGTAAGAGCATTATTCTCTTTTTCTTCATATCAGTTTTTCATTATATGCTACACATGTAGTTTCTTGTGTCTCTGTGTAGCTATAGTAACTTATAAGTCTGAGGACTACAGAACCACCGGGAAATGCTCTGTCGATCAGTCAACCTCTTTTAACATTGATTTTTCAACTGCCTATTTATATTGGGTATGATGTGATTATTGGGACTTAAATTTCACAATTCCCTGGAAATTGGTAAAAATTAAGTGTGCTTGCACCTGCCTAGCTTAAAACTGGACAATAATTCTGAAGGCCAACCAATAAGTTTATTATAGTATTTGGCTTTATTCTGATAGACCTCAAAATTTTCTTAAATGAAATGTTTGTTTCTACTTGCAAGTTGTGGATTTTGTGATTTTTACTTCCTCTGATCCTATTTATACGATGCATTTTCCTTTTAGTGTGTCCCAAAAAGAATGATACTACCTTCCAATATTTACTACTACTACTACTAACAATTTAGCTTCAAACTTGCCCTTTTATACTCTTATGAGACAATTCTTTTAGACCACAAGTTCTAAAAGTAATTTCTTTCTTGAACTTTGTGCACAGTCAAACTACACCACATAAGATGAGATGGATGGAATACGTATTATTTTATTGTGTTTTCAAAGGTCACCCTGAGAAGTTGTTATTACTTTATGCAAATAGAAACTTGTTCCACTTAAAATGTTTGTTTGTACTTGTAAATTTTTAGGTTTCTATAATCTCAAGATAGTCTTTTATTTTATTTTTTGTTGAAATGGTGAGGTATTATCAATAAAAGGTACCAAGATGGTAAAAAAAAAAGTATAGGACTCGAGACAGATAAGAAACTACTGTACATATTGTACTACAACAAAGATGCAACTACTATCTTCCTCCTGACATTTCCAAGAAATCCATACACTGCTCCATACTTTCAATTTGCCTGCTATTACACCAGAAAAAAGGATTGTGCAAACAATTGTGCTTAGTTCTAGAGATAAAGGCTTTTTGTCCTTCAAAACAAGCTCTATTCCATTCCAACCATAGAGTCCAAAAAAATCATAGAGGAATAGTGATCCTGATTTGTCTCAAGTTTTTTAAATTCCCTATCCCTGCCAGCACTCCAGCAGACCCCTCATGCTATTAGGTGTTATCCAAGAAACACGACCAGATACTGAGGAATAGATCCCAGACTGCCTGGACCCATTTACATTGGAGAAACAAATGTTCTATTGGTTCCTGATCTCTTCACACAAATAACACCTGTTAACAATAGAAAAACCTCTCTTCTGGAGTTTATTTTCAGCTATGAAAATGGGAGCTTTATCTTCCAAATTATCTTCCAGGGCCAATTAAGTTCCCAACAGTCTGATTGCCTCGTCAAAATTCTGTAACAGTTGTCAATTGAGAACTTGTAATTCTGCCCTTATCTAGGATTCCCTTCTGTTCTGATCTGTAACTCAATCTAGTTGTTCCAACATCTGACAGAAATAATCCACTTCCCAGTCATTCAAGTTTCTTATAAAATATACTTGCTAGCCTGAACTTGAATGAAATTCAGCTATAGTACCACTCTTATTGATGGAGAAACTGTATATCACTGGAAATTTGATCTTTAAGCTTTCATACCCTGTCCAGATATCTTAGATCAACCTAATGTCTTCAGCATTTCCCACTTCTATTTTAATATGTGACCAAGACTCAACCCACTACCTGTTAATGTTTCTCCAAATCCATCCCCTCAAAGTCGAATGTGAGTTTCAGGACAAGGCCTCCAACCATCTATTTTTTTTACCATAGACAGCTTCAATTATCTTCTTCCAGAATGCTTGATCTTCTGAATTATATTTCCACAACCACTTGAAAATCAAATTCTTGTTGTGCATCTTCAGATTTTTTACTCCCATGCCTCCGCCCTTTCTGTCCCTCATAACCTTCTCCCATTTAACCAGATGAAACTTCCTGTGTTTGGCATTCTCCTCCCAGAAGAACTGATTCCTTAAATGCATATATCATGCTAGAGTCTGCTTTATGCTCATTGCTTCATGGATATTCTGTGGATCATTGCAGTAATTCTATTGTATTTTACCTAGTTATTGAAAATGATCTGTGCATGTTAACTATTTTACCTAGGAATAATTGAAAATGATCTGTGCATGTTAACTATTTTACCTAGGAGGAGTAATTGAAAACGATCTGTGCATGTTAATTTGTAGGTTGTAGCGCTTGTTTGCAATTTCTCTGGGTCGAGTTTGGCGCCGGTGAGGCTTAACCATTCTGAAGTAGAAACACTTTTCCATGAGTTTGGGCATGCTCTACATTCGTTGCTCTCAAGAACGGTACTAGTTTTATTCTGATTCTATTTGCTAGTGGTTTTCACTTGTGCTTTGAAATCATAATCGAGTTCACTTGATGGCTGGCTACCTGTGCAGGAATACCAACACTTTTCCGGTACGAGGGTGGTTCTTGATTTTGCTGAAACGCCTTCAAACCTATTTGAGTGAGCCAAATTTAATATCTTTGATCCATAACTTTCATCAGCAATGAAGAAAATGTTCAGATGCACACTGCTCATTTGATCATCTGCTGTTTATTTACTTTTTCTTTCTTGTGATATCATCATCATTAGATTTGGCACGAAATGGAAAAGTCTTTTAATTCTAGTTTCAGGTTAATCCACCACTATTATGCAATATACATGCTATTTATTCAATCTTCAGGATAAATACGCATGTTAGTGCTGTCTTATTAGTTATTACTAAAGCTTTTTAACTGTTGTTGATCCATAGGTCCTATGCCTGGGATTATCGGGTGTTAAAGACATTTGCTAAACACTACTCAACTGGTGATATTATTCCCAAAGAACTTGTAGAATCAATGGTGGGAGCTAAAAAGATGTTTGCTGCAACAGAATTGCAACGCCAGGTATGTTTTACGGGCCCCTTCCTAGTTAACTCTTTTTATAAGCATTTCTTCAGTTCCATTTTATCAAACTTGAGGCAGGAATTTTGACCTATGCAACTTTCTCATTTATGCAGATTCTCTATGCACTAGTTGATCAAACACTCTTTGGGGAGCAGCCATCCACGGGGATAGATACGATGGCAATTGTTGCAGATTTAAAAAGACAACATACAAGTTGGACTCATGTGGATGGAACACATTGGCATACCCGATTCAGTCACCTTACAAACTATGGCGCAGGTATCAGAACATTATAGTTAATTGACTCATGTTTGTGATAGTTGCCTGTATATGTGAGAGAATATTGCACTATTTTTTGTCTGATATACCATCTGCACACCTACTGTTTGGCTATTGAGGCATAAATTACTAGAAATGCATGATTCATAGTTGGTGCTCCAATCAGGACATTTTTATCAACTTAATACTAAGAGCTAAAGTCTGTCTTGAAAAGCGATTTAAGTGATAGATTGGTTGCTTGATAGACGTGGTATTCCTCTATAATTTGTTGTGCAATTCTCAGAACTCAGTTATAGTTAGAGACAGTGATGGGGCTTGTAAGTTTTGGCAAGATGTTATGGTGGGTGGTATTTTCGTTTTTGCCTTTTCTTCTAAGTGGTTAGATTATGTATTCTCCTTTTCTGGACGTCAATTCTTCGCTCTTAGAGACCTCTGCAATCTTATCAAAAGGGGATTCAATTGATGAACCAACATTTTGAGATGCCACGACTTATTATATAAATTAACATGTTTTTGTAATAAAATGATGTCCATAAAGGTTTTGTTCCCTAAAAGCCAATAGTTGACATAGAAAATTCCTGCTTGATATAGTGTAATGGAGAACTGTGGAAATAGCAGATGCAAGAATTTTCTATTCCATAACATACAACCCTTTTATTTTCAACTTGTTCTAGTTGTGGAGTTCTGTTCTTAAAAGATGTACATGCAGAAGAATTTAGTTTAGAGTGTAATAAATAATTAGCTTTTCCAGAAGGCAGAGAACATTCGTATTAGATATTTGTGAAGATGTTATTTGACTTATTTCTTTTTAATAAACATTGCATTTGGAATGTTTGGTTTTGAATCTCTGGATTTTGTCAATTCTTTCTGAGAATAGTAACAGTAAGGATTTTGTCAATTCTTTTTGAGAATGGTAGCAGTAAGGATTTTGTCATTTCTTTTTTGAGGATTTTATCAGTTCTACGGTAGCTTATATCCATTGTATTTTTAGTTTTGCTCAGTGCCCTTGCTCTTTTGCATTGTGCAGGTTATTATAGCTACTTGTATGCAAAATGCTTTGCCACGAGTATCTGGCAAAGGATGTGCCAAGAGGATCCTTTATCATTGGACACTGGTTTGGCTTTAAGAACAAAATTCTTGCAGCATGGAGGAGCCAAAGATCCAGCTGATATACTGAATGATCTTGCTGGGAGTGGCACTGTAAGGAGTTGCCATGGGGGAATAATACCAGACATTACAAGCCTTTGCAAGGAAATGGAACTCTTGAAATGCTAAAAGGAGTTCTAAGCCCCGCATTGAGAAGACGTATTCCCTCCCCTGTACTAAACCATGACGAGGCCAAGTAGTTGTGCACGCAGATAGCAGCCCACCATTGAAGAGTTGGAAGCTTTCCATCGTAATAACAACTAAATAGCGCTGATATGGTGATTTCATCATGGCCAGCATGTCATTCTTTAAGATGGCGTTCAGAGAACATCTCATGGCCAGAGTATTTATTGAGCAATTCTTCGGAGAGACTACTTATGTGTATTTTGATTGATTTTTGCTTAATTTGGATAGTGTTTTTATAATCTGATAAAACTGAAGAGATGTATTGATGCTAGGAGTATATCAACAACATATCCAGTGTAATCTCACAAAAGTGGAGTTTGAGAGGGTAAAGTGCTCATAGACCTTTCATTATCTTGGAGGTAGGACACTATTTTCGATAAATATTTAGCTGAAGAAAAAAAAACAACCAACAACCCAAAGTAGAGAGAGAAATAACAAGTAGTAGGAGTAGAGCAATGCGTGAAATGAATTTTCACCATGTTTGGTTAAGGGGTATGTATCGGTTGGTTTGATCTGCTTTGATGCATTATCGATTTGGTTTATTGGTTTCTAGTTTGTAAATATGTTAAACCAATAAAATACTTATTGATTTTCCATCCTGTTCTGTTTCGATTTTATCAATAAAGATTTACTCCTTTAAAAAGTCCACACAAATTACAAGTAGAAGCAAATTCAAACACATTATTGCTAAAATAACTTTGATTGTTTTCTTGTTAAGTAGCTCTATGTATGAATCTCTCAAAAAAGAAAAATAACATGAGTACGGAGCCTAAAGGGTACAAAATATTAACAAAAATTTTAAAACGGTATATAAAATTTTATATTAACCAAAACGGTTAAATCGCTGCACCGACAGCGACTTACCCCACCGAAAAAAGTCTGCAGCGATTTTGCAAAATTTGATTTTTTTTTCTTTTAAAAAAATTAAATCGCTGCCTAAGCAGCGATTTATAGAGAGAAAAAAAAAGGAAATCGCTGCCTCAACAGCGATTTATAAAAAAAATAGAAAATCGCTGCCCCGACAGCGATTTTAAAAAAAATTGAAATCGCTGCCCCTGCAGCGATTCTCTTATTTTTTTTTTAATGAAATAGCTGCTGGGGCAGCGATTTCCTTTTTTTTTTTTGAAATCGCTGCTGGGCCAGTGATTTCCTACTTTTTTTAAAAAAAAAAATTCTATGAATCGCTGCTTAGGAAGCGATTTCATTTTTTGTAAAGAAAAAATCATATTTTGCAAAATCGCTGCAGAGGCAGCGATTTTGCTTTTTCCGGTGGGGTAAGTCGCTGTTGGTGCAGTGATTTTACCATTTTGGTTAATATAAAATTTTATATACCATTTTAGAATTTTTGTTAATATTTTATATTTTTTAGGCTCCGAACTCAAAATAACACTATCAAGCCAAATATCTTTAGAAAGAAAACAGCAACACGAAATCAACAATGATAAACATCTTTAAAAATTTAAAGTCACTATTTTATATAATTAGAGATGCATTATATGATCTCATAGGATTATCAATTTAATCATTAACTAAAATTTTAGTTGATTTTATGGGATAAGAAAATAAGGAAATGTGTGCTAAACAATTGAGAGTGATGGATCCGACTCATCTCCATTTCTCTTTTTTTTATTTTGATAAAGTTTCTATTTGGATAAGTGAAGCATGACATAAGTTAAAATAAATGGTTAAGATTTAATTTTCAAAGTAAATTTCTAACCATAATTTAATTAATAAATACATTATAAATTAAGTATTAAAAATTATGATAATATAACTATCTTAGCAACATATTATCTTGTCCATAAATATAGGGGGAAATTCTCTTCCTAAATTTCTTTTATACGTAATTTTTTTTTGAATTTTCTTTTAAATAATCTTTTTATATGATTAATTGAATAGAAGTATAGAAACTATCATTAACTATCGTATGTACTAGTATTGCCGTATTCGTAATCTTATTAAGAAATTGAAATTAGTTTGTTAAAATGGTTTGATTATCTCTACGTAATTTATTAATCACGGATCAATATGCTTTTAATAAAAGACTATAATAAAAATATTATATAAACCGAAAAAAATCCCAAATAATAGGAAGAAAACTTTTTTTTTCTATATTTATGGACAAAATAATATGTTGTTAAGATTGTAAAAATTATAATAATTTTAATACTTGATATATAATGTATTTATTAACTAAATCATAATTAGGTTTATTTTGAAAAATTAAATTTTAATTATTTTTTTAATCTATGACATGTGTCATTAATGTAAATAGAAAAATGGAGAGGATCCGGATCCGAGAGGGATGATTAAAGGAAGAAAAAGAGGAAATAAGAGAGGCAGTTAACAACAAAGTAAACTGAAAATGGCGCTACTACTGAACTCACCACATACCAAGAGACCTCATCTTCATCTTCTCCTCCCTCAACCACATCAACACTCCAACCCCAGAAATTTCTCCATCAAATTCCAAAACTCTTCTTCTGATAATTCTTCAGAGGACACTGCATCATCTCCGGTAGCTAAGAAGGCAGCCAGCTCCACTTCTTTAGGTTTTGGGTCATCGGTTTCCACCACAGTAAAGAAGAAACAACAAAAGGGGAAAAGAGAGAGGGATACAATTATCCGACGAGAACCCATTCAAAAGCCCAGCTTAGCTACCCAACCGGCGGAAGAATCTGGATCCAAGGAATTTCAGAAAAATGAGAGTGCGTTTCTTCTTGCTTGGTTAGGACTTGGTGGAATTATCCTTGTCGAGGGTATTCTTCTTGCTGCTTCAGGTAAAACTTCTGGCCCTTCATTTTAAACCCTTTAATTGTATTTGTAATTTGTAATTTGCCCCATTTTCTCTTTGTTCTTAGTGTGGTATTCCACATTGCAGTAACTATAAAGAATAGCTTTTTTTCTTTTCATATAAATGAGTGATTGTCTGATTAATTCTTGAAGTACGTATTGATTAGATGCACAGATGCATACTTGTATATGGTTTTTGTCTCAATTTGTTCTTGGTTATCTCTTCCCATGCACGTATAAGCAGAGGTGCAGCTAAAGGGAGGAAAAGGATTCAATCTAATTCCCTTAGTCGGGATATTCAGAAATTGTACTGTGCAAATCGGGCTAAAACAAACTTCTTTGGTTATATATTAACTGTTGAATCTCCTTGACATAAATGAAGATTCTAGTGTAGTGGCAAAGGAGTTTCAAGGTTGCTTTTAGATCACATGTTCAAAACCCTAGGTCTGAGTGACTCTAGTACTTGTTTTATTTCCCTAGTATGAAGTTTTGACTTCACCACTGTATATAACCTCGTTATTATGCTGGGAGCCTGCGAAGCAAAACATGTCACGGGGAGCAATGAGCTAATTATTCTTGGGATATATCATGAATCCCATGTATAATGATATTACTAATTCCTAGGGTAGTCTTCTGAAAACTTCTAGTGATATGTGTACAACCTTTGAAGTGGTTGTGCCTCAACAAAGGCAGATGTTAAAGCTTAACTGAGTTAAGAAGAACGCATCGGTGATTAACAATTACATCATTTCAAATAAAAATCTCCATTTCAAAGTTTTCTATTTTTTATGATCGGTCTGCTCATTGCCTACTCTCTTCTCCAGTTCTCCTCAACAAAAGGTGTCAATCAACAAGTGGTGTTCAGTCTCCATACCTCAAGCTGATCTATGAGCTGCACGAGAATGTTATTTGAACCACAACATGATTTTCCAGCTTTAAACACTGACATGCAACTTTCATCGGAATAAAATTTCTATAAAGGCAGATAAATTTAAAACTACTATCCTAATGGTGTCCAATAGAGTGGTCAGGGTGGAAGACTTGAGAATATAAAAATTAGGAGAAACTTATGAGTTGGTCTCTCCCAAGTGCCTTTCTAGTACTCTATTTGGGGTCGTTTGGTAGGGCGTATACGAATAGTGTTGAATATGGTGTATTGGTATTGTTGCCTTTAGTAATGGTGGTATTAATTATTTTTTATGCATTGTTTGGTTTGGTGTATTAAAAATAGCATGTATATCATAACTTTCAATAAAAAAAAATTGTTAACAAAAGTACCCTCTACAAATATGGTGGAAATGATGCGGAAAAGGTTTTGAGGGACAATTGTGGCTTTAACCATGCTAATGCATGCATTAAAAACCCTTGTATTGCTAATAACATAGTTTGCTATGTACTAGTTATGCATACCATAATACCAAATAGAGTGCAACTAATGCAAGTTGAAAAAGTATACCAAACACGGTATAAGTAAATACAAAACTAAGGCATGCATTGTTATTTTTAGTGCATCCTACCAAACAACCCCTTTAGTATTGATGCTGGACATGAAAACAGTTTAAATAGGCAGCATACAGCTTGGTGTTCATGTTTCCTACAAGTTCTCCTTAATAGCATTTGCTTGGAATGACATAGTATTAAAGGACCAAGCACTTCCCACAATATGATGATGTTTGATAACATCAAGTTAGGAAGCATGAGCATTGTTACAGTCTATAATCATGATTTTTAACAACTTCCCTTTTTTCATCAAAGGTTGAATATTTGTTCTTGTAACTAACAGAGTGAGTAGATTTTAGTTTCAGAACAACTTACTTAAAGTAGTTTGACATGAGTTGTGTTGTCATGATACACATCGTAAATCTTTCTCGCTTTAACTATCTCCACAGATAGAAATGTTAGGATTTGATGAATTAGTTTGACATTGCAGCTGAATATATGCGCAATTACTTTAGATATGTATATCTCCACGTGGAAATTTTCTTAACTCTTCTGTTGCATCTAGGCCTTTTACCAGAAGCTTGGGACAACTTTTTTGTGAAGTATCTGTATCCATCCTTTACTCCGACGGTCTTCCTGTTTGTGGCTGGAACAGTTGGTTATGGAGTGTTGAAGTACCTGCAGAATGAGAAATTTAATAGTGAAAACTGATGTTTTTTTGCATGTTATATCAAATATTTAGGTAACTTTAGTTAGTTTGTTCAGTCATGTAAACTACAAATGTGAAACTCTGACAATGTAATTCTAAGAAATACTTATGAAAGTGGATTATACCTCAGGCTAATGTGTTATCCTGTATCTCCTTCATTCAGTAACAGTTTGATATATCATTCTTAAAAACTCACTAGAGTTGATGTTGCCATATTTGCAAGCTCAAAATGGAAGGACTGAAGTACAGATTTTGATTTGTGCGGTTATGGGAAACTTAAGTATGGATGTATACATGTTTAAGTGATGTTTTTAGTTTGGACATATTCCCACTCCAGAAAATTTAAATACTTCGAAAAAGAGGTACTCCCTTCGTCCTTATTTACTTGTTAAATTTTGACTTGACACACTATTAAGAATACAACGATTGGTATGGTAAATTTTACCGTT